>NC_080034.1:49594558-49903535 GCF_030020395.1 Manis pentadactyla
AGGTAATAAAAAGCTCACACATTTCTTCAAGAGGAGAGGAAATGACCTCTTTAATGTTTATAAATGGAAAAAAATCAATGTCATTTATCCTTATACACCTCCATCACATTGTGGCTACTAACATGATTTTTTCACTCCAACATTCATGAACTTCCCAATGCTCCCCTCTGCACATTTTGAAACTCGGTGTTTTAAGACTTTTAGGCTCCCATAGAAGAGGGATTCTCCACCATTTTTGTTTCATGGACTATGTATATCAGATAAAGCTTATAGGCCCCTTACCCAGAATATCACTTTAAATGCTTAATATTGTATACATAGGATTACAAAGAAAAAAATATTAACATACTGTGGGTAAAACTGTAACATTTCCAGAATATATCTCCTGGTTTTAGTACATCTGCATATCAATAGGCGTTCAGAGGTGGAAAGAAGTATGGCTTTAGTGCATTTGCATCATTCCTCAGGGGTGGAGAGAAGTTCATCTCCATTATCAGTGCGTAATTACCTGGGCAACAGAGGGCTTATCTGTACCTGAGAGATGAGGGGGAGCGCTTGTTTTGCTTCTGCTGGAGCAGGAAACAAGAGCAGTGCCCGGACTACAGTTCATGAGCAATAAACGGGTTTTAAACTTAATTTCTCCCTTCGACTGATTCCGGTTTTTAGAGGTATTTTGCCCCGGGACTTCCTCTCCCTGGACTTACACATATCATTTTCAAATTTGTCAAAAATCCAAATTGGTGAAGTATTAACATATATGCTTCTTTATTAATATATTGAATAACAAGATAACCCGTATGACCAAGAATTACCACAGGTTAGGAGTTGAGAGCAGCCACAAGTGTCACAATGATATTGAGTGCTTATTTGTGGATATGTTTTTAAACACTTTGCATAGACTACCTCTTTTTAACTTGAATGCTCTATAATTTACACTTTCTTATACATTTGAATTGAAAAAACAGTACAGACTGGCCAAGGTCACATAGCTAGTATGTGCAGCAGGCTGTCCCCGGAGCTTAACTGGGTGCTATACAATGACAACTGGTTGGAGAAATACAATGTGGTAATTTTATTTAGAAACAGTGCTACCTGAAGCTGCCCATAATTAAGTATGCAATCAAACCATAAACTAGGCTCACAACAGAACACAGTTCTAATCACTTTGGGATATACATATTTATAACTTCAGTGCAGCCCTGAATTTTTAACGTGATTTGACCTCTAAATATGTCATCATTTACTTTTAGTTGCCTCAGTAGGGTTATCCAGAGTACATACAGAAGAGCCCTGTTCAGTTAACCGGACATTCATAAATTGATAAAATGAAACTTAAGCAATAAAAATATGGTTTGCTTAAAACTATTTAAAACGTCTTAGACAACAGTGTGTATTAGCCAATTTCATATTCGGGGAAATCTGAAAGAAAAGCGTCAGGTTTCTTTGTGGAAAGTGTATGAATTGCTCTACTTAATGGCCGCAAATATTGTACACACACACACACACACACACAATCTGTAGAAGCATTTATTAAAGCCCCTCTCCAATATGTATTGCTTCAGGCGCCCCATTTGGTCTGGTCTCCAGAGCTCTGAGCAAGGGACAAATAAGCAAAGGGCGTGAACTGAGTGTGGCCACCGCCCCTGCTCTTGCGGTTTTCTATCAGGTCCGTTACATTACTATAAAGGCACCGAGCGGTTGCTCTTGGAGGTGTTGGATTGCAGGTTTAGAGAAAGTGTGTGGTATGTCTGGTCGCGGCAAAGGCGGGAAGGGACTGGGTAAAGGTGGCGCCAAGCGCCACCGCAAGGTGCTGCGGGACAACATCCAGGGCATTACCAAGCCCGCCATCCGCCGCCTGGCAAGGCGCGGTGGAGTCAAGCGCATCTCCGGCCTCATTTACGAAGAGACCCGCGGGGTGCTGAAGGTGTTTCTGGAGAACGTGATCCGGGATGCAGTCACCTACACCGAGCACGCCAAGCGCAAGACGGTCACGGCCATGGATGTGGTCTACGCACTCAAGCGCCAGGGCCGCACCCTGTACGGCTTCGGAGGCTAAGTAAATTCAATTCCAGCTTGCCATTTCACATATATTAAACCCAAAGGCCCTTTTCAGGGCCATCTAATTTACTCGCAAGAAGTTGTAATGCTTCCCATCTCAGACGGTGAGGCTTTTCTAGTACTTATTCGTGTGTTTCTCGCTGCGTTTGCAACTAAGATCTTAAGAGCTGATCCCTAATGTCATTTGTGAATTTGCTGTCTGATGGAGAGTATGTATTATACACAAGGCAGAGGATTGGAGAGCACAGAACTTGTCTGCTACTACTAGAAATGAAAAGGGGTACATTAGGCACTTTTGAGTTCATCTTAAAAGTAGATTCTGATGTCACCTGGTGGGCTGGAGGGGGCACAAGGGTGACAGGCAAAGTATGTAGAAGGCAGTGAGTCCTGGAGGAACCACAGTTGGGTGCATAGGGTTTTCTTGTTTAAAAGGACTGGAGGGACATACCAACTTTGGCTTTTTGCTTCTCAACTGCTCTCAATCCACCCAGTTACTGGTTTCTCGAGTCCAAAATGGCATTTTAGCATACCCATGGCTCACATAAGTATGTGGACCTGTGTTTACCAGGTTTTGTTGCCTTTTTATCCTGAATAGTCTTAAGACTTGATTACAAGCTGATTTACCATAAAGTGTAGATAATCCTGTTTGCTGGCACAAATCCTGACAAAAAGTGCTAGACAGCCTTTCAAACCAGGTCTTCACATTTAGATCCCACCTTTTTCTACACATCAGGAAATGAAACAAAATAAGCAGTTCTTAAGTGGGTTAATAACCATTTCTTACTATCTTTCCACAATCTCCCAGTACTGTCAGCATGTCACTTTTATTCTACAAATCTGGGATTCTTACAAGACTGGCATTTTCCCACTATGTGTTTGCTTTATAATAAAGGCATAGCTGGATAGATGGCTCCCTAGGTAGAGGTAACATTTCCTGGGGTTTGCCTGTCCAAGTGTGAGTAGAAGTCACTCCCAGGTCTGGGCTTTAAAGCCTTTCTTCCCACTAGATATTAAGAGTGTTCTTGCTTGACCAAGCAGGGAACATGCCCGAGGACATGCCATAACAATGACTTGTAAGGAACATGAGTCCCTGACCAGGAGAAGAGCTGCCCCACAGAGCTGGACTAATCACAGTGGTTCTGTTCCATGCAACAAGAATAACTATCTTTATGCTTAATTTATTGTTCAGTCTCTGTTACAGCAAACTTAATTTTACCATACCAAGTACGGTTTTGTTTTCTCAACTTACTGAACAGTACAGACCGTCCTTCCATTTGCCTGAAAGCTCTTTTAAGGAATACTGGTGCCAAATAAGCCTCTCTGTAGTATCTCTTACCCACTGAGTTTCATCCTGGGCAAAACATGGGGGATCATGACATGTTAGAAACGAATGGATGGACTGTCCCCATATCTTAAGCAGTTCTGATTTGTATATTTCAAAGTACTGCCTCCTCTTAAGAGAGAGGTTCTTTACAATATATGGATCAAAACCGCTTTAAGAATCAGTTAAATATACATGTGGACAGAAATATTTCACGGGGCTTATTTACCCTCTGAGGCTCATTCAGGAACTCCCAGGGCTCCATGGATTCTTGTTAACCAACTGGAATTTAGGATTTCAGGAGATTCAAAATTTAAGGAAAGGGGAAAGGGCAAACATAACACAAAAAACACATTAAACAAGAGTAAATTTGCTTAACACTTTACCTTAGTTTACTAATCTCCCGGCACCCAAGTCTTCTATTTGTTGAGCACAAACTCCTCCCTGCCCTAGAATTTTTACACAGTGGCCTGGAACTTTCATTCCCTGCATTGTTGGTTCCCTTATCTGAAGTGTCATCATCACTGTCACTATTGGCACCTGCTTTATTTCAAGTAATTTCATAGTAGTCAGAACTCCTATTTGAAATTATCTTGTTGAGTTATCAGCATGCTTATTATCTCTCTTCTTCCAGTAGGATATCAGCCCCAGAAGAGCAGGCTTCTGTCTCCCTCACTGCTGGAACTTAATGCCTCACACAAAAGAAATCAATCAGTGTTGACAAAATACTGAACAGAATCACTTCAGCTGCTCTGATTTGTTTCTTGTATCCATTGCTCCATTCTCCCTGTCAAGTTTATGACTTGGGCCTTTGTCCTGTCTCATCACTATTATTTCCCTCTTGGTTCCCTGCCACCAGAGGCATCTTCCTAACACTGGAGCCAATCATGTCAGTCCCTGCTTTTTATAACTTTTTGTTGTCTGCAAAATAAATCTAAAGTTCATTGTTTGACATCCAGACACTTTACCATTGTATACCATTAACCTCATCTTTACCACCAGGAAAGCTCCACACAGGAAGCTCCATGGGAAGGGGCTTTGTTTAGTTAGCGTGTTTTTCTGCATAGTATCAGATGTTCTTAAAGCATAGTACCAGATAAGCAACATCTGTATCTTCTGGGAACTTTTTAGAAAGCCAGGATCCCTGATTTCTCCCTGAGCTAACGAAATTGAAACTCAGGACCAGTAATCTGTTCTTTAACAAGCCCTCTAGGGGATTCTGATGCACACCCAAGTTTGAGAACTAGAGAACAGCTCTAGATCATGTGTAAGTAACTTGCGTTTGGCACTTGAATATGAACCAACCTACTGAATGCTCCTTTTGTCTGCCTAGAAGGCCTTTGTATCAGGCAGTAGAGGTGTCTTCCCAAGATCATTTCCCCTCCTCCCTTTGTAACACAGCCTCAGTTTTGTTCAGGTCTCCCCTTCCTCCTTGCCGTGTGGTCTAGGGAAGACAGAGTTCCTTTCTTGCCTCTTGGATCAAATCCTGATTCATCCACACCAAGTCGTTAAGTGTCCCATGCCCTTTAGTAAACGTAAATTTGGGGCTGGGTATACAGCTAGTTCTTTGGGGTTGTAAGAGCCTTTAACAACTTCCCCAAGAATATGTAATGATACACTGAAATGGGAGGTGTTGATCAATAAACTGTGTGCGTGTGTGTATCTTGGGGATAGATGTGGAATGGAATCAGAAACACTTCAGGTAGAGAAAAACTGCAAAAACCTGGAGGCCAGAAAGGTCATGGTGTATTCCAAAAACTCCAAAAAACAAAAAAATGGAGAAACAAGAAACAAAAAGGAAAGAAGAATCCTTTCAGGTTGGTTTGGAGAGGGAGGTGAGGGCTAGAATGCAGGGCTTCAGGCCAAACCACAGCTTTCTGATTTTGTGCAGTGGGAATCATAAGTCTGTGATCAGAGGTAATATGAACGATCCCTGTGTGCCTTTTAAAGGACCATGGTGACTGGAATGGAAACTAGATTCGTTATAGACAGAGGAGTTTCAGTATTATCTCAAACAAATCAAGGTGACCAGAAAAAGCTGAAATGCAGTTGTAATTTGGTGACCTGAAAATAAATCCTAGTTTATTACCATGTGCTTTTTTCACCTTTTTGAGGGGCAATGGGGGAGACTAGCTGGGAAGGCTGGCTAGGGATTTTTCTCAAGGATAGTGAGTGAGATTCCTTGGTGAATTTGGTATGTCCATTTATCAGTGAGGTCTCACCAACTAAACATTTCTCACTTAATTTCCAGAATGAAGCTCTACCCTTAAATTTACTGAGAAATAAAGGAAGAAAATTTCTGTTTTATTTTCCTGGGTTTACGTCTTTTCCGCATTATGTGATTACAAACTGTAGACCCCCTAGACCTCAGTGTTAAAACACTGGAATGTTAAAAAGCACCTCCCTACTTTCTTCCTCATTTTGTCTTCCCGTCTACCCTCTGACCTGCCCTGCATCCCTCTCTTCATCTTTGCCAGGATCGTCCCACCGTTGCTGAACTGTGCTGGGAGAGGATTGCTGGAGACAGTACATAGGCTGACGGAATTGCAAAAGTCGCAAGTGACAGTAAAGGACGGATTGGAGGCTGCAGAGCCAATCTTTATGTTCTGTGGCTATACTAGTGGAGGAGACTGAGGCGGCTGTATACTGAGAATTGTTTTTTTGCAGGTCGTTTGCGTACTGTCGGGGACAGGAGTGAGGGGAAAGTTGTATACCTCATTAGACTTTAAAAAGAATTCTGAGAGCTTTTTAAAAAACAGTTTAGGAAAGAAACAGACAAAGCAAAACTAGCAATTATTAACTGTTTTTCCCCTACTGGATTGCTGCAGCCGCCCAGCAAAATAGGTTTGTAAAGAATCTTAGGAGAGATGCTTAAGCCAGGACTCTTAAAGCCCTAGGCAAAAGGCCGGTGGATAAGGGACTGGGATGAACGTAATTAGACTCAGCAAAAGAACGTGGGACTTGTAGCTCTGGAGGGGAGCGTGTTCCTGACCCGGGGCGAATTCACCGGTGTGACCGAAATCAGTCTAGGGAAATGCTAGATTGGGAGAAACCCTCTTATTTGCTCACAGTGAGGCCTGGCTGCGTCCCCTCTGGCCACCACTCTCGCTCTTTCCCTTTCTCCCTGGTCCCAGCTAGCGGCTCTCAGTCCCAGCAGTCACGGCGCGCGCCCGCTCACTTCCCCACCCGCCCCTTCCGGGAGGAACCCAGCGCGCGGGCCTCGGCTACTGACAAGCGCCAGACCAATTATGCAACGGAGGAACGGAGAGACCTGCCTCTTCCCACCCCTTGCCGCGGAAGCTGCAGCGGTATCTGAGTGGGCTGAGGACAACCGGGAGATTCTGGAAATTCGGTGCTTTACCCCAGACGGGCATCCAAGGTGTCATTGAAGTAGGAAGTCCCGCTTTTAACAGAATTTTCAGTTACTGTGGTCTGTTAGATGCTAAAGTGACGCTTTATAAAAATCTGGAAATCAGTCAGTTTACAGGTTGTAAGCGCAACTAGCCCACAGAACACCTGTGCAAGTTTTATAAAAGTGAGGAGACTCTCCAAGGGGTTAGGGAGTCAGCACTGGCCGTTTTCAGTTCATGTTCGCTTTCACTGCTGCAGACCCTCGGACAGGGCAAGAGAGTCAACCAAACCCAGTGAATCCACCACTTGAGAATCGGTAACTAGGTTACCGGTTAATGGTAATTGAACACCAAGTTTCTAAAGACGGCACATGCTAGTAGTGCACAGCTTTTGACTGAAACCGTGAGCGGCTCTGAAAAGAGCCTTTGGGTTTCTTAACGCTATTGCGGACCCAAATTTACTTGGAGCTGGTGTACTTGGTGACGGCCTTGGTGCTCTCGGACACGGCGTGCTTGGCCAGCTCCCCGGGCAGCAGCAGGCGCACGGCCGTCCGGGTCTCGCTGGAGGTGATGGTCGCGCGCTTATTGTAATACGCCAGGCGCGACGCATCGCCCACGATGCGCTTGAAGATGTCGTTGACGAACGAGTTCATGCCTAGAATGACTGTTAGCACACCCTGGTTATTTGTAGACAATGTTATGCAAATGAAGATTTCGTTTCGCAACCGCTGATTCGTTCGTTGGTCTTAAGGTATGCATGCAAATGAATGATTGTAGATCTACTTTCCCATTGGTCATATGATGAAAACAGTTTTCTAGCTATCAGGCCAGTTTCTTTAATCTGATCAACCTATTTTTTACAAATTCTGATTAGTTTATAACAATTCAAATTAATTTTGAATACGAGAAGTCACTTACTATGTTTTGAAATGCGAGGGGGGCAACCTATAACAAGTTAAGATTATTTTATAACAATTCAGTATACTTTGTTGATTAATTTTTAAAGCAGAAGTCACTCTTTCCTGTTTTGAAATGCCAGATAGTTCCGTCTCCGATTTGCGAGGCCCGTGTGCAGCTCTTGGAAAAGCTGCAACTTTACATTTGAGTCTAGATTCTAGACCAGTGAGAAAGGAAGAACTTGAGAAGAAATAGGCTATCTGAGATGATCCAGACAATTCCGAGGACGGTATTTCTCACTGTGAATAGAATGCAGAAATGCAGCATGAAAATAAAAGGAATAAAACTTAAGAGAGAAAGCAAAATAATGTCACTTGAAGGGAGATGAGAAAGGAAGAGTTTCTTAGCCAATAAGGCTGAGACAGGGACCGTGGGTGTAGTCAGAGTGGGGTGAGGGACTCTGGAAAAAGACCCCTACCAAAACTCCATATTAAACAATTAAGCAAAGACAGAGTCACATTAATTCTCTAAAGTAAAGTGTCCAACTAGGAATATAAGCATTCTTCAGTGAAGATTAGTTATAACTAAAAAGTCAGGAGTAATTTAGCCTGGAATGTTTGAACATCTTCCAGATAAAAACATACCTCAGCACAGCCCATGTCTTGTTTGTGTCAATTAAATAAGGCTATTGTAAAATTTACTTTAGCCTGCTAAAAGTCCCAGTTTAACTTCACCCAGATGCTGCTTTTCCTCCTCCAACCCCTAATCAAGTAATATATAACCTGGGCAATTAATATAGGAGGCAGGCCCAGCCGTAAACAACATAATAAAGGGGCAAGGAGGATTCCATCTTAAAGATAACATTGCATTTTTACACCCATGAAGTTAAGGAGTAAGATTCTTAACTTACTATTTAACAAACAAACAATAACTCAGCTCACCTTGAAAGCAAGACAAGCAGCCTTGATTGATATACTCCCAAACCAAGAAACTGCTATTCCGAGAAAGAATCAAAGCAATAAATTTCCTATGTTACTCTACAAAATAATCCGGAAAGCTGATAAGAAACTTAGTGTCTCTTCAAAAATAAACATTTATGGACCATTTGGTGGATCTGCATCCCTAGCTCTTTTGTCTCTCAACTGCCTATAAATCCCCTAGACAACGCACCACTGCGGACTCTCTTGTCCCCTCCTGGCGTGAGCCAGGAGCTCTATTCTCTCACTGTACGTCTAAACAAAAGCCTCTCCCTAGGTTTCCTATCTTGACTGTTTGTTGAGTTCATGCTTTGACTCCGCAAACAAGACCCCAGGCATCAAGGCTACAGACCTTTGTATTGGAAAGGACTGATTCACACCCTGGTATCTGTTAGGGGGGCATTGTTTATTTTCCTTGGTTCTTGTCCCTATCCACAGCGGGAGGATCAGAAAGTTCGTCTAACTAGTGAAAAATATATATTTAAAAAATCTAAAACAAGATCCCGATGTTTGACAGCCTTGCTTTTAATTTATTATTATTATTTTTGGCTGAAACCAGCTTCTTAGCTAATTCTTCCATCCCACTCTTCCTTCCTACTGAAGTCTGTCTTCGCACTGTATTTGAATCTTTTTCTGACCACCGCTTTCTCACCCCCACACTTGGGCAAGGTAAATCCAAGCACAAAAAAGTCCATGTGGCAGGCTAGCAACAAACAAGAGCGGGCTCCTGTTTTTACTCTTACTTTTTGTTTCACAAAATAGCTTGTTCTTCAGTGTGGAGGAGGAAATCTCCTTAAGACCTATTCAACTTATTTCTTCTTTATTCCCTATTTAGCAATGTAGCAACGTTCAGAATAGCTAATGTGGTTTATATTTATTTATTTAATCCTAAAAATGCTACCTGATGAGTATTACTATTTTTTCCATTTTACAGAAAAGGAAACTAGAGAACCCGAAGCAAGACTTTTCCTGAAAATCCTACCTCATTTAAGTAGTGGAGCCAGGATAATGGTTTTGGCAAGAGTATGGCTTGAGTCTTGGCCTTTTACCAGAAGACTCTAGCTGTGCTGGTGGGCTGTTTTAGAAAAAGAAATAGCAATTTGTTATTTCTTCTAATTTTAAAAGCACGGAAAGTAGAGCATTTCCTTAATGACTAAAAGATTGTTAAAAATGAAAAAAAAACCACTTAGATTCTATAATATACATGGTCAGTGGAGAAAGCGGAGAAAGAAAAATGAGAGAGAAAATTAAAACTGGACTAAAGAAAAAGCGGCAGAGGAAAAGAAAACACACACATACACACACACACACACACACACACACGCACACGCACACGCACACGCACACACACTAGTAGGACAGCAGAAGAATGGGATAAAAAGAAATTCACCTAAAAAACATGAGTTGGAATCTCAGAGAGCCACAAAATGTACATACAGATAGGAAACCACAGGTATCCAGTGATATAATTTGTGACTACAAGAAGGGACAAGAAGAGAAAGGCTGATAAATTAGAATTATACCTATAAGATGTTCAAATGACTAAGATAGAAGGAATGAGACCAATAATTGAATTTAATAAAGTAAAATTGCTGTTCATGATTTTTAAATTCCTGATGAAGATTAAAAAATTCCTCCACTTCTTTATCTATTTAAAAATGGTGACATAACATATATAAAAAGAACAAGAACAAACAGTAAAGCTAGAACTATCCAGTGAACATGAGTTTCCTTATCTTGATCAAAGAGATTTTAAAATTATAGTAAAATATCTCATCTATAAAAAAGGGTTTATGCAACATAAACAAGAATTATAAAAAATTACCTGCTACTCAAAACCCAGATTAAGAACTATTATGATATTAGTTATTTACTAGGTAGGCCCTATTATTCTCACTAATTCAATCTCTCCGTGCCCCCACCCACACACACTCTCAGACAAAAACCAAACCATCTTCATTTTGTGTTAATGGTTCATTTTTCTTTATAGTTTCAACACATAAGTATGGATTCATAAACTGAACATTGTTCAGTTTTATCTATTTTAATCATCACATCAATAGCATACTCTGTATATTTATGATTTTTTTCATTAAACTAATGTTTTTGAGATTCATTCATGTTGATATGTTACTCTACTACCATCATTTTACTGCTAAACAGTGACATTAGTTTACCTAAATTACATAGTAGACGCTTGTGTCTCTTTGAGATTCTTGAGCTCAGTACTTTTGTGAACTTTCTTGTAATGTTTCCTAGTGTAAATGTGCACACATTTCTCTTGGATATATGTAAAACGCACTTCGTGAAAAATTTATCCTCCACAGCAGTTGATTTATAGATCTTCTAGTGACAATCTACTTTCCTTGTGTTATAATTACTTGACCCTTTTTCAGACCAGAGATAGAGCCACTTTAAATTTGTCTTCAGAGGTGCCTGGTAGGCTGCCCTGCATTAGTAGCCACTTAGCATATGAATGAATAAATAATTGAACCAAAGGCAAAAAGTTAGTGATAATGAGAAATTCCATTGAGGGAGTTGGTATATACCTGGTCTAACTGAGCTGGAGGTACTGATGGAAGGATATTGCCACATGTTATAGGGAGAATGTTTCCTACAATTCCATCATAAATTTTAGGAACCCATAACAACTATAATGGTTTTCTCTGATACCCCCAGAGCTTGATAGGTATAGGAACCTAGGGCAGGCTGCCCCAAGATGTGCCACTGTGACATGCAGATTTTTTTTTGGAAGTTCTTCTAAAAGGTAATTTTTATTCTTTCATGCTCATTTTTAAAAATATTTTTTACTTTATTTTGGTATCGTTAATGTACAATTACATAAACAACATTATGGTTACTAGACTCCCCCTAATATCAAATCCCCCCCACATATCCCATTACAGTCACTGTCCATCAGCACAGGAAGACACTACAGAATCATTACCTGTCTCCTCTTCATACACTGCCTTTCCTGTGTCCCTACCGCTTCCCGCTACATTATGTGTGCTGATAGTAATACCCCTTTTTCCCCCTTATCCCTCCCTTCCCACCCATCATCCCCAGTCCCTTTCCCTTTGGTAACTGTTAGTCCATTCTTGGGTTCTGTGAGTCTGCGGCTGTTTTGTTCCTTCAGTTTTGCTTTGTTATTATGCTCCACAGATGAGTGAAATAATTTGGTACTTGTCTTTCTTTGCCTGGCTTATTTCACCTAGCATAATACCCTCTAGCTCCATCCATGTTGTTGCAAATGGTAGGATTTGTTTTCTTCTTATGGCTGAATAATACTCCATTGTGTATATGTACCACATCTTCTTTATCCATTCATCTACTGATGGACACTTAGGTTGCTTCCATCTCTTGGCTATTGTAAATAGTGCTGCGTTAAACATATGGGTGCATATGTCTTTTTCAAACTGGGCTGCTGCCTTCTTAGGGTAAATTCCTAGGAGTGAAATTCCTGGGTCAAATGGTATGTCTATTTTGAGTTTTTTGAGGAACCTCCTTACTGCCTCCCACAACGATTGAACTAGTTTATATTCCCACCTGAAGTGTAGGAGGGTTCCCCTTTCCTACGCCAACCTTTGTTATTGTTTTGTTTGTCTTTTCGATGTTGGCCATCCTAACTGGTGTGAGGTGATATGTCACTGTGGCTTTAATTTGCATTTTTCTGATGATTAGCGATGTGGAGCATCTTTTTATGTGCCTGTTGGCCATCTGAATTTCCTCTTTGGAGAAGTGTCTGTTCAGTTCCTCTGCCCATTTTTAAATTGGCTCATTTGCTTTTTGTTTGTTGAGGTGCATGAGCTCTTTATATAAATTGGATGTCAACCCCTTATCAGATATGTCATTTATGAATATATTCTCCCATACTGTAGGATGTCTTTTTGTTTTACTGATGGTGTCCTTTGCTGTACAGAAGTTTTTCAGCTTGATATAGTCCCACTTGTTCATTTTTGCTTTTGTTTCCCTTGCCCAGGGAGATATGTTCATGAAGAAGTTGCTCATGTTTATGTCCAAGAGATTTTTGCCTATATTTTTTTCTAAGAGTTTTATGGTTTCATGACTTACATTCAGGTCTTTGATCCATTTTGAGTTTATTTTTGTATGGGATTAGACAATAATCCTGTTTCATTCTCTTACATGCAGCTGTCCAGTTTTGCCAACACCAGCTGTTGAAGAGGCTGTCATTTCCCCATTGTATATCCATGCCTCCTTTATCATATATTAATTGACCATATGTGCTTGGGTTTATATCTGGGCTCTCTATTCTGTTCCACTGGTCTATGGGTCTGTTCTTGTGCCAGTACCAAATTGTCTTGATTATTGTGGCTTTGTAGTAGAGCTTGAAGTCAGGGAGCATAATTCCCTCTGCTTTATTCTTCCTTCTCAGGATTGCTTTGGGTATTTAGGGTCTTTTGTCCTTCCATATGAATTTTAGAACTATTTTCTCTAATTCATTAAAGAATGCTATAGGTATTTTGATAGGGATTGCATTGAATCTGTAGATTGCTTTAGGCAGGATGGCTATTTTGAAAATATGAATTCTTCCTAGCCAAGAGCATGGGATGAATTTCCATTTGTTAGTGTCCTCTTTAATTTCTCTTAAGAGTGTCTTGTAGTTTTCAGCATATAGGTCTTTCACTTCCTTGGTTAGGTTTATTCCTAAGTATTTTATTCTTTTTGATGCAATTGTGAATGGAATTGTTTTCCTGATTTCACTTTCTGCTAGTTCATCGTTAATATATAGGAATGCAACAGATTTCTGTATATTAATTTTGTATCCCACAACTTTGCTGAATTCAGATATTAGATCTAGTAGTTTTGGAATGGATTCTTCAGGGTTTTTTATGTACAATATCATGTCATCCATGCAGATTATTTTAAAGTTGAGAACAATCAAGGTCCAGAAGACTCAGAAAGAAACTTTTACTTTCCATCCCCAAATGAATAAAAAGAATTTAGATAAGGAACAACTCCAGAAGGAGAGGTATCACCATACGTATATTGTAAGATAAACTAGGTGTGGTAGACTGGAGGAATGTAGTTAAGTTTGTTAAAAAACTTTCCCTCTGTGCTATATTGTTTCTGTGTGTCCCCTCAAGTATTTTGTTTGTCAAATATTTGCTCTTTTTATATTCCTATGAATTGATTCCCTTTTCCTTTGAAGTCGCAGACCCAGCCCATTCTCCTTAGTTCAGGATGACCTCATTATCCCTGTCTTTGAAAACCATGTCTATGGCTTCCCTGCATGTATGCAGTTAAGCTTTGTTTTTTTCCCTCCTCTTAATCTGTCTTGTGTCAATTTGATTGTTAAGATCAGCTAGGAGAACCTTGAGAAGCAGGGGAAATTTTTTCCTCTCCAACATTGGCATACTGCTCAGACTGATCTTTTTGTTATCTCCAGGCTAATTTTTCCACCCAAAAGTAAAAAAACAAGATTCACTCTTTTCAGTCTGTTTTTTCCTTCACTGCCCTATTAAAATCTGTTTTGATTTTTTTTTAATGGACAATCTAAATGTCCCCTATATTTATGTGAGTAAACTATTTTTGAGTAGGTAATTTAAAATTTCTTAGTAATCATGATGTAAGTGCATCATTTCCCCAATTTAACAAATATTTTTTTTAATCCCCGAGGTGCTGGAATAACAAATAGGAATGGTTCATGAATTAAAGTTTATAAACTAGAACTGTGACATCAAATATAGTTCCCACTAGCCACATGTGGCTACTAGTACTTGAAGTATTACTATAGCTAGTGAATAAATAAATTTTTAATTCTATTTAATTTTGATGAATTAGCCAACAATAAGCCAAAGGGTAAACTTGGCTGGTAAAATTCAGAGGTCAAACTTCTAGAACACAAAGCAGGGGTAGAAGGCTGTGGGTAAAACGACAGCATTTCCAGAATCTCTTGCCTGACTTTAGTGCACCTCTGTAAGTCTGGGGAAAGGAAATCCCAGGGCAAAATACTGCTAAAAACAGAAATCAGTAAAAGGTAGAAATAAAGTTTAAAATCTGTTTATTGGTCACAAGCTGCAGTCTGGGGCCTTCTCTCTTTCCTGCTCCAGCAGAAGCAAACTGGCCCTCCCCTCACCTCTTGGGTACAGATAAGCCCTCCTTGCCAGGTAATTACCCATTGATATGGAGATGAACTTCTCTCCACCCCTGAGGAATGATGCAAATGCACTAAAGTCATATTTCTTTCCACCTCTGAATGCCTGTTGATATGCAAATGATTAAAGCCAGGCAAGATATTATGGAAATACTGCAATTTTACCAACAGGCCACCCCTCAAGAAATCTCGCCTTACAATTTACTCGTACCCCCTCTTCCAACCAATCTAATAACATACAATAGCAACAGCAATAAAATCTTTATAATCCTCAAACCAGAGGATTCAGCCTATGCAGATTAAGTAAATGTACTTTAAAGCACAAGCTCTCACTAAGCACAAAATATGTTTCTACACTTGTTTACTCATTCCTAACAAATATGCTAGATTGCTCACAAAACTTTTACCAAACATTAGACAAAGTCAAGCATCTCTTTAAGCATTTTTTTCCTAACAACAGCAACACAATCACGATAAATTCTCAAACCAGAGGATTCAGCTAGGTTCACAATCCCATGCAGATTAAGGTCAAAGCTTGTCTCTTCCAGCTATCATGCAGCAGCTGCAGCCAGGGCACATCCAGGACACAAGGACTGTAGAAGCAAATAACCTTAGTTTTGGGGGGCAACTTTGCTGTTATTCGGGAATACACAGGAGGCAGCTTCCAGGCCTTTTCCCCAATGCCAGAAGAGCCAGCTATCATCGGTTCATGTGTCAAAATGTCCAGGGCCATGTGCATTTTACTCCTAATTGCACCCGTCCTTGCAATGCATGTCCAATAAAGTGGGGGCCTTGATCACTCTCAGTCACCAGCGACCAGCCATAGGGTACAAAGAGATGCTCTAGGCCCCTCTTGGTGGTATGATGATATGCACAACATGCAGGGAACTCCTTTGGGCCTCGGCTCACTTCTTCAAAGGTCAATGGTAAGCCCCACCAATAGGCTACAGCCCACATTGTCTTTTGCCACATGTGCAACAAATGCTGATGTAGCCATTGGGCCACATCAGAGGCAGGCTTTCCTTCTAGCCAGTGCACCTGGGCCAATGTGTCTGCTTCATCATTCCCTGGGGATGCCAAAGGCAAATGGCCAGTCACATGATATACAGTAGGTGTCTGTGCCACACCACTCCGTGGCCTTTGGGTCCAGTCTCTCACCCACACATGATGGGATAGGTGGTTATTACCTTGATCGGACCTGTTCTGGCGATGGGCTCCGTAACCAGTAAGGCGTGGTACACAGCAGCCAGTTGCCTCCCTATCAAGGTGACCCAGAACTCTGCTCCTTTCCATAGTTGTGACCAGGCTCCAGCCAGTAGCAAGAGCTGCAGCAGGGGCAGAAACAGTAGCCTTAGGCTCAGGCCATGGGCTGGCATCGGTGAAGCCAGCAGTGGTGGTGGTGCCTTCAAAACCACATGAGTTTAGACACATGAACCTGGGTGCCAGCGCCACTTCTCCCCATCATTTCTAGGGGCAGCCCTCCCAAAGGTTGTACCCATTATAACAGATTTTGGGTTCAGAGGAATCCTGCCAACTGGAGCCAGATGTAAGTCAGGGGAAATGAAATACCAGGGTAAAATACCTCTAAAAACCAAAATCAGTTAAATGGAGAAATAAAGTTTAAAACCCAGTTATTGCTTACGAACTGCAGCCCAGGGCCTTCTCTCTTTCCTGCCCTGGGGAAGCAAAACCGGCCCTCCCCTCACCACTCAGGTACACATAAGCTCTCCCTTGTGCAGGTAATTGCCAATTGATAAGGAGATGAACTTCTCTCCACCCCTGAAGAATGATGCAAATGCACTAAAGCCATACATCTTTCCACCTCTGAACACTTATTAATATGCAGACGTACTAAAGCCAGGCGAGATATTCTGGAAATACTACAGTTTTACCCACAAGCACCTATTCTCAACTAGTATGGAAAATGATCTCATGAGAGTTTAGTCTGTTGTTTTTTAATGGTTGTGCTTTTTCTAGAATTGAAATCATTAGCCTTCATGAATAAAAAAAACAATTCCACACCCATTTTGATGGAGCTGAAACAATATATAATAAAAGTAATATACATTTTTACAAAATAAAGGAAAATCTTGAAAGCTAACAGAAAAAGAGGTAATATATAATGGAAAGTCAATTAGAACGGAAAAGAAATAGACTCTAGAAGTCAATGAATAATATCTTCTCAGTGCTGAGAGAAAACACTTTTGAGTTTTAGGAACAGCACAATCAGAATTCAAAAGCAAGGAAGAGCTCTCAAGGCATTTTAAGATATATAAATTATCAGAGATTTTACATCTCACACACCCTCATACAAAGAAATAAAGCAGCTACTTCAACAAGAAAAAACAATGCAACAGTATGAAAGAAGAAAACATAGCAAAGAAATTATGAAATATATGTAAATGTTACAAAATGAATGGCAACCTGTACTCCCAGGGGAAGGAAATCTCAGGGCAAAATACCTCTAAAACCTAAATCAGTCAAAAGGAGAAATAAAGTTTAAAACCCGTTTATTGCTTACAAACTGCAGTCCGGGGCCATCTCTCCGGCTCAGGCAGAAGCAAAATCAGCATTTCCCCTGACCTCTCAGGCTTAGATAAACCCTTGGTTGCTCAGGTAATTACCCACTGACATAGAGGTGACCCATTCTTCACCCCTGAGAAATGCCTATTGATATGCAGATACACTAAATTCAAGCAAGATATTCTGGAAATATTACAGTTTTACCCACAGGCCACCCCTCCAGATACTGTGCCCTACAATTTACTCATTCCCACTCTTCCACAGTGGTCCCTGGGTGAAAGAAACTTGGAGCATTGTGATCAGACTACTGACATATAATAGCAACAGCAATAAAGTCATGATAATCCTCAAGCAGAAGAATTTAGCTATGTTCAAAATCCTATGCACAGTAAGTCCAAAGCTCATCCATTTCCACCATCACGTGGCAGCTGTAGCCAGGTGGTACATCCAGGCCACAAGGACTGTAGAAGAAAATACACACAATAGTAGCAGCAATAAAATCATGATAATCCTTAAGCCAGAGGATTCAGCTAGGTTCAAAGTCTTATGCAGATTAAGTCCAAAGCTCATCCATTCCATAGGCAGGCAATAGCTGAAGACGTAGAGGACTCAGATCAATCATCATGTGGCAGCATCAGCCTGTGGCACACCAAGACCATAAGGACTGTAGGAGAAAATAACTTCCTGGACATTTTGGTACGGTACCATGCTCTTTGGGGGTCATTCTGCTATTACTCCAGGAATACACATGAGACCAGCTTCCATGCCTTTTCCCCAAGGTGCCAGAAGGGCCAGCCATCGCTGGTCCATGAATCAAAATGTACAGAACCATGTCCATTCAACAATGTCTTCATGGTTAAATTCAGTAGGGGATGGCAGCAGAATGTTGCTCTGCTGGCCATATTCTTGTTTCAATAACTCTTCTTTGGTTTGCACATGCAGCTGTATAGGAGAGGCAGCAAGGAGTGTTAGCATATCCACAGGGCTCAAAGCTCCTTTATGGGGCTTCTCATTCAAATGCCACAGCACCGTCCATAGGTGAACTGACCATCCCTATAGACTATTGGTGTCTGACTTCAGGCTAGATTTCAACAAACCATTGTATCTCTCTATGATGCCTGCTCCAGTAGGGTTATATGATACATGAAATTTCCACTTTATTTCTAATTGCTATACCCATCCTTGTAACGCATGTCCAGTAAAGTGGGTGGCTCGATTCCTTTCAATCACCTGTAGCTGGCCATAGGTTGCAAAGAGATGCTCTGGGCCCCTCTTAGTGGCTTGCTGATCTGCATGACATGCAGAAAAGCAGTCAACAGCCCAGTAGCCATGTCCACACAAGTCATGGCATACTGATACCCTTCTAATATAGGCAGAGGCCCAGTATAGTCAACCTGCCCTGGAGGAGGGCTATCAGCCCCCTTACTATTGTGCCATGTTGCTGTGGGACTTGGTGAAAGTCCCACTTAGAGCACACAAGGCACTCCTCTTCTTGGGCTCGGGGCCTCTCCTTGGCCTAACTGGCCCACAGGGCTCTGGCTGGCAGCAGGAACAGCAGCAGCGGCAGCAGCAGCAGCATCCTTTGGCTCGGGCCATGGGCTGGCATTGGCATGACCAGCAGTGATGGTGGCATCTTCACAACCACACAAGTACACAGACACACATCCTTTGGCATGAGTGCCACTCCTCCCCATCATCTCTTGGGGCAGCCCTCCCAAACGTCACACCCATTATGACAGATTTCAGGTTCAGAAGTCCTGCTGACTACATCAGGTGTAACTCCCAGGAAAGGAAATACCAGGGCAAACTACCTCTAAAACTGAAATCAGTCAAAAGGAGAAATAAAGTTTAAAACCTGTTTATTGTTTACAAACTGCAGTCTGGGGCCGTCTCTCTTTCCTGCTCCAGCAGTTTAAAACCTGTTTATTGTTTACAAACTGCAGTCTGGGGCCGTCTCTCTTTCCTGCTCCAGCAGAATCAAAACCAGCACTTGCCCTAACATCTCAGGTTTAGATAAGCCCTCCGTTGCACAGGTAATTTACCCATTGATAGGGAGAAGAACTACTGCTCTCCACCGCTGAGGACCGCCTGTTGATATGCATATGCACTAAAGCCAGGTGACATATTGGGGAAATACTACAATTTCACCCACACAACCCTACAGAAATATAAACTCCATTTGTGCAAGGATTTCTCCTTGTTTTATTCACTGATATAGCTCCAGCTCTTAGCACAGTACCTGGCACATATAAGAACTCCATAAACATGTATTTTTAAGAAATATGAATATCCTGAACATTTTAAGTTAATGTGGGTAAAATTGTAATATTTCCATACACTTAGGCAGGAGAGACACACTTCAGCATTGTTTGGAGGAGCTGACCAATGGGAAGCCATTAAGGAAGAGACACAGTTACTGAAAAGGCAGGTCATGTGCCTAGAAGACTCATTAGCAGCTGGGAGTGGGGAGGTGGCAGGAAAAGATGTTTTACTAGAGGCCGTTGGGGAGGGGGAGGAAAGAGAGGTGCCTTGGGACCCAGATATGGAGGAGGAGCTGGCGGGGAGAAGAGGAACAGGTGGGACAATGGGCCCATCTTCTACCTAGGCCACTGCCCCAGGTACCAGCCTCTCCTGTTTTAAAGGCCCATCCAGCTGTAATTAAGAAAATAAAAACAAAACAACAGCAGGCGCCTCAGGGGGAAGAGTTGCCCCCTCTCCAGGTTGTGGAGCACTCCATGCTTCATCCCTATACCCAGGATGAGCTGGTGGACATGAGCGTCCAGTATTGGCAGAAGCCATCGGAATCTCTGCTTACATAGCTTTTACGTCTCTGGGATACGGGGTTGAAAACATTGTTATGTTCCATAGTGAGACGAGTAGACAGGCTACCATGAAGACTCACCCTTCCTTCTGGCAGCGGTTGCATAATGCCCATCATGCCTCAGGGAATCAGATACTCCTGGAATGGCAGGCAGCTGCTATCAGGGTACTTGGGCCTAATCAGGGTGATTTACCATATTTACTCAGTAGTTCGAAAACATATGCAGAGCTCCAACAGGTGCTGTGGGAATTGGGTATGCAAAATATGGATAATATGGACCTCCAGGACCCCGATGAGGTGTTCATGTTCACTGTAGGAATGAGAAATCTGATGCTGTATACAGCTCCCGCATCTCTCTTTGGGTGCCTAGTGAATACTCTTGCAACCCATAAAGGGCAACCAATAAGTGAAGTTACTCGTACTTTGGCAAATCTGGGGAAGGCTGAAACAGTATGGGCCACAACTGAAAGGAGAAGTGCAAAAGGCCCGTGAAGGTCTCAAGGACCCAGATGTGGGTTGATTTGATAAAGGCTGCGGTAAGTGAAAGATAAATTAGATGGGCAGTCCAATAAAATCTTGTGACAACTGTGGTACCAATTAAAGCTAGAGCAGCAGTTCTAGCTGCTGAAGTCCAGGACATGGAAACCGGAGTCAAGGTCTCATGCGTGGCCTGTGTCCCTGCAAAACTTCCTGGGACATGGTACTCAGTATTCACTGGAATTCTCAGCCCACAGGAGGACGACTGGGCATCACAGTTTGACTGTGAGGCGGTCAAGGTCCCCACCTTGGAGGACAAGGTGGGGACCAGCGTCCACATGTAAAATTAGCAATTCATTGGTCCCCTGTGAATGTACAGCATTTCCTGGTGCTAGTGGACACAAGAGCTGAGTGGTCTCTGATTCATGGCAATCCTGACTGTTTTCCAGGACCTCTGCTGAGATAGATGGCTATGGGGGTAAGGCAATTAGAGTGAAGAAAGCCTAAATCCCATTGGGGATAACGTGTTTACCCCAAAAGTAGTGTACTGTGTATATTTCTCAAATCCCTGAATGTATTTTGGGGGTAGATATCCTGTAGGGCCTGTGGTTACAGACCACTGCAGGTGAGGTCAGACTGAGGGTATGTGTGGCAAATACAGTTCTGAGGGGACATGCTAGGCATGCACCTGTACTACTGTTGTCACCCACTCTGTCTGTACCTCAGTGGGTAACAAATAGCAGTATCAATTGCCTGGGGGACACAAGAAAATTGGAGAAACTCTACAGGAGTTGGAGAGGGTGGGCATCATAAAGCCCACTCATAGTCCTTTTAATTCCCCAGTGTGGCCAGTGAAAAATTCAGATGGCTCCTGGTATATGACTGTGGACTACAGGGAATTGAATAAAATCACACCCCCTTTGCATGCTGCTATCCCCTCTATCACAAACATTCTGGACACCAACAGCCATGAGCTGGAAACGTATCATTTTGTAGTAGACCTTGCTAATGCTTTCTTCTCTATTGACATAGCACAGGAAAGTCAGAAACAGTTCGCCTTCATACGGGAAGGCCGGCAGTGGACATTCACTGTCCTTCCACAGGAATACCTCCACAGTCTCACCACCTGTCACAGACTTGTAGCCCAGGACTTCGTCACATGAAAGAAACCACAAACTGTATGGTTCTATCACTAGATTGATGATATTATGCTCACATCTGATTCTCTTTACTATTTAGAAGGGGCAGTTCCAAGACTGTTGCAACATCTACAGGAAAAAGGATGAGCTGTGAACAGCACCAAGGTTCAGGGACTTGGTTTGTCTGTGAAATTCTTGGGGGTTGTCTGGTCAAGTAAAACTAAAGTTACTTGTCAAGTAAACTAAAGCACTCACAGACAAGGTTGAGGCTTTCCCCACCCCTACCATGGTGGCAGTATTACATGAGTTTTTGAGTCTTTTGGGCTACTGGAGAGTGTTTATCCTGCACTTTGCACAAATTCTGAAGCCATTATAATGGTTGGTATGAAAGGGCATCAGGTGGGACTGGAATGGGACATATGCAGCTACTTTTACTGCTGCCAAGCGGGCAGTCAAGGCCGTACAGGCCTTAAATGTAATGGAGTCATCACAGCCCTGTGAACTACATGTTCCTGTAACCGAAGATGGTTATGGATGGGGTCTTTGGCAGCAGCTTGAACAGACATGCCAACCTGTTGGATTCTGGTCACAACTATGGAAAGGAGCAGAGGTCCGGTACACCTTGATAGAGAAGCAACTGGTGGCTGTGTACCACGCCTTGCTGGCTACAGAGCCCATTGCTGGAACAGCTCTGACCAAGGTAATACCTCCCTATCCCATTGCAGGTGGGTGAGGGAATGGACCCAAATGCCACAGAGTGGCATGGCACAGATGCCTACACTGGCCAAATGGGGCACATATTTACAGCTGCACAGTGCCTTCTCTACTAGCCTCTTAAGTGGAGAACTCCAATCCTTATTGGGGTCAGTGACCTATGCCAGTCAAAGGCAGGAAGAACTTGCTTATGGCGGAGACTTCTTATCAGGAGGGAAAAGCCCCTATTCCTGAAAATGTTTGGTACACAGATGGCTCTAGTTGTGGGCAGACCCTGAAGTGGAGGGCTGTTGCTTTCCATCCTAAGACTGAGACAATATGGATGGAGGATAGAGAGGAGAAGAGCAGTGGGCTGAGTTCCAGGCAGTATGGCTCGTGATAACCCAGGAGCCTTCCCGCATAGTTGTCTGCACTGACAGCTGGGCAATCTATCGGGGGGAGGGGGCTTGACCCTGTGGTTACCGACATGGTATCATGCCAACTGGATGGCAGGTAACTGGCCCCTTTGTGGGCAAGAGTTGTGGCAAGATCTATGGGCCTCTGGTCAGATTAAGTCTCTTACTCTATATCATGTGACTGGCCGTTTGCCTTTGCCAATCCCAGGGAATGATGAAGCAGACACATTGGCCCAGGTGCACTGGCTAGAAGGAAAGCCTGCCTCTGATGTGGCCCAATGGCTGTACCAGCATTTGTTGCACATGGGGCAAAAGACAAAGTGAGCTGTAGCCCTTTGGTGGGGCTTGCCATTGACCTTTGAAGAAGTCAGCAAAGCCCGGAAGGAGTGCCTTGTGTGCTGTAAGAGGGACTTACACTAAGTCCCACAGCAACATGGGATAATAGTTAGGGGACCAATACCCATTGTGAGGTGGTAAATAGACTATATTGGGCCTCTGCCCATATCAGAAGGATATCGGTATGCGACGACTTATGTAGACATGGCTACTGGACTTTTGGTTGCTTGTTCTGCACGTTGTGCAGATCAGCAAACCACTAAGGACCTGGAGTGTCTCTTTGCAGCCTATGGCTGGGCCCAGGTGATTGAGAGTGATCAAGGCACCCACTTTACTGGATATGCATTACAAGAATGGGTGCAGCAGTTAAGAATAAAGTGGAAATTTCATGAATCGTATAATCCTACTAGGGAAGTCATGATACAGAGGTACAATGGTTTGTTGAACTCTAGCCTGAAATCAGACAGCAATAGCCTATGGGGTTGGTCAGTTTGCCTAAGGACAGTGCTGCGGCGTTTGAATGAGAAGCCAGGTAAAGGAGCTTTGAGCCATGTGGATATGCTCTCACACCTTGCTGCCTCTCCTATACAATTGTATTCCCAAACCAAAGAAGAGCTACTGAAGTCAGGAAATGGCCAGCAGAGCAACATCCTGCTGCAGCCCCTACTGCATTAAGCCCTGGAGACACTGTTAAATGGACCTGGCCATGGATATTTTGATACATGGACCAACGATGGCTGGCCCTTCCGGAACCTTAGGGGAAAGGCCTGGAAGCTGGCCTCATGTTTATTCCTGGAGTTACAGCTGAATGGTCCCCAAAGGTCATGGTAGTGTCCCCAAAACATCCAGGAGGTAAAAGCATCTTGCAGGGAAGTTTTGTTTTATCCTTATGGCCAGTGCATGTACCTCCAGTAGCCCTGTATATTGACCCATCTGTAACTCCCACAGGGAGGGGAGTGAAAGTCTGGTATAGTAGACCAGGATGAGATCCCATTCTTGCCACTGTTTTATCTCAAGACCACTCTCTTGCATGTATCCTACCTGATGGACAAGATTTGCCTATGCTGGTGTCATTAAAACATGTATCTTATTGCCCTTAAGGTTATTTTATTCTACTGTCCTTCAGGCCTGGATGTGCCCCTGGCTGTAGCTGCCAAGTGATGATTGCTCTGAAACCTCTACCTCTTTAGGTACTGCCTGCCTATGGAATGGAGGAGCTATGGGCTTAATGTGCATAAGACTTTGAACCTAGCTGAATCCTATGTCTTGAGGATTATCATGATTTTATTGCTGTTGCTATTGTATGTCATTAGTCTGTTTACAATGCTTCAGTTTTCTTGCCCAGGTCCCCTAACTGAGGGCTTATCTGAACCTGAGAGGTTGCAGGAAGGTCTCACTTGCTTCTGTCTGACCAGGAAAGAGACTGCTCCGGACTGCAGTTTGTAAGCAATAAAGGGGTTTTAAACTTTATTTCTCCCTTTGACTGATTTTGGTTTTTAGTGGTATTTTTCCCTTGGATTTCCTCTCCCTGGACTTACATGTAACCACTGGGTTTACAGAATTTAAATCATAGGTGTAAGGGATGAGGCAACTAATTTAAATGTTTGAATCATGACTAGATGAACGTGGCCTCTATAGAACATTGAAGAATGGTGGGGACTGACTCAAATTAGAGGGTTCATTCCATGCCTACATGAATTTAGTGAAACACAGTGTACAGGGCAGACAAAATAGTTTAAGACTTGTGTTAAATAAACAGATCTAACTTGGTAAGGAGAGATCTTTTTTGAAAGGCTTATTGACAGGATAAATAGGACTACTGCAGTAGGGGTTGGGTGACTACTTATAAGATCTGCAAGCTTCTCAAAGGTCAGACAAAAATATTTTCTTTACAGGGAAGAGTAAACAAGACCAGAAAGAACTGAGTATAGGAAAGTGGGAAGAAAAATGGCTTGACTGGAAAACAGATCAGAGACAATTCCAAGGAGGGACACTTAAAAAATTTGAGGATGGGTCAGAGTTCAGGGACCTGGGGGAAGGAGAAAATATAGCTGAAGTTTGGTTGACAAGCATATTCTTCTGATTAATCAGTGAAGACAAGTTCAGCTAATCATTTATAAGGCAATGAATGGGTAGTTGGAGGGTCTGTGTCTGACCTTGTCATAGATAAATAAAGGAGTTCATTCTTCAGTCTTAACTAAGTCATATGGGGAAAGGTGGTTCCTTGCAGTAAGCTATTTTTGGAATTTAAGTTGGGGGGCATTTCTTTGACCATTGCTCTTTCCAGCATCACAGGTCTCAGATAAATATCAATATTGTCAGTTACAAACAATGACATTTCATTTAAATCTTGCTGGTTCTGATACCTAAAAAAAATTTTTTAGTAGTAACTTTAAGCACATTTGTTTTTATTTTAATGTAATCTGAAATAATGATAATTTTTCATAGAAATGTATGTTGGACACCATGAAAATTGCTTATCCAGGGACAGCTGAATCCCAATTTTTTAAAACATCTCAGAGGCAGTGTCATTTGATGATAAGCTGAATGTAAGATAAATTCTAACTGTAATAAGCAGGCAACGAGAGGCAACAAGGGGCCAGGCAGTTTATTAGAGCGCAATTCTCAGGTGATGTTCTCCGGTCTGACGATCACAGGCTGGGGAAGTCACACCCAGGAGGGGAGGCAGCGAGTTTTTAAGAGAATAGGGAAGGGAGGGGGAAGTGAGTCGTGCTAGGGGTAGGTGGGGAATTTTTTATTGGCTCAGGGTTGGGTGATGGACAGCCAGAGGTCTCCTCCTTCCGGATGGAAGTGGTCTGCATCCAGGGTTTGCCGGCAGATCATGGGACTGGAATCCAGGAAGAGCTGTTCATTCCTTTCCCATAGGGCACAGAGCTACTTGGTGCTGTCTCTCTGCTCCGCCTGCATTGTCCTCGCCCTTCTCCCTCCAGTGCCTCTAGCCTTACATTCCAGCTTCTAGGTCATAATGGGTGACAACTCGATCCTGCTACTTCTGGCTGACAAGGGTCATTGTGTGTGGGGGGGTTTCTTAGCATGTAGTTACATTACTCTGACTGCAAATATTTTGCCTTGATTTCTCCAGAGGCTCCCACGTTATTCTGTCTAAGCCTATGGTCTTTGTCTTATTCTCCCTTCTACAGATAGAGACTCTAGCTGCTGCTAGGGAAAAGGGGCGACAACCGCTCTGGCTGCTTCATGATGAGAGGGGGCACAGTAAAGGGTGCAGCTAGGTCTCCATCACTGGTCACTTGAGAAGGCTTTGGAAGGTTGATGCTTCTATTCTAGGTTTCATTTCTATTACTATTAGCAGTTTTGTGGCTTCTAGGCAAGATAGAACAAATTGTGTTATTAGGTTAAGTAGCAACATCTGGAGTTGGATTTTCTATTCTGGAAGGACAAACTTGATGAGATTAAGAATGCATGGCTGATAGGAGAATTAGAAATATGAAGAGTTTAATTGAGAATTATAGCTAGGTATCATGGGGAAATTAGAATTCTGGATCGAGTTTACATCTCAATGACTAGTATTAGGATTTAGTACAGATAAGACTGCATTATTGAAACAATACTTTTCTCTAAAATTACCCTCATTTTTATTAGAAGTAGCCAGATTAAGAAAATAATGAACAGTTGGCTTGATTATTTGCATAAATGCAGCAAGAAGAGCAATTGATTACATAGGCTCTTTTAAATATGCTTTGCTGGAACTATTTGTAAGGAATTTCGTATTAGACTTTTAAAAGCCTCTTGAGGCCAGAAAGCCAAGCCAGACTTGCCATCAGGCTTTGCCTGCAGTACCTGTAGATTTGGGTGAATTTTTCTCTTTTTGAGGTCTCTGAGACATCTTGAGGTTCCTTCACTTGCCAGGAAGTGACCTTCTTTACTCACCTGGTAAGGCTGCTGGGAACTCTGTAAGCAAGGTACCAGGCCAGTTCTTCTAAGGGGCTTTGTTGGCTTTATAAAGTTAATCTTAGTTCCTTAAAGCTGTCTGCTCATATTTGAGTTTACACATGTGCTTCTCATGTATGATGTTCTAATCAAAGCCTTGGTAATATAACTAGTGTTTTTAATTGGTGTTCTTACAAGGAAAGCAGATTCTTGTTGAACTTGTGCAAATAAACATACTGCCATGAAATATAAAAATAGTCACTGAGAGTTTTTAAATTCTGGAGTCATCAGGTAGAGAGAAAGATAAAGTTTCAATTCATAAAGTTTCAATTCTGCTTATAAAGGCAGTTATTTACTAAACTGTTGTCAGCTTAAGAGAAAAAGTTTAAAAGACTTTATTCACAACATTTGAAACAAAAGCCACAAAATCATATTCCTTAGTTTGCTTAATCTTATGTAACTAATACCTGGTCTGCTGAAACCTAGTTTTTTACTAGTTTAGGAGTAATAAAACAGTGACTATAAATGACAAAAAATTTACAAATGACAATGGTTAAAGACTTGATGACAGCTTACTATAAGACAGTTGACATAAGAAAATTTGGATATTTCTGTAGCACAAAACATTCAGTAACAAAGTTTAGCATCATTCTCTTTGACAGTGCTTTCTAGGTAAATATATATCAGATTAATAAGCCAAATTAGCTAAATATTTTCTCCAATGAGAAAAAAATCATCTGACATGTTCTAGGGGCTCTCTAGAAAATATCAGAGTTAACTAGAGGTAAAAGCACTTTTTTAATTTTGATTTTGGTAAGCTGTTAAAAGTTTTAAGGCACTTGCTTAAATAGTTACTCACATTAGACAAAGCTACACTTCACTTTAAGCATTTTTTTGAAATGTTTAACAGATAACATCAACTTAAATGACTTTAAGTAAACTTTGGCAGCTGATAACTATAAGGACATGTCTGTTTAAGTTAAACTTAAATTAGCATTAATGCTTAACATTTTTTATTAGATCTTCTGGAAGTTTTAGAATGCCCAATTTTCACAAGCGCTTGTTTTTAAATCAATTTTTATTAATACCATCCAGAGGTAGGAAAATATTTTTCATTTACACACTTAGACACACAAACATATAAATTGAGACATAATGACTACAGTTAGCAACACTTTTCATATAAAAACATATACACAGACAAACTGATATAAAGATTTGAGTTACTAATATTTAATTGCTTTCTTTCTTTTTAGCTTCTTGTCCATGGCTTCCAGAACTGGAGGGTGGGAGGAGTGTGTTCTGGTGGGGGACGAGGGCGGTGAAGGAGGAAGGAGAGGGGGAGGGGGTGGGGCAGCCACCGGAAGAGGAGAGCAGGACGACGGCATGGTTGAGAATGTAGGACTTTAAGATGGCAGCAACACGGGGAAGGACAAAGAACTTAAAGATGGTGGTGGAGAGGGGGGGAGGGGATTGCGAGCTGAGAGAGGTGGGAGACCAAGGTCCTCCGGTGGATCTGAAAAGGAAGAAGGACTGGGCAGAGTAAGAGGCTGGCAATCTTTAACTGGAGATCAGACCAGGAGAACCTGAGTCATTGAACATGTAACATAAAGGTCTGGGTGGGAGCACAAAGTCCAAAAAACCTGCACATATGGGATTTCACCCTACTCTCCGCTCCGGTGGCAATATTAGTCAAGTCAGTGAGGAGGCCAAAATCGAAATTTCTCTCAGGGGGCCAGTGAGATTGACTGTCCCAAGGATTTTGAGGCCCTGCCTCAGAGCAAAGAAAGACCAGCTTCTATTTGCGAACTTCCCGGGACAAATATAGAGTAGCCAAATTAGAAATGAGACACTGCGGCAGGGTCTGAGCCTCTGCTTTTGAGGGCTGGTTCCCCATGTCTACACCACTCCCCAACTAATCCCACTGAGAGGAGCGCTCAGAGTCCATAGTGCGCAAAGTCAGGGGAGATGTCCTGGGGCCTGGGGTAGGGACATTTTCCACACTGCAGGGCCAGGGGCAGGCCGGATGCCCGCAGAGGTTGGGCCGGATGCCCAGGGGCTGAATGCCCCAACCTGGACAACCAGGTGAAAATGGGTTAAGGAGGGAAACAGACCAGGACCAGGGGAAACTGAGGGACTCACCATAATATAGTCCACACAGAGGAGAGCATGCTGAGGTCCCAGCTTGGGGAAGGAGGGAGCAGGGACACCGGTGGCCGATTGGGGTCCCATGCTCACACTCCTTCCCAGGTTTTGGCAGCAAATGTAAGATAAATTCTAATCGAAATAAGCAGGTGATGAGAGGCAACAAAGGGCCAGGCAGTTTATTTGAGCACAATTCCCGGGTGATGTTCCCCGGTCTGGCTATTACAGGCTGGGGAAGTCATGCCCAGGAGGGGAGGTGGGGAGTTTTTAAGAGAACAGGGAAGGGAGGGGGATGTGGGCCATGCTAGGGGTAGGTGGGGAATTTTTTATTGGCTCAGGGTTGGGTAATAGACAGCCAGAGGTCTCCTCCTTCTCTATGGAGGGGGTCTGCATCCAGGGTTTGTCAGCACGTCATGGGACTGGAACCCAGGAAGAGCTGTTGTTCCTTCCCCATAAGGCACAGAGCTGCTTGGTGCTGTCTCTGCTCTGCCTGCATTGTCCTCACCCTTCTCCCTCCAGTGCCTCTAGCCTTACACTGAAGGATACTGCCTGGACCACAGACTGGTTAATTTAAAACAAAATTAATTAGTATCCTTTTAAATAAATGGATTTCTCTGATGGGCTTTTTCCCCATAAGAATTCTCTGCAGACCCAAGAACAGTGATTCAGTTTTATAAAATGTAACCTGGAATTTTTATAAGTTTTTATTTGCCTTTCTCCAAAAAGGAGTTAAGAGTCTGGAATATGTACAATATTTGATCTTTTTATGATGTTTACATTTTTTTAGCAAAGAATGTATTTAATAAAAAATATGCATTAGATAGTGCTCCTCTTGTTTGAGTTTGAAAATTATCATCCATGGATTTAAAAAATACTACTTCTAAATAAGGATGAGGGCAAAATACACCTGGGAAATGTTTACAAAGGTGTAGTCCAGGGAGAGGAAATCCTGGGGCAAAATACCTCTAAAAACCTAAATCGGACAACGAGAGAAATAAAGTTTAAAACCCATTTATTGCTCACAAACTGCAGTCCGGGAGGTCTTTCTCCTCTGCTCTGAAGGAAGCCAGAAAGTGAGCAAGCCAGCCACCTCCCCTTAAACTTCTCAGGTTCAGACATGCCCTTGGTTGCCCAGGTAACTACCCATTGATATTGGAGATGAACTTCTCTCCACCCCTGAGGATATGCAAATGCCCTAAAGCCAGGCCACATATTCTGGAAATGTTACAATTTTACCCACAGGCCACCCCTCCCGAAATCTCGCCTTACAATCTACTTGTTCCCCTTCCTCCCCAATGGTCCCGGTGAGAAAACTGTAGCACTGTGACCAGACTAATGACATAACAATAGCAACACCAATAAAATTATGACAATCCTCAAGCCAGAGGATTCAGCTAGGTTCAAAGTCCCATGCAGGTTAAATCCATAGCTCATCCGTTCCATAGGCAGACAGTAGCCGAGGGTTCAGATAAATTATCATGCGGCAGCTGCAGCCAAGGGGCACATTCAGGCCACAAGGACTGTAGAAGAAAATAACCTTAAGGGTGATAAGATACATGTCTTAATGACACCAGCATAGGCAAATCTTGTCTATCAGCTAGGATATATGTAAAAGAGTGGTCTTATGATAAAACAGTGGCAGGAATGGGATCTCACCCTGGTCTAGTATACCCCGCTCCCTGTGAGAGTTACAGATGGGGTCAGTATATAGGGCTGTGGGAGGTACATGCACTGGCTATAAAGATAAAATGAGACTTCCCCACAAGATGCTCTTACCTGCTGGATGTTTTGGGTACCATACTGTGACCTTTGGTGGCCATTCAGCTGTTACTCCAGGAATACACATGAGGCCAGCTTCCAGGCCTTCCTCCAATGTGCCAGAAGGGCCAGCCATCGCTGGTCCATGTGTCAAAATGTCCAGGGCCAGGTCCATTCAAGAGTGTTGCCAGGGCTTAATGCAGTAGGGGCTGCAGCAGGATGTTGCTCTGCTGGCCATATTCTGGCTTCAGTAGCACTTCTTTGGTTTGGATGGACAATTGCATAGGAGAGGCAGAAAGGTGTCTAAGCATATCCACAGGGCTCAAAGATCCTTTACATGGAGTCTCATTCAAACACTGCAGCACCTTCCATAGGCAAACTGACCAACCTCGTAGACTATTGGTGTCTGACTTCAGGCCATATTTCAACAAACTGTTGTACCTTTCTATCATGCCTGCCCCAGTAGGATTATATGGCACATGAAATTTCCACTTTATTCCTAATTGCTGCACCCATTCGTGTAACGCATGTCCAGTAATGTGGGTGCCTTGATGGCTTTCAACCACTTGCCGCCGACCATACGCTGCAAAGAGACACTCCAGGAGCCTCTCGGTGGTTAGCTGATCTGCACAATGTGCAGGAAAAGCAACCAAATGACCGGTAGCTGTGTCCACTCATGTCATGGCATAACGATATCCTTCTGCTATGGGCATAGGCCCAAAACAGTGTATTTGCCTCCTGACAAGGGGTATTGACCCCCTTACTATTGTCCCATGTTGTTGTGGTACTTGGTGTAAGTCCCTCTTAGAGCACACAAGGCACTCCTTCCGAACTTTGCTGACTTCTTCAAAGGTCAATGGCAAGCCCCACCAATGGGCTACAGCCCACATTATTTTTTGCCCCACATGCAACAAATGGTGCTACAGCCATTGGGCCACATCCCAGAAAGCTTTCCTTCTAGCCAGTGCACCTGGGCCAAAGTGTCTACTTCATTATTCCCTGGGAATGCCAAAGGCAAGTGTCCAGTCACATGATATACAGTAAGAGTCATAGTCTGACCAGAGGCCCATAGGTCTTTACCACAACACTTGCCCCAAAAGAGGCCGGTGACCAACCATCCAGTTGGCATGATACCATGTCGGTAACCACAAGGTCAAGCTCCCTCTCCTCCCATAGATTTCCCAGCTGTCAGTGCAGACAACTATGCGGGAAGGCTCCTGGGTCATCATGAGCCATACTGCCTGCAACTCAGCCCACTGACTGCTCTTCTCCTCTCCATCATCCATCCATATTGTCTCAGTCTTAGGATGGAAAGCCACAGCCCTCCACTTTGGGGGCTACCCACGACTAGAGCCGTCTGTGTTCCAAGCATCTTCAGGTATAGGGGCTTGTCCCTCCTAATAAGGAGTCTTGGCTACAAAGGGCTAGAAAGCAAGTTCTTCCTGCTTTACACTGGTATAGGTCACTGGCCCCAATAAGCATTGGAGTTATCCACTTAAGGGCTAGTAGAGAGGGTGCTGCACTGCTGTAAATACACACCCCATTTGGCCATTATAGGTGTCTGTGCCATGCCACTCCATGGTCTTTGGGTCCAGTCTCACAACAACCCCACGATGGGATAGATGGTTATTACCTTGGTTGGAGCTGTTTCAGCAATGGACTCTGTAGCCAGCAAGGCATGGTACACATCAGCCAGTTGCTTCTCTACTCCTTTCCATACTTGTGATCAGAATCCAACAGGTTGGCATGTCTGTTCAAGCTGCTGCCAAAGACCCCATCCATAACCATCCTTGGTTACATGAACATCTAGTTCACAGGGCCTTGATGAGACCATTACATTCAAAGCCTGTATGGCCCTGACTGCCCGCTTGGCAGCAGTAAAAGTCGCTGCACATGTCTCATCTCATTCCCACCTGATGCCCTTTCATACCCACAGGTATAAGGGCTTCAGAATTTCTGTCAAGTGCAGGATAAACACTCTTCAGTATCTTAAAAGACCCCAAAACTCTTGTAATACTGCCACAGTGGTAGGAGTGGGGAAAGCCTGGACCTTGTTTATAACTCCTTCAGGAACAACTTCAGTTTTACCAGACCAGACAACCCCCAAGGATTTCACAGACAAATCAGGTCTGTGAATCTTGGTGCTGTTCACAGCCCATCCTTTTTCCTGTAGATGTTGCAACAGTCTAGGAATTGCACCTTCTAAATCTGAAAGAGAATTAGATGTGAGCATGTTATCATCAATGTAGTGATACAATAGCACTGCGAGCAGTTTCCTCCATGTGGCAAAGTCCTGGGCTACAAGTCCAGGACAGATGGTGGGACTGTGGAGATATTCCTGTGGAAGGTCAGTGAATGTCTACTGATGTCTACTGCCGGCCTTCCCACATGAAGGGAAACTGTTCCTGACTGTCCTGTTCTATGTCAATAGAGAAGAAAGCATTAGGAAGGTCTACTACATAATGATACGTTCCCAGTTTGTGGTTGAGAGGGTCCAGAATTTCTGCACGAGAGGGGACAGCAGCATACAAAGGGGATGTGACTTTATTCAATTCTCTGTAGTCTACACTCATATGCCAGGAGCCATCTGGCTTTCTCACTGGCCACACTGGGGAATTAAAAGGACTATGAGTGGGCTTTATGATGACCACCCTCTCCAACTCCTGTAGAGTTTCTCCAATTTCCTTGTGCTCCCCAGGCAATTTATACTGCTTAATTTTGTCACCCACTGAGGTAAAGGCAGAGGTACAGATGGGTGCTTAGCACGTCCACTTAGAACTGCCTTTATCACACATACCCTCAGTCTGAACTCACCTGCAGTGGTCTGTAATCACAGGCCCTGAAGGATATCTACCCACAAAATATATTCAGGGATGGGAGAAATGAACACAGTATGCTCATTGTTTCAACAATGAATCACAGAGGTTCATTGTTTCAACCTCCCCCAGATCTGCTAAAGTACCAGTAGCCTCTCTTATGAGTTGCCGTAAGTGGGGGGCAAGAGTATTCACTGGGGACCCAAAGAGAGATGCGGGAGTTGTATGCAGCACCAGATTTCTCATTCCTACAGTGAACATCTCCTCATCAGGGCCCTGGGGATCCATATAATAGATAATGTTTTCCATACCCAATTCCCACAGTACCTGTTGGAGCTCTGCATATGTTTCCCAACTACTGGGAAAATATGGTAAATCACCCTGATTAGGCCAAACTACCCTGACGGCAGCTGTTAGCCATTCCAGGAGTGTCTGATTCCCTGAGGAGTGACAGGCATTTTGCATCGGCTGCTGGAGGGAAAGGTGAGTCGTCCAGGAAGCCAGTCTACCCATCTCAGTACCCAGCACAACAATGTTTTCCACCCCTATATCCCAAGGCGTAAAAGCCATGTAGGCAGAGATTCTGATGGCAGCTGCCCATACCAGGCCCTCATGTCCACCAGCTCATCCTGGGTATGTGGCGGAGCATGGAGCGTCCCACAACCTGGGGAGTGAGCTGCTCCTCTCCACGAGGAGCCCGCGGTTGTTTCGTTTTTATTTTCTTAATTACAGCTGGGCGGGCCTTTAAAACAGAAGATGGTACCTCAGACGGTGGCCTCTGTAGCAGATTAGCTAATCGCCCCACCTCCTCTCCTCCCTTGGCTCCTCCCCCACCATTTCCGGGGCTGAAGGCACCACTGTTTCATCCGCCTCCCCATGGCCTCCTGCACCGCTGCTTTTCCTGCCATCTCCGCCTTCGCTGCTGCTAAGGAATCTTCCAGGAGCGTGAGCTGCCTTTTCAGTAACTGTCTCTCTTCTTTAACAGCATCCTGTAGGTTACCGCCCAGCTCCTCCATGCGATGCTGAAGTGTGTTTCCCGCCTGAGTCCTTTGATAATCCTCTTTTTCTCCTGTGTAACATTTTCCACTATCTGGATGAAAATAGACCCGACAATGACAGCCACTACATGGCCCCATAAAGCAGTCTTCCAACTCAAGGAGGGGTAATTCTGCAGTTTCTGGTGTTTCCACTCTTCCCCAGGGTGGGGAAGACCCCACCCCTCTAGGAGGTACTTTACCCTAGACCAATTCCCCCTAAGAGTTCCCAAGTTGGAAGCACCACAGCTGGGGGAATAATAACAGGTGAAGTGGCACCCCCTTGTCGCTGCATCCGCTGGGGCCTCCCCACCATTCACAGGAGGAGCCCTTCCAAAGGTCTCACCCATTATGACAGATTTCAGGTTCAGAGGCACCCTGCCAACTGCTCCAGGTGTACGCCAGTGAGAGGAAATCCTGGGGCAACATACCTCTAAAAACCGCAATCAGTCAAAGGGAGAAATAAAGTTTAAAACCGGTTTATTGCTCAAACAACTGGAGTCCTGGGCCGTCTTTTTCCTCCACTTTGGATGAAGCCAGCAAGCTAGCAAGCAAGGCAGCCACTTCCCTTTAACTTCTCAGGTTCAGACACGCCCTCGATTGCCCAGGTAATTACCCGGCATTGATAAGGAGATGAACTTCTCTCCGCCCGTGAGGATATGCAAATACCTAAAGGCAGGGGAAGATATTCTGAAAATGTTACAATATTACCCACACAAGGGATGGTTAAGTATGGCAATATTAATATCAGACAAATTTTCAAGCTAAAAGTATTAATGGGAATAGAGAAGGACACTGCAGGACTTTTATTTCAAGTGTTGAAAAGCAAGATATTCTGGAAAGCCCTCGTGAAGCAAAATACCTAAGGGCTAAAATACAAAAACATACTAGCAACAAGAAGCCCAGATAACAAGAAGCCAAGAAATCCCCCCTGAAATCTTCCAGTACAATTAAAACCTAGGAGCTGAAACCAGAGTGATAAACACACCAGACTGATTTCCCTGTTTCAAATATCATTTTGAATATTCAGAGCTTTGTCAATTAATGTCTGCCTCTTTGAATAAAGGATTCTAGGCCCTTAAATCATACTGGAGATAACTAGCATAAAGCCAGGTCCCTTTGAGGAAGTGGAGGCTGGAGAAAAAGAAGAAAATCTAATAAAGATTCGTAAGACAACCTGTTTGTCTCAACAGGGCCCTGTGGAGAAGGAAAGAAGAAATTCCCCACAAGGATTTAAACACACACCTCCCTAAGAGTCTAAAGTTTCAAAGAAAACGGCCTGAACTTTACGAGACGTGGGGTTGGTTGTGCCACCTAGTGCCTTATGAAGGCAAATATAAGTCCCTTCTGGAGGGAATCTAGAAGTTCTCTAGACACACACATTGATTGTTTATTTATGCAATATTTAGTGAACAACTATTACGTTTCAGGCACTCTAGTAGGAACTTGGGATGTCCAAATATAAACTCATAACAAATGTGACCAAATCAAACATTAAACAGATCAGGCTTCCTAATAAGAGTTTTAGATCCCTTCCCTCTCACTGACATAAAATTTCAGATTTTGAAAGTATCAGAGATGATGATAACTATTCACTTAAAGGTTAAATAAATAAAAATGGAATAATATCAAGAATCAAGAGACAATCAAAACCAGGCCAATTTTAAAAAATAACTAAATAGAACTTCTAAAAATGAGCGTTATAGATACTCCACAATGATAAAATAAAAATCCACTAATAAGATGTAACATTCAGGACCTTGTATGCACCTGAACACACAACCACTAACCATGGAAGGCAATAAATGTCAGAATTAGAAGGAGAACCTCAAGTTTACAATTGTGGAGCAAGCTTTCAGTATACTACTCTTAGAAATTCATATAAAAAGCAAAGAAAAATGCTTATGGTTGTAGAAGATTTGAACATAATGAACAAACATGACCTGTGATTCCTGCACTTATAGATAGTATCTGACTTTTTTCAGAACAGACATTTAATAATTTCAAAATTTCAACCCTGGCTTCAGAAACAGTCACAGTAACTACCAAAGAATCAGTTTGTGTACACTGCACTCTTTTATCATAATCTCATTAAATAGCAATACAAGGGATTTTTTTTTAAAGATAGTAAAAATAAAACAATCTTCCTATGTGCTTAGAAACTAAAACTAAATCACGTCTTCTAAATACCATGCATTAGAATGGATATCATAAAGGAAAGGATACAATAGCGTGAAATAAATATGAATGAGAATAATACATATGAAGATTGTAGGATGTATCTTAAGTGGTAATAAAAGGGAAATATATAGTCTAAAATGCATTTATTAAAGAACAAGAAACACTGAATATATGTGTAAGATAAATTCTAGCCAAAATAAGCAGGCGAAGAGAGGCAACAAAGGGCCGGGTAGTTTATTTGAGTGCAACTCCCGGGTGATGTTCAGCAGTCTGGGTACTACAGGCTGGGGAACGGGGAGGTCACACCGGTCAGGGAGGTGGGGGTTTTATAAGGGATTAGGAGGGGGAGGAGTGGGCAAGCTATCCTAGGGGGCGTGGAGAGGTATGATTGGCTAAAGGTGACATAATAGACAACTAGAAACTTTTTTTCCTTCCAAGAGGGAGGAGGCTGACATCCGTGTCTTAGTTGGCACAACAGAAGGATGGAATTCAGGAAGAGTTGTCCCCTTACCATATATGGCACAGACCTTGGGGTCTGGTCTGTTCTCCCCCTATGGCATCTCTCTGTTCTGTTTGCATGTCCTTGTTTTTCCTTCCTCCAGACTAACAATATGTAAACTAGGTATTCAACCAAAGTAGCTAGGAATAAGAGAGTAAATCGAATTAAGTAGAAATAATTGGATGTAGAATCCTTGGAACGTGTTGTACTCTTGTAAATTATGTCTGGGTTTTCTATTTCAGTTCCACATACATTACTGCTAATGTACAGAAAGCACCAACCCTGTTGAGCTTTTATTAAATCTAATTGTTCATGGATTCTCCTGAGAGAATGCTATTAATAACTTTTATAAAAAAACAAGAGAACAGGAAAAGTTTCCAAGAAAAAAAGTTAATAAACAAGTTGTGATTATAAGTAAATGTGATAGGCAATAAAACAATCTCTTCTATACCCTTCAATCCAAGTGATACCAAGCACAGCTGGGTTTTACAGGTTTTAGTGAAATGTAAGGAATTTATAAGCCCTGTTTTATAGAAGATGTCTCAATAGAGAAATAGTTCTCTTCCTTTTTTTCTTTTGAAAATGTATAACCTTATCATCTAGACTGGACAAGAATACAAAACAGAAAAAAGAGAAAGAAAGAAAAAGAAAATTATAGTCTTATCTCACAAACATTCATTTAAGAAAATAACTTTAAACACAAGCAAATAGAAACGGAGATCAGTAATTAAAAAATAATAGTATATCACGTAGGCTTTATTCCAACAATGGAAGAAAAGTTTAAGCATCATACATCTGCCAGTGTAAGATACTGATAGAGTAAAAACTATGTGGTCATCTCCATAGCTACTAGGAAAAGTATTTAGTAGAATATAGCACTCTTCCATCACAAACATTTTCAACAGACTAGAACAAGAAGGAACTTACATTGTTTGAATACATCTGTAAAAATTCACAAGAATCTATAAGCAACTAGATTTAATGCAGCTCAGCAGGTTTGGTTGGATATATGAGCACCACATAAAAGTCATAGCAGTGACTTCTCTGCAATTGAAATAGAAAAAACAGACATAATTCACAAGTATACAACACATTCTAAGGATTTTAAGAAAAAATATTCCATGCCTATGTGAATAAAACTATGAAATGTTATTGAAGGATACAAAATAAGATTCACTCAAATGAAGAGGTCGACACTGCACTATGTTTATGTTTTGTGATGACTCAATTTGCTAAAATGTACATAAATTCCCAAATAACCTAAACATTCAATGTCAACCCACAAACTTCACCTGGGTTTTTGGTAAAAGACTGTAAAATTCACGTTGATGAGCAAAATAGTCAAGGTGATTCTTTAAAAAAAAAGGAAAAGGCAAAGAAAGAAGAATGAACGAATGGTGGGTCTTGACTTAGGGCAGCCAATTTAAGAGGGTTTAGGGTCCTCCTAGCGATACAGCCCTGAGCTATTAGAAACTATGTGAATGTTTTTTTCAGGTCTTTATAGGCCAAGTTGAGAAAAGGGCTCAGGGAAACCTGGCTAGTTTGGTCTAAATTTTACCTGCTGTTAGTTGGGCTAACAACTTAGTTACTAACAGAAAACGTTTTTACTGTAATGGATTAGAGAAGGAATTGTGGAACTAAACTACCTGAGTCAGAACCCCCTGTCGTTTACTGTGTGACACTGGGAAAAATAATTTAAGCTTTGGGTGACTCACTAAATCTGTGGATAAAATTCGGATATCAATAGTTCACAGGTGTGTTATGGGTATTAGGAGTTAACATCTGGTTAGCACTTGGAAATGTGTCTAGGTGTTCGTAAAAAAAAAAAAAAGTTTTCTAAGTAAATGAAAACAACTGGAAGTAGTTGGATGCGACCTGCACCCAAGTCTGCATTCTTTGTCTTTTGTGTGCCATAGGCACTTTGGCTTTCCTGGGCCCCTTCCCCATTAAAATAATAGAAATACTAGCGTTATTAAAATTATGTACAGATTAATAAACTAATATACTAGAACGTTTTCGTCGACCTAAAAGTTTTTTTCTTTTGATATTATTAGAAATTAAAGTATTTTTGTGAGTCTCTAAAAGTACTGTGGGCCCTAGGCCCTGGGCCTAATGTGCCTAATTTTAGGATGTCGGCCCTGAATGCACCTAAAGATGAAATTAAAGAAGATACAGTTTTTCCAGTAGAAAATACAGCAGGAGACGGTCACTCGAAGCCTCGCCGGGACAACCACACAGCTGCTGAAAGCGCACCGTCGCCTCCAGAGCCAATTTAGCATAGTGTAACGTGTCCTGTATGCCACTTTCGAGCGACGGGACATAGGGGCGAAGACGGACCAATGAAGGAACAGGGTTTGAGGGGCAGGCAAGGGTGGACCAATGAGGAGGTGGTGTGGGGGCGTGGCTAGAACTGCCGGAGGCGGGGCAAGCTTCGCTGTGCTTTCCGCCCTTGCGTGGCCGCGGTGGGAGGAAGACTACCACTGCCAATTTTCAAGACTCCGCACTTCCCGTTTCAACCTCGGTGTGTTTTTATGAGTTTGTGTGGCTATTTGGTTCGTAGCATTCTAAGGAAATCCCATGTCTTAATTTAAAGCAATTCATTAACTGTGATCTTAGGACCAGCAGCAGCCTCATCACCTGGAAATTAAAGCCAAATTAGGGAATCCTACTCCAGATCTAGAGAATCAGAAGTTGTTGGGTAGGGCCCAGCAATCTATGTTTAAAAAAATACTTCAGGTGATTTTGGTGCACATTCAAGTTTGAGACTGCTTCAAAGTATTGTGTTCCCCTTAATTAAGAGGCTGAAAGTAATCTTTCAAACGCCAGCATAGCTAAACTAAATTGTTTATGTCAAATCCAAAAGTGCTTAGGCTTGCTTATTCATTGAGATCCTGACTCCAGAATATAAAGTGAAAAATAAATTATATGTCCAGGAAGGGGAGCTTATAGGGGAAGAATTCGAATCAACAATGAATGCAGAATTCCTGCAGATTTTTATTAATCATAACATCTCATTTACAGATGTTTTGCCATCCTCTCATTCACACTTCTCCAAGCAAAAGTAATCCATGGTGAATCATGACTTCCCAGTAACTAGGCCCGTAAAAGAATTACATTCTGTTTTTATAATTCAAAAACTAAGATGAACAAGTTTAAACACTTTATTGAGGCTCTTCCACTCAGGTAATTACCTCCTTTTAATGATCAATGTGCAGCAAACCAGGATGGGTTGGATTTGGACAGGATATACACACTAATCAACCACTCTCAGGAAGATCAGACTTTCCATATTTCAAAACTTCTATGGACTGATTTACATTTTCAGTTATTTTTGCATTCATTTCTCTGCATTCATATATCTCCCCTAATTGAAGAAATAAAAGGGGTTTATTTGTTAGGTGCCATTTGCTATATAGTGTTAATATTTGCTATACAATGAATAAGGTTCTTTTTACATGTGCTCACATAATTTGCTATGAGGTATCTATCTCTGCCCCTGTTTAACCCACATTTTTGTCATCATTAGCATGAACAGGTAATGACTCAAATCATGCTTTATCAAGAGATATTCCTGAAAATATGGTCTCTGTTACAAATCTCCCAACTACCCTTCTTGGAGTAGAATTTAAATAGTTCAAAAGCTTATATTTTCTCCCTTTAGTGTTTGACCTGAAGAGAATTGGCCACTTTTATTTTCATTTTAATTCAGTGATTAAGGAAAATGTAAAAGTTGCTAACAATTGCTAAGTGCTTACTAAATGCCCATAAATGTTCTAAGAGCCTTATAGAAGTTATCTCCCTAATCCTTAAAATAACTCTCAGTAGGGTACTATTATTATCCTTGCTGTATATATGAGGAAGGTGAGACCCAGAAAGGCTAAGTCACTCATTCAGTTGAACCACTGTGACAGCTCAGCTCTGGCTTCTATCCCTGTATTTATAGACATATGTGTACATAAGTCATCCTGCAAATACTTTTTGAGAGCCTACAGTGGGTCTGAATAGCTTTAGGCATTGGAGAGTCAGCAGCCAAAAGGACTAACTTGTCCAGTGGAGCTTTAATTCTTGAGAAGGGGTTGGGGAAACAAAAGTAAATACGTTGCTGTCAATTAGTGCTCCTTGTAATGAAGAATGAATAGAGCAAGTTAAGAATGGGATATAAGGGTGCCATCTTACACCTGAAAAGCTCTCAAATATGGTAACATTTCATCCACTCAACTCCAAATCCAAGAAATGTGGGGAGTATTTCGGTTATGTAACAGGTATTGTATCCAGCTGAAACACCAAATACATGACAAGGTCTATCTACTCATTTTCCTCTTTTCCTTCTTCCTTTTTCCCTCCACAGTGGACAGTAGGCTTCTCTTCACTATCTAGGCGTTTACCCTCCCTTTTATAGTAGCAGTTTGCTTCTTCCATTCCTTTTGAGTACTCCGCAATTTCTCTCACCTTTCTTCTCCATTTGTTCCTCTTGTTTCCTAAACACAGTCATAATTTGGCTGTTCTATGGCATTGGTTCATACTTATGAAATATAGCTTAACATTCACCGATGAACAAAATTCTAAAACATTATTCATTCACTTCTCTACAATTCCCATTCCTTGCCCATGGTGTAGGTACAATTGTAACATTTCCAGAATATCTCGCCTGGCTTTATTGTATTTGCATATCCTCAGGGGTGGAGAAGTCATCTCAATATCAATGGGTAATTACCTGGGCAATGGAGGGTGTGTCTGAACCTGAGAGTTTAAAGGGAGGGGCTGGCTTGCTTGCTTGCCTCTTCTGGAGCAGAAGAGAAAGACGGCCCTGGATTGCAGTTTGTAAGCAATAAATGGATTTTAAACTTTATTTCTCCCTTTGACTGATTTTGGTTTTTAGAGGTATTTTGCCCCGGGATTTCCTCCCCCCGGACTTACACATGGTAACAAAATAAATGGTTTATGAAAGTAAACGCCACTCAAGTTCTAATGTTCATGTAAAGAAAAAGGAGTCTTTTTTTTCTGTTTAACATGGAATAACCATGCTACTGATGCCGGGATTCTTGTTTGAGGAGTCGAAGAATGAATATCCAAGGTAGGAGAGCCAGGGCAGATATTTTTATTTAGAAATAAAGTGAAGAAAGAGCTCCTAGCTCTCACCTGGAGGGGACAAGAGAGCCCGGGGTGGTATGTTATCCAGGGGATTTATAGGCAGTTGAGGATTTTGGGAAACTGCTAAATGGTTTAGGGTGTGGACTTGTTAAAAGTGGCCTTAGGATGAAAGGGCAAGCTCCTGGATTCTACCTCAGCCAATCATGAACCTGGTTCTACCTCAGCCAATCGGACCCGGATCCTATTTCAGCCAATCGGAGCTTAGTCTCTCTCTCTCCCCTCCAGTTAGCAAGAAGTACACCCACCACCCCTGGACCCTGCCAACTGACCAAACCACGACCCATCACCCCCCAAACTACCCCCAGACCCTGCCAATTGACCAGAGCCACGACTCATCACTCCCCAACTAACCCCAGGCCCAGCCAATCAGCCAGGGCCACGGCCATCACCCACCCAAACCGCCCTGGAAACCTATAAAACCTTTGTTCTGGGGAAAACGTGGGCTTTCTCTCTCCAGCACCTGGCCACTGAGTTGGTACGGCTGTGAGATTGAGCTCGGGCTAGCTCGAATAAAGGCTCTTTGCTTTTGCATCCGTGTTGGCTTCTTGGTGGTCTCCTTGGGATTCGCGACTTCTGTTTGTCCTTGATGAGATAATAAGTCCCTTTTAGCATGCTAAAGTGAATCTTACATGTGATTACAATTAGCATAATAAAAACATGGGCCACTTTACTTTATCTGGGTTATATCAGCTGATCTCACTGATGACTCTAGAGCTTAATGTTAAACAGAGTTTGGTAGGGTGTTTCCTTGCATGCAGTTACATTGCTCTGCCTGTAAATATCATGCCTTGCTTTTTATGGAGGCCCTCACCCTATTTTGACTAAACCCACAGTCCCTGTCTCACTACCAAATTGAAATGCAAGAACTTTAAATTTCCTCCAAAGTTATCTCTACTCTCTTAAGTGTCTTTTCCTACATCCAGGGTTTGGAGGACAGGAGACTGCGGAAGATGTTTCATCTGAATAAACTACCAAAAATAGGCTTCAAAAAGAAATATCCTTGTAATTTCTGGGTTCAAAACTGATCTAAATATCCAAAACTAGATGACAGAACAACATAAAATGCAAATAGTTGTAGGACTCAAGTTATGGTCAATGATAGATAGCTAACTGAAAATTGTGAAAATATATGAAAGAATTAACCTTATCCTAGGAGAGGTGTAACTTTTGCTTTTTGTTGGGAGGTGATCTCTAGGCCCTTGAGATGACCTGCATAGAAAGAGTATCTTTGTTTACCAGAAGGGCTTGGGTTTCACTAGATTGCCTAATAATGTCATTTATGTTGGGGGCTTCAGCCATGTGACATCTGAAATACCTCTAGAGGGACTGGAAACTAAAGATCAGTCTGGTGGTTCATCAATTCTGTTTATGTGATTGTGGGTAAAATTGTAGTATTTCCAGAATATCTCACCTGGCTTTAGCACATCTGCATATCAGTAGGCTTTCAGAGGTGGAAAGAAGCTTTAGTGTATTTGCATTAGTCCTCAGGAATGGAGAGAAGTTTATCTCCATATCAATGGGTAATTACCTGGGCCATGGAGGGCATATCTGTACCTCAGAGGTGAAGGTGAAGGCCGGTTTTGCTTCTGCCTGGGCAGGAATGAGAGACAGCCAAGAACTGCAGTCTGTGAGCAATAAATGATTTTAAACTTTATTTCTCTCTTTGACTGATTTCGGTTTTTAGAGGTATTTTGCCCAGGGATTTCCTTTCCCTGGATTTACAGTGATAAAAAGCAAATGAAAGTCTGGACACCAAGGCTTGGGTAACTTTCCTATTTGACAACATGTTTTGGTTGCCACACAATGTTGCAGAGAGGATGACACCACTGGAAAAGGACTACTAGAAGCTCTGAGTTTGGAACCCTCCTAGATTCTCCTCCATGTGCCTTTTCCTTTGGCTTATTTTAATCTGTATTCTTTTGATATAATAAACCCCAACCCTGAGTATAATAGCTTTTAATGAGCTCTGTGAGTCCTTTGAGTGATTTGTCAAATCTGAGCTTTGGAGACCCTGAACTTTGCAGTTGGTATCAGATGTGAGAGCAGTCTTACGGACTGTTCCTTAACTTTGTGCTGTGTCACAGCGATATTCATATTACTATATTTTATTAAAATTTGGGATGAATATTTTCACCTTAATTTAATGAATTTGGTAGTTCCCTTAAAAGCTCGAGTCTATTCACCTCCTTGCAGATTTCCAGAGTGATAAACACGTTTTTAGGTCTTAGTGAAAGATAAAGGAAAATGAAGGCAATTAGCTGTGAGCTTCCTTTATTGTCTACAAAACTGAGTGCTCCAGAAGGTCAAGGACGACCTTACTTTTCCTTGTATCTCTCCTGCCCATGTGAGTGCCTGGCACAAAGACATTCAGTGACTATCTCTTAAATGAATTGAGTTACAAAAAAATATTCTGATTTACAGTCAAGATGATGCTGGGGTTCTTGTTTGCGGAGCCGAAGAATGAGCTTCACAAACAGTAAAGGTAGGAGAGCAAGGTACAGGCTTTTATTTAGAGATATAGTGAAAGGACAGAGCTCCCGGCTCATACCAGGAGGGAACAAGAGAGTTCAGGGTGGTGCGGTGTCTAGGGGGTTTAATAGGCAGCTGAGGATTTTTCAAGAAGGTGAAAAAACTTAAGGGTGTGGACTTGTTAAGTGGTCTCTGAATATTTAGAATTAACTAAACACAAGCAACTTCCTCTGATTTATTTGAGATACCAGCATCTTGGTCTGGGGGCACATGAAACAAGGTCACCTGCTCAGCCCCCAAGGTGGGCTGAGGCATTGTTTGCTAAAGAGTATTTGAAGAATTTTTAACGTCTTAACTTCTTGGGTATTAAAAATGCAATCTTATCTTTAAGGTGGAATCCTTCCTGCCTTTTACTGTGTTGTTTATGCCTGGGCTTACTTGCTCAATTAGTTGCCCAGTTTGCAAAATCACTTCATCAGATCTGAAGGAGGAAAGACAGTACATAAGCCTGGGCCTTTTAGTATGCTAAAGAGAACCTTACACATGACTATAAATGGTTAGCATAATAAAACATGTGCTGCTCTTCTTTATCTGGGGAACATTAACTGATTTTACTGAAGAATGATTCTAGAGCTTAATGTTTCACACAGTGTTTTAGCAGGGGGGGTTCCTTGCATGTAGTTTACATTGCTCTGACTGCAAATATCCCGCCCTGCCCCCTCCAGGGGCCCTCACCCTATTCTGACTACGTCCATGGTCCCTGTCTCAATGGTACAATTTACCAAAAAATTTTGACACATGTCAAGAATCACCTTATAAAACTTCAGGACTGACCCTCATCGTCACTTCACCCCTCCTGACCATCTCACCCTCTTCACACCTCACCCCTCCTCACCACGTCCTCCTCCCGCCCCCTCACCCTCCTCAGCCTCTCTCCTCTCCTCGTTCCCCCACCTCTCCTCACCCTCTCAACTGTCCTCCCCGCTTCACCCATCTCCATTCCTCCCTCAACACTCCTCACGCCCTTACAACTATGCACACCCCCGCGTGCCCCACCCCCACCTAAGGGTCTCCTCCTTGCCCACCCACCCTGCTCTGGGAAACAGTATGTGCAGTCACGAAGAAGCCAGGCACATAGACTTTGCTCCTTTTCCCAGTTTTTTAGCCTGACGTTGACAAGCAGCAGCATAGACCCTGGTCTGAGTATCAAACAATTAGGTGGTTTCTATGATAATTTCAATGCAGACAAACTATAGTCAAGTAAGAGGACCCTAACACAAATCAAGGAGAAAAAAACAAATGAGTTTCTGTAGAAAGCTGACATTACTCCTGATTTTGGAAAAAACTTCTGTGTCCCACAATATAGTGAGTCAGTGTATCAACTTCAGAAAAAGCGCCATAAAGAAAGACAAAAAACATCAGGTGATGGCTGGTGTGGGTAAAATTGTAACATTCCCAGAGTATCTTGCCGGGCTTTACTGCATTTGCATATCCTCAGGAATGAAGAGAAGTCATCTCCTGGTCAATGGGTAATTAATAACCTGGGCAACCCAGGGCCTATCTGAACCTGAGAGTTTAAGGGGAGGGGCTGACTTGCTTGCTGGCTTGCTTTTTTTCTTCCTGAGCAACGGAGAGAGACGGCCCTGGACTGCATTTAGTAAGCAGTAAACGGGTTTTAAACTTTATTTCTCTCCCTTTGACTGATTTTGGTTTATAAAGGTATTCTGCCCGGGGTTTCCTTTCCCCAGACTTACACTGTAGAACCTGAAGAATCAAAAGTTAGCATAAGCACAGCCATCTTAAAGGCTCAAACACCATTTTCTAACCTAGAAGGAGAAAAATTACTAGAACTTTGAAAAACAAGTTAGTCAGCCAGTGTTAATTGTAGTGACCTTTAGTTAGCTAACCTCAATCAGTTAAGCTTATCTTGCTAGAACCACCCTAAACATTCCGAAAGTGATTTTATCTAACCAGACCCCCAGGACGTGGCGTCAGCCGAAAATTTATGTGTCTATGGAGAAACACTGTATTGTGACTGTAGAAAATACTGCCCCTTTGAAAATGCTATAAAAACTTCTGGCTTTGTGTGTTCGGGGTCCTTGTTGAGACCCGCTGCGTCGGGCTAACACATGGACCCCAGCTAGCTGGCCTCTGAATAAATTCCTCTTGCTTGTTGCATCAAGAGACGCCTTCCGTGAGTGATTTGGGGCGGCGTCCTCCTCTGGGAGAATCCAACATTTGGGGGCTCGTCCGGGATCGTGTGCTCACCCCGCTTCACTCCCGAAGCCGTTCTTAGAGGAAGAGGTAAGATTAGTGGCGCCTTGAGTTGTCTGTGTTATGTGTTCTGCTTTTCAGTGAGACCGGTAGGAGTTCTGAAAAGGGTACCCTCTGTCTGGCAGCCGTCCCGGTCCCGTAAGGAGTCGCGACTGCGGCCGGTAGACGTACTTGGAGCACCTCAGACTGCAACCCTGGGGGATGCCCCGGGGAGTTTGGAGGGCCAGGGACGCCTGGTGGCCTCCCACCTGTTTTTCCGCAAAAGTGAACCGGATGAGATAGAGTTGGTTTTTGGGCACCAAGAGTATCAGCCCACTGATTCCTTCCGGTTCTTGATCAGAAATCTGAGAAAGACAAAAAGCGGCCGCTGTGTGTCTAATCTCTGTGTGTCTCTGTTTTTTGTGTCCTTTATGTGTCTAATAATTGTTATACTGGCAATGGGACAGACAGTGACGACCCCCCTTAGCCTGACGTTAGGTCATTGGACAGAAGTGAGAGCAAGGGCGCATGACTTGTCGGTAGACGTTAAAAAAGGGCTGTGGCGGACTTTCTGTACCTCCGAGTGGCCCACTTTTAAGGTTGGATGGCCCCTGGAGGGGACTTTTGACCTCTCCACTCTGCTTGCAGTAAAAGCTGTTGTTTTCCAGAATTCAACTCGGGGACATCCGGATCAGCAGCCCTACATTGTGGTCTGGCAAGAATTGGTGGAAAATCCACCGCCCTGAGCAAAGCCCTGGGTGCGAAAGAAAGCGAACTCTCGAGTCTTATTGGCTCAGGCTCAACCTCAGGGAAAAGGGAAAGGGACCACCAAAATACACCCTGACACTCAAGACTTGCTCATGGTTGATGATCCCCCTCCTTACCCTCCTGCCTCTGCCCCGGAGCCCGAGGCCCCGGTGCCCGAGGCCCCAGTGCCTCCGGCCCTGGCACCTCCGATGCCTCTAGCTTCTGGTACCGAAACATCGGGGCCAGCTCCGGGACCGGCCCAGGGAACTCGGCGGCGCCGAGGGGCCGCATTGGACCCATCAGGTATTTTTCCCCTCAGGTCTTATGGGGCCCCTATTCTCGGGGAGGAAGGAGACCCGCCTTTCCAACCTCTGCAATACTGGCCATTCTCCTCTGCCGATTTATATAATTAGAAAGCTAACCACCCTCCTTTTTCAGAGGAACCGCAGAGACTAATGGGACTGATAGAGTCCCTGATGTTCTCTCACCAGCCCACTTGGGATGATTGTCAGCAGCTCTTACAGGTACTCTTCACCACAGAAGAAAGAGAAAGGATCCTCCTGGAAGCGCGAAAGAACATGCCTGGAGCTGACGGACGACTGTCGCAACTCCCCCATGATATAGAAAGGGGGTTCCCACTGACCAGACCCAACTGGGACTTTAATTCTCCAGAAGGTAGAGAGCGACTAACCATCTATCACCAGGCTCTGGTGGCAGGTCTTCGCAGGGCTGCAAGGCGCCCCACCAATTTGGCCAAGGTAAGAGAGGTTAGTCAGGGAGCCGCTGAGGCACCCGCAGTGTTCTTAGAACGCCTGATGGAAGCCTTCAGGCGGTATACTCCTTTTGACCCCACTTCTGGGGAACACAGTGCTTCAGTGGCTCTTGCCTTTATTGGGCAATCAGCACCTGATATTAGAAAGAAGCTTCAGAGACTAGAAGGCTTACAGGATTTGTCGTTGAGAGATTTGGTGAAAGAAGCTGAGAAAGTTTATCATAAGAGAGAGACTGAGGAGGAGAAGGAATTAAGGAAAGAAAAGGAAAGAGAAAGTAAAGAGGAAAAGAGGGATAGGAAGCATGAGAGAAATTTAACAAAAATCTTGGCCGCAGTACTAGAAGGTAAGGGACGCCCGCCCTCTAGTGGTAGAACTAGTAAGGCAGGGCACCTGGGCAACCGGCCTCCTTTGGATAAAGATCAATGTGCATACTGCAAAGAGAAAGGACATTGAGTGAAAGAATGCCCTAAAAAGCCACTGCAGAAACCTCCAAAAAAGGTGTTGTCTCTGCTGGAAGATGAAGATTAGGGAGGACGGGGCTCGGAACCCCTCCCCGTGCCCAGGGTAACTCTGAAAGTGGAGGGGCAACCCGTTGAGTTCCTAGTAGACACCGGTGCTCAATATTCTGTATTAACTAAAGACAAGGGCCCTCTCTCTGGCAAAAAGTCTTGGGTGATTGGAGCTACAGGCCAGAAACAATATGCATGGACCACCCGAAGAGCAGTAGACTTAGAAGTAGGACGAGTAAGTCACTCATTCCTCATTATACCGGAATGCCCTACGCCCCTGTTAGGAAGAGACATCTTAACCAAAGTAGGAGCCCAAATATCTTTTCAAGCTGAGAAACCTCTGGTGACTAATCAGGAAAATAAGCCTTTGGACTTGAGTATTCTGACCATAAGATTAGAAGATGAATACTGTCTTTTTATAGAACCAGAGCCCTCCCGAATTAGTCAGGAGTGGCTCGACCGATTCCCAGGAGCCTGGGCGGAGACGGCGGGCATGGGGCTCGCCAAGAACCAGCCCCCTGTAATCATAGAACTAAAAGCTTCAGCCTTGCCAGTGACTGTGAGGCAATATCCAATGAGTAAAGAAGCCAGGGATAGAATTAAGCCACATATCCAGAAGTTTATAGAACAGGGAATATTAGTAAAATGTCAATCCCCATGGAACACCCCCTTGCTGCCTATAAAAAAGGCAGGAACGGGAGATTACCGACCAGTACAAGATTTAAGAGAAGTTAACAAAAGGACACAGGACATTCACCCCACCGTGCCAAATCCCTATAACCTACTAAGCTCCCTGGCCCCAAAAAACATCTGGTATTCAGTTTTAGATCTAAAAGATGCTTTCTTTTGTCTGCGCTTGCACCAGAACAGCCAACTGCTGTTTGCCTTTGAGTGGAAAGATCCCACCACAGGAACTACTGGGCAATTGACCTGGACTCGTTTGCCACAAAGATTCAAGAACTCGCCCACCCTCTTCGATGAGGCTTTACATCAGGACTTGGCTTTCTACCGAGCTTCAAACCCACAGGTAACTTTGCTGCAATATGTTGATGACTTATTGATAGCCGCTCCCACCCGGGAGACCTGCCAAGAGGCCACTGAAGCCCTTTTGACTGAACTTGCCAAATTAGAGTATAGAGCATCTGCTAAGAAGGCACAGATCTGCCAACAACAAGTGATTTATTTAAGATATTCCCTGAGAAAAGAGAAAAAGTGGCTTACTGAAGCCCGGAAGCAGACTGTGACGCAGATTCCGGTCCCCACTACAGCACGCCAGGTTCGCGAGTTTCTAGGGACAGCAGAGTTTTGTAGATTGTAGATACCCGGATATGCTTCCTTAGCCGCCCCTCTGTACCCCCTTACCAAGGGGACAGCCCCATTTGTTTAGAGATCTGAGCAACAACAGGCCTTTGATAATATCAAGAAAGCCCTCCTCTCAGCACCCGCTCTAGCATTGCCAGACGTAACTAAGCCATTTGTCCTTTTCGTGGATGAACGGAGCGGAGTAGCTCAAGGAGTGTTGACCCAACAATGGGGACCTTGGAAGAGACCTGTCGCCTATCTGTCAAAAAAATTAGACCCCGTGAGTAGTGGGTGGCCTGCCTGCCTGAGAGTAGTAGCAGCAGTAGCCCTCCTAGTTAAAGATTCTGACAAACTAACACTGGGACAAAAACTCACTGTGGTTGCTTCACATGCTTTGGAGAGCATAATCCGGCAACCACCCGAAAGATAGATGTCAAATGCCAGAATGACTCACTACCAGACCTTACTCCTGAATCGTGATCGTGTGGAATTTGCCCCACCCGCCATCCTAAACCCAGCTACTCTGCTCCCCGATTTAGGAAAAGAAGTACTTCATACCTGCCAGGAAATCCTGGCTGAGGAGACGGGGACCCTCCAGGACTTACAAGATCAGGCTTTAGAAAGACCAGGACTCCTGACTTGGTATACAGACAGGAGCAGTTACATTATAGATAGTAAGAGAATGGCGGGAGCTGCAGCAGTGGATGATAACCGAATCGTGTGGGCCAGTGGACTTCCAACGGGCACTTCTGCACAGCGAGCAGAGCTCGTCGCTCTGACTCAGGCTCTAAAGATGGCAGAACGTAAGAGACTTAACGTCTATACCGACAGCCGATACGCTTTTGCAACCGCTCACATACACGGGGCTATTTATAGACAGAGAGAGTTATTGACTTCTGCCGGGAGAGATGTTAAAAACAAACAAAAAATTTTAAATTTGTTAGAAGCCATCCATAGACCTAGAGAAGTGGCAATAATACATTGCCCTGGGCATCAAAAAAGTGACTCTCTAATAGCTCAAGGAAACAGAAGGGCGGACCAAGCTGCAAAACAAGCAGCCCAGAGAATGAATATCTTACCCCTCCAAGTGTACCCGGAGGCCACTTGTATTAAGAGCCTCCAGTATACACCTGAAGAACCCGCTTGTATAAACAAAATAGAGTTTAAAAATTCCTCACCCCACGAGATATACAAGCCTGAAAAAGGGAGAGTTGTCCTGCCCCAGAGAGAGACAGAAGAATACTTAAGGCAATTGCATCAATTGACACATTTGAAAGCAAAAAACCTAAAGACCTTAGTTCAAAACTCCCCTTATCATGTTATTAGATTAAGAAAACTGGCTGACGAGGTTGTAAGAAATTGTGTTCCCTGCCAATTAGTAAATGTGAGTAAAAATCCAGTAACATCCGGGAAAAGACTTCGAGGGGATCGCCCAGGAGCTTACTGGGAAGTTGACTTCACTGAGATCAAGCCTGCTAAGTATAGATATAAGTACCTTCTAGTTTTCCTAGACACATTTTCAAGATAGACAGAGGCATTCCCCACCAAAACTGAGACAGCTCAGACGGTGTCTAAAAAGATCCTTGAAGAAATATTTCCTAGGTTTAGAATCCCAAAGGTAATCGGCTCCGACAACGGCCCTGCCTTTGTTGCCCAGGTAAGTCAGGGATTGGCCAAGATTTTGGGGACGGATTAGAAATTGCATTGTGCATACAGGCCCCAGAGCTCAGGACAGGTAGAAAAGATAAATAGAACTCTAAAAGAGACCCTGACTAAATTATCCATAGAGACTGGTTTATATGATTAGTTAGTCCTCCTTCCCTTCGCCTTATTCCGAGTTAGAAACACCCCCAGCCGTTTTAGACTAACACCCTTTGAAATAATGTTTGGAGCCCCGGCTCCACTAAATACAGCTCACCTCCATGTATCCCCTGAATCTGTGACTAATAAGTTTCTGCTTAAAAAGTTATGGGCTCTAGAAGTTGTGCAGAAAGAAGTGTAGGCCTCTATCCGAGAAGCCTATCGGCCAGAGGACATTTCAGTACCTCACCCGTTCCAAGTGGGAGACTCTGTCTATGTAAGGCGACATCGAACGGAAAATCTTGAGCCTCAGTAGAAAGGACCCTTCATCGTCCTTTTGACCACACCTACAGCTGTGAAAGTAGATGGCATCTCTTCCTAGATACATGCTTCACATCTGAAGAAAGCGCCTCAACCAGACCCGGACTGGCGAGTAATTCAAACTAATAACCCTCTTAAATTTCGCTTGTGTAAAAATAATTGTGTCACTAACAATTCTAATTCTAATGACCCAGTTACTTCCCACCTTCCAGAACCCTAACCCCCATGAACCCAGGTTACTCACATGGCAAATCATTACCCCAGCTTCCCAACAAGTAGTAGTCCAGTTAACAGGACAACACCCTAGGGGAACTTGGTGGCCTACCCTCACTGTAGATTTGTGCACTCTCTTCAAACAAGACCCATGGTACGAAGATAAAGTTGGGGTACCCGGATGTAGTACTCAGGATTATACAGTGCATTGGGGCTCTGGGACCATGAAAGAGCTCAAGAATACCTGCTTCTATGTATGCCCAGCCCCCTCAGCCGATAGTGCCAAGGCCTCACAGTGTAGTGAGAAGACAGATTTTTTCTGCAAAAATTGAAGTTGTGAACAAACAATGACATGCCATTGGCTGACAGGAAGCGCAGGGAGATCTCCTCTAGGCCTCATAAAAATCCAGTGGAATACCGCTCATGCCCAATGCACGACTAATCCCACCTGCAACCCTATTGACATCTCTTTCACAGATGCAAGAAAAAGAGCAACAAACTGAGAAAAAGAGCTTATGTGAAGACTAAGACTCTACCAGAGTGGCTATGATAATAGAGTCTTGTTTATGCTCAGGCTTAAGGTAGAGACTCTTCAGGCTGTCCCAGTAAAACCCAACGCTGTCTTGCGGGATCAACCGCGTCTCCCAGCCCCAGCCCCAAAACAGGCCCTAGCCCCACCTATAGACTCTGCCACCACTCCCTCCGCCTCCACTCTTGGCCGAGTCACCTCCTTTCCTGGCACCGGACAACGCCTTCTCAACCTCCTTGAAGGGGCTTTTCAGGTCTTAAATACCACCAACCCTAACACTACTGAATCCTGTTAGTTGTGTTTCTCTTCTGGGCCACCTTATTATGAAAGATTGAAATTGTTAGGCAGTTTTAACAGGACAACCCGTCACGAAATCTGTAGCTAGAGAAGCCACAAGAAGCTAACTCTGACTGAAGTAACTAGAAGAAAAAAATGTTTAAGTTCAGTCCCCCCCACCCATAAAGCTTTGTGTAATGAAACCATAGCTGTGACCTCCTCAGGTGAAAATGAGTATCTAGTCCCTCCTCCCGAAGAGTAGTGAGCTTGTAACACTGGAGTGACCCCATGTGTCTCTACTTCTGCCTTCAACTCCTCCCGCGATTTCTGTATCATAGTTCAGCTGGTGCCCAGGTTGATGTATCATGATGACCTCTCATTCGTAGCTTAATTTGAACCTAGGCATAGATATAAGAGAGAGCCGGTCTTGCTGACCTTAGCTGTGTTATTAAAGATAAGAGTCGCAGCCGGAGTAAGAACAGGGACAGCCGCTATTATCCAAGAGAACCAACATTATGAAGGACTAAGGACAGCTATCGATGAAGACCTAAAAACCATAGAGCAATCCATTACTAAACTTGAAGAATCTCTGACTTCCCTCTCTGAAGTAGTCTTGCAGAACAGACGAGGGCTGGATCTGCTGTTTCTAAAAGAAAGATTGTGTGCAGCTTTAAAAGAAAAATGCTGCTTTTATGCAGACCATTCCGGAATAGTAAGAGATTCAATGTCAAAGCTTAGGGAGAGGCTAGACCAGAGAAAGAGAGAACGAGAAGCCGGCCAAGGGCTATTTGAATCTTAGTTCACTAAGTCCCCATGGCTTACGACCTTGATATCCACTCTGGCTAGGCCCTTACTCATCTTTGTGTTGCTCCTCACTTTGAGACCCTGCATATTAAATCGGCTGATAACTTTTGTTAGAGAAAGAGTGAGTGCCGTTCATGTACTAATGTTGCAGCAACAATATCATTCACTCACCCAACAGGAAGATACAAACATTCCATGATTGGAATGCCCTTAAAGAGAAGTGGGGAAATGTAGAACCTGAAGAATCAAAAGTTAGCATAAGCACAGCCATCTTAAAGGCTCAAACACCATTTTCTAACCTAGAAGGAGAAAAATTACTAGAACTTTGAAAAACAAGTTAGTCAGCCAGTGTTAATTGTAGTGACCTTTAGTTAGCTAACCTCAATCAGTTAAGCTTATCTTGCTAGAACCACCCTAAACATTCCGAAAGTGATTTTATCTAACCAGACCCCCAGGACGTGGCGTCAGCCGAAAATTTATGTGTCTATGGAGAAACACTGTATTGTGACTGTAGAAAATACTGCCCCTTTGAAAATGCTATAAAAACTTCTGGCTTTGTGTGTTCGGGGTCCTTGTTGAGACCCGCTGCGTCGGGCTAACACATGGACCCCAGCTAGCTGGCCTCTGAATAAATTCCTCTTGCTTGTTGCATCAAGAGACGCCTTCCGTGAGTGATTTGGGGCGGCGTCCCCCTCTGAGAGAATCCAACAACACCTAGCGCAGTGGCCCAGTTCCTCTGAACCCGAAATTTCTCATAATGGGTGCGACATTCGGGAGGGCTGCTCCTGTGGATGGTGGGGACGCCCCAGCGGATGCAGAAGCATGGGGAAGGCGGCTTCACCTGTTATTATACCCCTGGCTGTGAGGCTTCCAACTTGGGAACCCCTACTGGGGAATTGGTCTAGGGTAAAGTACCTCTTAGAGGGGTTGGGCTTTCCCCAGAACTGGGGAAGGGTGGAAACATCCGGAAGCTGCAGAATTAGCTCTCCTTGAGTTGGAAGACTGCTTGGAGACCTTAGGGGGCCGTGTAGTGGCTGGCGTTGTAGGGTCTCTTTTCATCGAGATAGTGGAAAATTATACAGGAGAAAGAGTATTATTGAGAGGGTTAGCGAGGAGAGAGAGGGACTTAGGTGGGAGAGAGACACATTGCTTGGAAGAGCTGGGTGATAACCTATGGGATGCTGTTAAAGAAGAGACAGTTACTGAAAAGGTAGGTCACACTCCTAGAAGAAACTTAGCAGGGGCGAGGCGGGAGATAGCAGCAAAAGCCACGTTGCAGGAGGCAGTGGGGGAGGAGGAGGAAAGAGTAGTGCCTTCAGCCCCGGAAATGGTGGAGGAGGAGCCCTTGGTGAAGCCCTAGAGAGAAGAGGAGGAGGCGGGGTACCATCTTCTCCTGTTTAAAAGGACCGCACAGCTGTAATTAAGAAAATAAAAACGAAACAACCGCGAGCTCCTCAGGGGGAGGGGCAGCCCCTCCCCAGTTTGTGGAGCACTCCATGCTCCACCCCTATACCCAGGATGAGATGGTGGACTTGAGCATCCGGTATAGGCAGAGGCCATGGGAATCTCTGCGTACATGGCATTTATGTCTCTGGGATATGGAGGTGGAAAACATTGCTGTGTCCGGTACTGAGATGAGTAGAATGGCTTCCCTGACGACTCACCCTTCCCTTGGGCAGCAGATGCAAAATGCCCATCACACCTCAAGGAATCAGAGGCTCTTGGAATGGCTTACAGCTGCCATCCGGGTAATTACGCCTTATCAGGGTGATTTACCATATTTTCCCAGTAGTTGGAAAACGTATGCAGAACTCCAACAGGTACTGCGGGAATTGGGTATGAAAAATATCATCTATAATATGAATGTCCAGGGCCCTGATGAGGAGGTGTTCACTGTAGGAATGAGAAACCTGGTGCTGCATACAGCTCCCACATCTCTCTTTGGGTCCCTAGTGAATACTCTTGCCCCCCACCTATGGCAACCCATAAGTGAGGCTACTCGTACTTTAGCATATCTGGGGGAGGGAAGTCCGGGTCATGACTAAAGAGAAGTACAAAAAGCTCCGTGAAGGTCTTGAGGCCCAGATGTGGGTTGATTTGATAAAGGAAGGAGTAGTGAAAAAAAAACTGGATGGGCAGCCCAATAGAATATTGTTAGAACTGTGGCACCAATTAAAGCCAGAGCAGCAGTTCCAGCTGCTGAGGTCCGGAACATGGAAACCAGAGTCAAGGCCTCATGCTCGGCCTGTGTCCCTGCAAAACTTTATGGGAGACAGTACTCAGGATTCACTTGAGCCCTCACCCCCACTGGAGGACAACTGGGTGTCATAGTTCGAATGAGGGTGTGGGTCAAAGTATCTACCTTGGGTGACATGGTGGGGACCAAAGGCCACATGTAGAATTAGCAATTCATTGGTCCCCTGTGAATGTACAATGTGTCCTAGAGCTGGTGGACATGGGAGCTGAGTTTTCTCTGATTGATGGCAACCCTGAGTGTTTTCCTGGGACCCCTGCTGTGATAGATGGCTATGGGGGTAAGGCAATTAGAGTGAAGAAAGCCCAAATCTCATTGGCGATAGTGCGTTTACCCCCAAAAGAATATACCATGTACATTTCTCCCATCCCTGAATATATTTTGTGGGTAAATATCCTGCAGGGCCTGTGGTTACAGACCACTGCAGGTGAGTTCAGACTGAGGGTACGTGTGGTAAAGGCAGTTCTGAGGGGATATGTTAACCACCCACCTGTAGTTCTGCTTGTACGTCAGCAGGTGACAAATACTAAGCAGTATAAATTGCCTGCGGGGGCAAAAGGAAATAGGGGAAACTTTACAGGAGTTGGAGAGGGTGGGCATCATAAAGCCAACACATAGTCCTTTTAATTCCTCAGTGTGGCCAATGAGAAAGCCAGATAGCTCCTGGCATATCACTGTAGACCACAGGGAATTGAATAAAGTCAGACCCCCTTTGCATGCTACTGTCCCCTCTATAGCACACATTCTGGACACCCTGAGCCATGAACTGGGAATGTATCATTATGTCGTAGACCTTGCTAATGCTTTCTTTGCTTTTGAAATAGCACAGAAAAGCCAGGAACAGTTTGCCTTTATGTCAGAAGGCTGGCAATGGACATTCACTGTCCTTCCATAGGGATATCTCCACATTTCCACCATCTGTCATGGACTTGTCGCCCAGGACTTGCTCACATGGAGGAAACAGCAAACAGTGCGGTTATATCACTACATTGATGACATTATGCTCACATATGAGATTTCAGATTTAGAAGGGGCAGTTCCTAGACTTTTGCAAAATCTACGGAAAAAGGATGCGTGGTGAACAGCACCAAGGTTCAGGGACCTGGTTTGTCTGTGAAATTCTTGGGGGTTGTCTGGTCTGGTAAAACTATTGTCCCTGAGGCAGTTATAGACAAGGTCCAGGCTTTCCCCACCCCTACCACTGTGGCAGTATTACATGAGTTTTTGGGTGTTTTGGGCTACTGGAGAGTGTTTATCCTGCACTTGGCACAAATTCTAAAGCCCTTATACTTGTTGGTATGAAAGGGCATCAGGTGGGACTGGGATGAGACATGTGCAGCTGCTTTTACTGCTACCAAGCGGGCAGTCAAGGCCATACAGGCCTTGAATGTAATGGAGTCATCATGGCCCTTTGTACTAGATGTTCCTGTAACTGAAGATGGTTATGGATGGGGTCTTTAGCAGCAGCTTGAATGGACATGCCAACCTGTTGGATTCTGGTCACAATTATGGAAAGAAGCAGAGGTGCAGTACACCTTGATAGAGAAGCAACTGGCTGCTGTGTACCACGCCTTGCTGGCTACTGAGCCCATTGCTATAACAGCTCCAACCAAGGTAATAACCACCTATCCCATCGCGTGGTGGGTATGAGACTGGGCCCAAAGGCCATGGAGTGGCGTGGAACAGACACCTACAATGGCCAAGTGGGACGCATAATTACAGCAGTGCAGCGCCCTCTCTACTAGCCCCTTAAGTGGAGAACTCCAATGCTTATTGGGGCCAGTGACCTCTACCAATGGAAAGCAGGAAGAACTTGCTTTTCATCCCTTGGTAGCCCAGACTCCTTATCAGGAGGGAAAAGCCCCTATACCTGAAGATGCTTGCTACACAGATGTCTCTAGTCAAGGGCAGCCCCATATCGCAGGGCTGTGGCTTTCCATCCTAAGACTGAGCCAATATGGATGGAGGATGGAGAGGGGAAGAGCAGTCAGTGAGCTGAGTTGTGGGCAATATGGCTTGTGATGACCCAGGAGACTTCCCCCATAGTTGTCTGCACTGACAGCTGGGACACCTCTTGGGGCTTGACCCTGTGGCTACTGACATGGTATCATGCCAACTGGATGATTGTTCACTGGCCCCTTTGGGGGCAAGCATTGTAGAAAGTTCTATGGGCCTCTGGTCAGACTAAGACTGTTACTGTATATCATGTGACTGACCGTTTGCCTTTAGCATCCCTAGGGAATGATGAAGCAGACACATTGGCCCAGGTGCGCTGGGTATAAGAAAAGCCTGCCTCTGACGTGGCCCAATGGCTACACCACCGTTTGTTGCACAAGGGACAATGTGGCTGCTTCATCATTGTGGCCAAAAGACAATATGGGCTGTAGCCCGTCAGTGGGGCTTGCCATTGATCTTTGAAGAAGTCAGCAGAGGCCACAAAGAGTGCCTTGTGTTCTCTAAGGAACACCGAGTCCCACAGCAACATGGGACAGTAGTAAGGGGACCAATACCCTTTGTCAGATGGCAAACAGACTATCTTGGGCCTCTGCCCATATCAGAAGGATATCAGCATGTCATGACCTGTGTGGACTACTGGTTGCTTTTCCTGCACATCGTGTAGATCAGCAAACGACCAAGAGGGTCTTAGAGGGTCTCTTTGCAGCCTATGGCTGGCTGCAGGTGATTGAGAGTGATCAAGGCATACACTTTACTGAACATGTGTTACAAGAATGGGTGCAGCAATTAGGAATAAAGTGGAAATTTCATGTGCCAACCATATAATCCTACCAGGACAGGCATGATAGAAAGGTACAATGGTTTATTGAAATCTGGCCTGAAATTGGACAACAGTAGTGTATGGGGTTGGTCTGTTCACCTATGGACAGTGCTGCGGCATTTGAATGAGAAGCCCTGTAAAGGAGCTCTGAGCCCCGTGGATATGCTCACCCACCGTGCTGCCTCTCATATACAATTGTACGTCCAATCAAAGAAGAGTTATTGAATCCAGGATATGGCCAGCAGCGCAACATCCTGCTGCCAGTCCCTACTGCATTAAGCCCTGGAGACACTGTTGAATGGACCTGGCCCTGGACATTTTGACACATGGACCAGTGATGGCTGGCCCTTTCGGCATCTCGTGGGAGAGACCTGGAAACTGGCCTCGTGTGTATTCTTAGAATAACAGCTGAATGGCCCCCAAAGGTTATGGTAATGTACCTAAAATGTCCAAGAGGTAAGAGCATCTTTCAGGGAAGTTTTGTTTTATCTTTACGGCCAGTGCATGTACCTCCCATAGCCCTATATATTGACCCATCTGTAACTCCCACAGGGAGTGGGGTGAAAGTGTGGTATACTAGACCAGGACAAGATCCCATTCTTCCCACTGTTTTATCACAAGGACACCCTCTTGAATGTATCTTACCTGATAGACAAGATTTACCTATGCTGGTGTCATGAAGACATGTATCTTAACACCCTTAAGGTTATTTTCTCCTTCAATCCTTGTGGCCTGAATGCGGCCTCTGGCTGTAGCTGCTGCATGATGATTGCTCTGAACCCTCAGCTACTGCCTGGCCTAAGGAATGGAGGAGGTATGGACTTAATCTGCATAAAATTTTGAGCCTAGCTGAATTCTCTGGCTTTAGGATTATCATTATTTTATTGTTACTATTGTTATGTCATTAATCTAGTCACAATGCTCCAGTTTTCTAGCCCAGGGACCATTGTGGAAGAAGCGGAATGAGTAGATTGTAAAGTGAGATTTCTGGAGGGGTGGCCTGTGTGTAAAATTGTAACATTTCCAGATTATCCTGATTTTATAGCATTTGTGTATCTTCGGGGTGGGGTTGGAGACAAGTTCTTGTCCTTGTCAATGGGTAATCATCTGGGCAACGGAGGGCATGTGTGAACCTGAGAGTTTAAAGGGATGGGCTTGCTTGCTTGCTTGTGTTGCTTCCTTCTGTATCAGGGGAGAGAGAAGGCGCTGGACTGCATTTTGTAAGCAATAAACGGGTTTTCAGATGAACTAAAAAACTATCTCAAATCACTGAAGATGAGAGCAAGCAGGACCCAAAAAGGTTTTAGAAGTAAAATGGATGGCTTCCCCAAGTACTTTCAGATTGGAACCATTGTTGATAATCCCACTGACTTCTACCATTCACGAATTCCCAAGAAACAAAGGAGGAGAACTGTTATTGTAGAACTGCTGGCTGCTTCTGAGTTCAGAAGATATAATAGAAGGATGTATTCAGAGATCATGGCTGAAAAAGCAGCAAATACAGTGGGAAAGAAGTTTTGAAAGAAGAAGAAATTTAGAAATTAAGATTCAGCAGGCAAACCATAGTATTTTACATCTCCCCTTTATTTATTTACTCAAGATGTTTGAAAACTAACACCATCACGTACATTAACATTGGCTGGCCCTATCTATGTATAGGATTTCTATTTGGAAGTTCAATTGAAAGGGAATCAATTACAGGCACTTTCCCTTGAAATGAAGATAGGTATATCTACAAAGACTCATGTATCCTTGAACCCTTTGAAGGGGAAAGGAAGTAAAGAACCTCAACCATTTTAAGATAACATTTTTTTGTAGAGTTTTCAATGCTTGGTTGTTTTAAAGAAAAATGAGCTAAAAGACATTTAGAAAGTATAAAGTTTGCTAACATTCAAAAATTTAAAATAATATCAACCATAGATAGAGTGCCCTGTAATTATTGTATAGGGGGAGGATGATAGACAGGAAATGTCCTTTTGTCAGCTGCAAATTCAGGTCCAAGATGCTGGTGAGGTTGGGATACAGAGATCTGCTTGTTGCCTGTATAAAAGACATAATTGAAACCAAAGCAATGATGAAAGTTCTTGGAGCAAATGTATGTTAGCATATGACCAAAGAAGTAAATGATTAAACTATTAAAAGGACTTAAAAGATAATAAAGACTACCTAGTAAATTTGGGTTTAGAGGCAGAAGTAACAGTAGACCTTCCTTAGCAACTGAAACAGGAGGACTGATTTTATCCAGATTCATTGTTGTATTCCAAGTGAAACAGGATTAACTCAATATAATTTCAACTTGGCCAGGAGATATAATGGCCCAGCTTGTCTCATCTCCAATGGCAGAAGTATGCATCCTGGCTAAGCTACCTGTGTCATCCAAGGAGTGCTGGTCATTTCTACTAGTGCTTAATAGGACATTCTTGGCTCTGGGTGGGTTTCTTCCTTTACGTTATTATGTGGGACCTCTGTTCACCAAGCATACTGCTTGGGATTTCAGTAAATACGAAGTCTCATATTTTAAAATTATTGCTTGGGATCATAAGCAGCCTAATAACACTGTCAAATGAAAAATTCATAGGTAGAATTAAGGAAGCATCTGGATCTGTTCTCTTTTATAGAAAAACCTGTATTCTAATAATTTGTTTTGCTTTATGCTAAAACAAGGACCTGCTATGAAAGGACTAAATACCAAAACAAGAAGATAGAACAGTTAGTTTACCCTTTACACATTCTTCCAGAAGGAGACATTATTAGCAAAACAACTGTTAAGTTACTATGCGGTGAGAACACTACAGTTGTCAGTCATTCTGTGTGGTGGGATAGCTCTCTGCACAATTGAGAACTAACTAGTTTTTCTTAGGCTTAGGCTGTGGAGTGGGTCAACTTCTTACCTCTTGTATGATCTTCATGCTTGTTTCTGACTTGTGAATGAATGCTAGAATAGGTTGAATTATTTGGTACTTTAAAACTACAGTTATGGCAAATATTATGGTGCATATTGCTGGGAAAATGAGATTAGTGACCTCTAATAATTCCCATACAAAAGCAGCATTAGAAGGCAGTGTTGGGGAAAGAATGGAATCGCTGAGTCCTACTCTGTTGCTAGGCCACATTAGAGATCCTCACAATTATGTGTTTTACTTACTTTTAAATTTTAACATGCTCTTTTTTGTCTCCATTGATTTCATTTTTAAGTTTATTATATGTAATTTTGTAAGCCACTGAATAGCTTGGAACAAAGAGTTTTTAACAAATGTAAAATACCTTATTCAGTGAAATAAACTGACATTATTCAACAACAACAATAAAAACTTCATGACTAAATACTGTTTAAGTTCTTTGATCTCCCTCTGCTAATTCTTAATCTGTTATTTTATAATTTAAAACAGTAGGGTTTATTTTTGGGATTTTTTTTAGTATTTTTCAATCATCAATCTTAAATTCTGTATTTTAAAGGAATTATTAAGTTAGCTTTAACTTTTTGTTCAAATTTAAATTTCATTACTTTGGGTTTTTTTCATATTATTTTCATACACCAGTATTTTCTGGGATTTTAATTTATGGTATTTATTTTCTCTTTTAGTTTGTTTTCTTCAAAAAGGCCAAATATACTACTATGTTGGACATTCCAAAAGTAATCATGCAATAGAGATTTGCCTTACAGATTACAGTTTAGGATTTATTAGATGAATTAATTCAATTCATTCAATATATTTTTTAAAGAATCTGCTGTGCTTGCTTTATTTAACTGCGGAGACCACTATTTTGTCCTTCACAATTTCAGGAAAAAGCCCATTAGGACATCATGTGGGACGTTTATTGGCTTTTGTCTCTGTGGACAGTGGGCAACTGTACTCTAAGTTGCTGAAATTCTTAAAGATCTACCCGTTAGGCTTTAGGCACTTTAGGCCCAGGTAATTTTACAGCTGATTTTTATTTAATCTTTAAAGCTCAAATACTTACTACATTCAAGTTTTTAAAGCATAAACAAAGATGATGTGGTGGTTTTAAAAAATGTCCACAAGTTTTTAATATCCTTACCTAAAAAGGTGGAGACTAATTCGCCTTCTGAATATATGCCAGATTTAAGCGACTAGCTTCTGATGAATAGAAGGTGACAGAACTGACAGCATGTGATATTCAAAACTAGGTCACAATAGGCATTGTGGCTTGCTTATTCATCCCACTCTATGATTTCTCTTTCTGGGGGATAATAGCTACCATGCTTTTAAGAGGCATTTAGCCCTCCAGAGAAGTTTAAGTGGCAAGGAGGTCGTCTTGCCACAGCCAACAGGAACTTGTCTGGAACTCAAGTGAGCCATCTTGGAAGATTCCCTTCCTCCAGCTACAGACAAGCATTCAGATGACTGTAGGTTATTCTTACATCATAACCAAGCCTCATGAGAGACCCTGAGCCATAACAACCCAGCTAAGTCACTTTTGGATTCATGATACACAGACACTAAATGAGATAATAAATGTTCATTATCACAAAACTACTGTTCAGTTTTGGGTAAGTTGTTATATAGTAGTAAGTCACTAGTAAAGGAGAACCCCACAATTAAGTTTTTTAAGTTATTCTAACCTTAATGACAAGACCTGATAAAGGTAAACCCAAAAATAGAAAATCATAGAATGATTTTATATATGAATAGAGATGGGGGGAAAAATCCATTATTATATTAAAGTTTATTTAGCCATTATTTAAGATAAGAATACAACATGGCCAAATAAGATTTGGTCCAGGAATGCAAGTATGGATCAACATTAGGAAATCTACTTACATGTCACTGCAACAGGTTAAAGGAGAAAACGTACATGATTTTATCAGATGCCAAATTGTGTGATTCCTAATAAAACTGTTAAGAAAAGTATTATAAGGAAAGTACATCACCACAATAAAGATTACATACATACAAGGCAAGCAAGCATTATTATAAATCATGAATTACTAAAGCCATTCCAATGAAAAGGAAGAAAAAGATGGTGATGCTTGCCAGCATGTCTAATATGGCAGAGTTTGTGGTTTTAGCTAACATGATAAAAGCAATTAACAGAATTAGTTATTGGAAGGAATATCAAACATTTTTGTTTGCTAATGATAGCATTATATGCAATGAAAATCAAGACATTCCATTAAATATTAATTAGGATTAATAGAATTTGGAAGAGTGTTTATCAATAATACCTTAATAAAAAAAAAGACTAGGAACAACAAATGCTGATGAGGATGTGGAGAAAGGGGTACACTCCTACACTGCTGGTGGGAAGGTAAACTAGTTCAACCATAGTGGAAAGCAATATGGAGGTTCTTCAAAAAACTCAAAATAGAGATACCATTTGACCTGGAAATCCCATTCCTTGGAATTTACCCAAAGAAAGCAAGATCTCAGATTCAAAAAAACATATGCACCCCTATGCCAAGATATGGAATCCCCGTAAGTGTCCATCAGTAGATGAATTGATAAAGAAGATGTGATACATATACACAATGGAATTATTATGATACATATACAAATTCTATTATTCAGCCATAAGAAAAACAAATCTTAGCATTCGCAACGACATGGTTGGAGCTAGAGGGTATTATGCTCAGTAAAGTAAGTCAGGCAGAGAAACACAAATACCAACAATTTCCCTCATTTGTGGAGTATAACAACAAAGCAAAACTGAAGGAACAAAATAGCAGCAGATTCAAGAAGGGACTAGTGGTTACCAAAGGGGAGGGGTGGGGAAGGGACGGTGGGGAGGAAGGGAGAAGGGAATTGAGGGATATTATGATTGGTATGCATGGTGTTGGGGGGATCATGGGAAAGACAGTGTAGCACAGAGAAGACAAGTAGTGACTCTGGCATCTTACTACACTGATGGACAATGACTGCAATGGGGTGTGGGGGGGGACTCGATATATGGGTGATTGTAGTAACCACACTTTTTTTCTTGTGAAACCTTCATAAGAGTGTATATCAATGATATCTTAATACAAAATAAATAAATTAAAAAAATAGAATTTGGTAATTAGCTAGATAAAAAGTACACGTAACCAGTTACTCAATTATACTCCCCCTTACAGAATTTCAAACTGCTTCAGTCTGATGTCATCTGTCAAAAAGATTAGAAGTCACAACCTTATGAAAATCAGCATTACATTTGTTATAAGAATTTATAAGGCTTAGTTCAGTGCCACACAGTGACCACCTTTTTGTTGTATCGTCTTTCACTCCATTTATTTTTAATTATTTGAGTAATCCGTTAATTCTAATAAATTCTCAGCCATGATCTTTTAAATCTCACATCTGTGTCATTCTTTCTGGTTGTTCTGGGCATTATGATTGGATGCATGTCAATTTTACTAATTCTGTATCTCTTAAACTCATGTTTACCTTTCTCTCTCTGTTATTTTGGATAATTGCTTAGGATCTAGTTATACAGCTCATGAAAATTTTTCACTTCGGTCCCATTGCCTATTAAACCTATCCAATAAGCTTTCAACTTTAATTCTGTTATAATTAATTGTATACACATGAATATATATATTTCTAGAATTTCTAGTTGGTTCTTTTTTCAAATCTGCGTGGACATTCTTTGTATTCTTTTAGTCCATCAACATATTTCAAATACATATACTTTCTAAGATACTAACTTGAGTCACTTGAAGTCTATATTTGTTGATTTCCTCTTTTTACTCTTTGTTTCCATTGTTGCTTTTGTTCTTGGTCATGATGTTTTATTTCATGGTGTGTTTAATTAATTTTGTTTGTGAAGCTGTTCATTGATATTCTTTGATATTTTTTCTGTGGGGATTTGTTGAGGTTTAAAATGAAGGTTATGTCTCCAGAAAGGATTTGGTTGCTTTTACCAGGTGCTCAGGGGTGCAAAACCAGCTTGGGATATTCCCTAAATTAAATTCTCAACCTGGGTGTTTTGAATCCCTGTGGTATTAAAGCCAGAACAAAGTCAGTGTAAAGTCTGGCTTATAGTCCAAATTCTCAGTGGTGGCATCTACCCTGTTCAGCACCAAGGTTTAGGGCAGACTCTTGCAGTCATCTATGGTAAGTGTGGATGTGTGTGGACATGTGTTTACTTCTAGTTTATCCTTCCACCCTGAGAAGGTAACTATTGGTCTGGAATCTCAGCTTCACCAGGCAATATTGATCAGGCACCCAGCCATGAGGAGGCTTCTTCACACAATGCTCCTGAAAACAAAATTCAGGTTTGGGTGAGAGGCAGTTGTGGTGCTTGAGGTTTCACATGGACTAAAAGAAAACCGAGCCTGGGGTTTTCTTGCTTTCTTAGTGGCTTTTCCTTGCTTTTAAAGAATTTAGAAGACATGATCCTGTGTTTTAAATGTTCATCCAAGTACTCAGTTGGACACATCATGGAAAATCTATCCCCATGACTCATGAATGTGTATTTGTTTGGGGAGCGAGGGAGGTGGCGGTTGTGAGGACAATAGACTTTCTAAATCCATTCCTCCCTCAGCCAACAACACCCTCCATCTAAATTCTCAATCTCATCCAGCAGTTTATTCCCAGCCCAGCCTCATTTACCATGCAATTTTCTTGGTGAACTCTGAACCATGACCCCTTTCCTCCTGGCCCTCCCTCCCAGCATCCCAGCTTCCATTCCGAGATTATTTTCCCTACAGCAATGTTTCCCTGGTAGTGAAAATCCCTCATGCCATCCCACCTTGCGCAGCAGAAACCACATCCTGCCGGAAGCAGATTTCCTTCTCTTTCTACCTCCTCCCTGTCCTCGACACTCGGGGATCTCAGGGAAAGGGGAAACGGTACTGAGAAGGGAGCCTCTGTCCTGGGGTGACTTTTGCCTATCCACAACCAGACACCTGAATGGACTGAATGAATATTGGGCTTCTTTCTCCCTTAGGGTCCGGAGGACTTTAAAGCTGAAGTAAATGCTGCCAGAAGCCTACAAATTAATAGAACGACGGTATAATAAAAGATAGGATTTGAAGGTGTCTCAAAAAGGGTTCCCTTTCCTCTTTCTCGGTGCCTTTTGGATACAGCCGACTCTCCCTCTCCCTTCCCCACTCGCTGCTCTGAGCCTCAAACAGAAATTGTTCCAATTGCAAAGCAAGCAAAAACCAGAAAAGCCTTTGTAATATTTCCGTGAAAACTCAGTCTTCAGCTGTTTTTCAGTATTGCATGTCTATGTGGCTAAAAGTTAAAAGCAAAGTAGAGTTGTCATAGCATGCACTTCTGTGCTCCGGGTGAATGGTCATCTCCAAGACCCAGATCGATATTGGAATCAATTTGGAGAATTATACATGGAAAGGAGAGTGGCACACTTGAAACGGCATTTTCACTTTAAATTAATATGAAGTTATGTGGATCTAAATGACTAATGGTTCTATAGACTGTGCTTGTCCATAGGACGCAACGGCAGATACTGCTGCCTCAGTACTTTGCATTACTACCTACGAGACTAATATGTTAAAAGAATGGTATTGTAGCTTTAAACTTGGTACAAGAAACTCGACAACCTCGTTTGCAATAAATTACAACTCGTTTAATGAAAGCATGCTTGGCTCTTAAAAGAGCCTTTGGGGTTAGGTATAAGGAAGCTTACTTGGCAAGTTTACTTGGAGCTGGTGTACTTGGTGACGGCCTTGGTGCCCTCGGACACGGCGTGCTTGGCCAGTTCCCCGGGCAGCAGCAGGCGCACGGCGGTCTGGATCTCCCTGGAGGTGATGGTCGAGCGCTTGTTGTAATGCGCCAGGCGCGACGCCTCGCCCGCGATGCGCTCGAAGATGTCGTTGACAAACGAGTTCATGATGCCCATGGCCTTGGACGAGATGCCGGTGTCGGGGTGGACCTGCTTGAGCACCTTGTACACGTACACCGAGTAGCTCTCCTTGCGGCTGCGCTTGCGCTTCTTGCCGTCCTTCTTCTGCGCTTTGGTCACCGCCTTCTTGGAGCCCTTCTTTGGGGCCGGAGCAGATTTCGTGGGTTCTGGCATTGCAGCGTCAAGAGTTACACTACCATTAACACCTTAAAAAATAATCACCGCGGGTAAAGACACATTTATTTATAGATGCGGTATTCAAATGAGGTCAGTAAAGTGTCACTTACGATTGGGTTAATTTCAGTGTGTCGTCACAAATGCGAAAAATAAATGGTACTTGTACGTCTACCCTTTCATTGGCTATTTCGTTACTTTGCTTCAACCCAATCAGAAGGCCGAGACTAGGCTACCCAACGCTACTATAAATTATCCTTTTCAAGCAACTTTATTTACTGGATTTTTCGGAGAGCAGACAAAACGGGAACGTTAGTTTTAGGTTAGTGGGTGGAGACAACAGTAGACACCTGGTACCAGGTACCAGGCCCTACTGTTTGTCTTCAAATGCTGGGGTGGCGGGCGAGTAGCGGTTTATGAGAAGCGTATCCCATTTAACCAATCGAAAAAACAGCTCATCAGTATGTTGGGGTGCCTAACGCTCCGTAACTCAAAATTCACTACTGTTTGTCCTGGTATTTATTGCTTACAAAAAAATTCCTGGGGATTTCTTCACAACCTGCCAATTTTCTTTTGGTGGTAAGTCTTAATCTAGTTTACTAAATAAACCTTACCAAAATTGAAATGGGTTTGGGGTAATGCACTTCTCTTGCTGCAAACGAGGTGCTTGCTCTCAAATGTGCGCCCTTCTTGCGTCATGTGCGGTCGAGGTGTTAAGTATGTGAGCTTGGCCCCAGCCAGTTTTTCCCTAGAGAATCTCTAAGCCCCCATTTGACCCATTTTCCCTTCCTGGGGGGTCCACCCCTCATTTGTAGCATTCTCCAGCCACGCCCCCTTAAAGTGCAACAGCTCTTTTTCTGAGATATGGGGGTGGCTCTGAAAAGAGCCTTTGGGTTGTGTTGAGCTTCTGAAACAAGTTGGCCAAAGGACTTCCTATTTCTTTTTGGCTGACCCCTTCTTCGGCTTAGCTGCCTTGGGTTTGGCAGCTTTTGGCTTAGCCGCCTTGGGCTTCACCGCTTTGGCCTTCGCTGGGCTTCTGGGCGCCTTCTTGGACTTGGCTGCTTTCGCTTTTTTCGGGCTTTTTGCCTTTTTGGTTCCTGCAGCCGCCGCAGGCTTCTTCGCCTTTTTTGGAGTCTTCTTGGCGCTTTTCTTGGGGGTGGTCGACCCCGTGGTCTTCTTCGCTTTCTTGGCCGCTCCCGAAGGCTTCTTGGACTTGGCTGCACCCACCTTCCTGGTCTTAGGCTTGGCCTCCCCAGAAGTTGCCTTCTTATTGAGCTTAAAAGAACCCGAGGCGCCAGTACCCTTGGTCTGCACGAGGGTACCCTTGCTCACTAGGCTCTTGAGACCCAATTTGATGCGGCTGTTGTTCTTCTCCACGTCGTAGCCGGCGGCCGCCAGCGCCTTCTTGAGCGCGGCCAGCGATACGCCGCTGCGTTCTTTGGAGGCGGCAACGGCCTTGGTGATGAGCTCGGACACCGGGGGCCCAGACGCTTTGCGCTTCCCGGCACCTGCAGACTTGCGAGGTTTTTTCTTTACGGCGGTCTTCTCGGTAGGGGCTGGAGCAGCGGGCGCGGCAGGCGCAGTCTCGGACATAACGAAAGCGGATAGAGAGAAACCAATTCGAGCCGGAAGCACAGGCACTCGCCAGGACTCGGGCTGCGCCCCTGCGCCCGCGCGTTTATATAGGGCGGAGCTGCGTTGTGATTGGTGCGCTGTCCAGCCCGCCTCGCTGGCAGCCGCAGAGTGTCCTCTCGGATCCCGAGTTGTGTTTGTTACACCTTAAAAAATACCAAAAATATTAAAACCCTCTGCATCGAATTGCTCGATTTTTCTCCGAAAATGATCCACAAAGCCTCAGGCTTCAGGCAGACCTCAATTTATGAGAAAAGCACAAAACCTTATGCCAAAAACCAGCAATATTTCCCGCCGTGCCCCTCAAATTTTAACTAAGAGAAACAAAACTTTCTATTTTCTCCTTAAATTACAAACTGATCTTTAACTCTGGATTTTTCTGACCTCTGAAATATAATTCTCCAAGTGGTTAGCTTCTTATATGTCCAAAAACCATGCCACTTGCATTAAGATTTTTATTACAAATCTGCGCTTAAGTGAGGGAAGTAACACAGGCTCCTCAGAGAGTCCTGCCTATTGAGCCGAGGGCATTTGAGTTCATCAAACTCGTTTAGTTTATTCCCGAACAAATTTCTGCCCATTTGGCGTTAAGTTTTGGACCCCTGGGACATCAATCTATGTAGCTATGGTTTTATATCTATAGGCTGCATCTGGGTTTTTAAACAATTCCTTAGGATAATTCTTTTCCTCTTTGCTCCCTAGGGTTGGGGGCGGGGCTGTTGCTTCTCTTCGCCTGTACAACTGCTCCTGAGTTTACATACCTTGAACTCAGGTTATTTGAGAAGGAAGGGGAGTCCCAAACATAGGGTACACCGATGGAAAACGATTAATTTGCACATAAAACGCAGATGATGTCCATAAAGTCCTTGGAAGCGGAGTTGCCCACTGAAGAATTTGTTGTCTGCTGAGTTCTTCGGGCATATGCTGCAGAACTGCATTGTAATATATTAGTTAAGATAGAAATTCACATGTTGATCGTAAGGGGAAATACATGAGAAATGTGGATTGTAATATCTATTCCCATTATTAAAGGAACCCAGGCCTTGTTATTACTGAATAGCTGATGAATTATTAGTCCACATAGTAAACATGGCTTCAATCATGATGATTATGGCTCTATGCTTCCCAGAGCTCCATAACAAAGAAAACGAGTTACATGTAGCATTGAATGACACGTCAAATTTCCATCTCAGAAGCAGAACTTTAAAGGTTTATTCAAGTTAAATCATTGCCCTATGATGACATCCTTTGCAAGGTTTGTGAGACAGTGGGTTTATTGAGGTAGTTGCCCAAACAACAGAGACTGCATGTTGGGAGGAAAAGCTCATTTGAAGGAATTATTCCAATAAAATGGTCTGGATGGAATTGTTTTTAAAAACTGCAAGCCATGTGCTCAAGAGACAAAATAGAGTTTTGGGGGGTGCTATAAGGTGATAATCTGTGAATGTGGCTGGTTGTAAGATGGCACTGGACATCATATTATTTTTACTTCCATTGTCTTGAATCTTCTCCACACCCAACAGATCCCACTACTGAAATCAGTGGGATCTTTGATACAGCATTAATGAAATGTTTTCAGATAGTGCTGAATCTGGTATAAAAATGAATGTAAATTATCAATATTTAAGCTTTAATGTGTAAACATTTTTTATGTAATGAGTGTATGCTAGTGAAAAATAAATATGTTCTTTGTTATAAATTAAAATAAAAAAGGAGGGGGTAAGGCTCCAAAACACAATTAATGGGTATTAGGGAAACTGGTTTGTGGGCACTTGATCCAAAACAACGGGTTATACTCATTTTCATTGACAAACAATAACTTACTGTATGGGGGTGAAATGTGCATAACATGTCGAAGTTTTCTCTCAAATGTCTTACTTTATTCTATGAATTTCTTACTAGTTCTAATTTGTGGGGACTTAAACTCTCCAACTTCTGTTATCTTTCAACTCAGCTACGCTTGTCTCCTACAATACATGTTTTCCTATAAATAAGACTATTTGATGGACTTAATGGAGATATGGAGGATCTGTCACTATTAAATCAAACATTTATTTGACACTCTTCTATGATGAAATAGGAGTAACACCAAAAGGCTCCACTTTCCTACTGATCTGCCAGCTACAGCTAGTCTGAACTACCTATGGTGCGTCTGTGTTTGTTTTAAATGTATATTCCAAAGTCTTGCTCCAGATGATTCTAAACCAGTAACTCCAGTGAGTCTCAGCATCTGCGTGTTTAACAAGTTCCCGAGGTTCCTTTTATATCCTGCCAAGTCTGGCAAATACTGCTGCTGTCTCGGAAAGTGACCAACAAGTCAAAAATATTACCTGTCATGTGAAGTTACTGTGGATTTCTAGACTTGCCTGAGAGACCTTTGAAAAGAAGTCCATGACCACAGAAAATATATGACCACAGGTTGGGAGAAAGAGGGCAGCAGCAATCTAATACTGACTTCCTTGGATTCACACCTGACTGGGCACTAGATTGGCCCTGAGAAGGAGAAAAGAGAGTAATGGTAAAGGATCCTCTGCTTCATAATTTTCCATCCACAGAAGGAAGGCTGGACCTTGTTTGCCTGTGGACTACCAGAATTCCCTAGAACAGCTTCTCCACTTCTTATGCCATTTTATTATTCTTCATAATAAAAATACCCTTTCCATTAATTGGCTACTTGCTGTGTACTACCTGCGTTCTTACTTAGTCATTGCAGCAATTCCCTGCTTTAGATAGTATCCCCATTTTACACAGGAGGACATGGGCATGTAGAGGTTAACGAATTCTCCAGACTGCAAGTAAGAGGTACATCTTAAAGTTTGGCTCACATCCTGCCTGACCTCAAAGGATGTGTTCTTAATGAACAATTTTTCAGACTGCAGGTCTGAACAATCATTAAAGGTTGGAAAATCAATTCAGTGACCCAAGGCCAAAATGTTGTTTTTATTTTTTCAATGAACTAGAATTGAATATAAAGTACCAGAGCCCAATTCATGTAGTTTCAGTTATCTATACAGTTCTTTGTGTGCTGGGTGGTCCCTCTGTAAAACATACTTTTTAACTGTGAAGGCTCATATGGCAAAAGTGGAGTCTTCCTTATGCAATTTCCCAAACTTTTATAATAATGAAATATTCTTAAGTGTATTAATATCTAATAAGCTAAAAAAGTAATCTCTTATTTCTGACTTTTTTAGGCCTCTATGTAACTCCAAGTAATGGAAAATGGGGAGCACTTTGTGAACATTTCCATTTTGGACATGGTAGCAACTGTGCTGAGAGTAGCACTGTGAAGGCAGACAGAAAGGGAGGCTTGTACTTGGTTCCTTTTACTCTATAGTTCTGAGTTCCAAACACTTGATCCTGGACTTTGCTAGTTTATTATGTTACAATGATTGCTTTATGGAAGACAGAGTTTGGAGAAGAGGTGTTTTTTGCTGGACAGATTAGCCCCTCCCCAGCTTCCTCATTCCATGCATGGACATGGTGGCCTGTGAAGATCATCAGTAGGACTCTATCTGTTGGAACACACATCCTTTGTGGACTCTTTTAATAAGTACTCTATCTTGGTGTTTGCTGTACAGCATTTCTGGAAACCTTTTTTTTTTTTAATTAAAGCTGTACATTATCTTAGAAATTGTTATTCTTTTTTTTTTTAATCAATCAAAACTGTGCTATATACTCAAGATTATTCATTGCAGCATTGTTTGCAACTGTAAAATATTGGGAAGAACTTTAATATCCATACATAAGTTGGGCACACCAACAAAACTGAGCAATAGACAGCTGGAAAAATGAATGAGAAAGATCTCTATGAACTAATGAGTGAATAGTTACATAGAGTTAAGTGAAGAAGCCAAGTGCAAAAGATTGTCCATACTATGATACCCTCCTGAAGAGAGAGAAAAGGATATAAGAAAACACATTTCTCTGCTCATTTGTGCAAAAGATATATAGGAAAGATAAACCAAAAACAAATGAGGTTGGTTATCTATGGGGGATGTGTTAGTAAGGAGGTTTCCAAGAAGGGAGAAATAGAGATAGAGTACACTGCTGAAGGGGGGAATGATAGTTTTCTGAGTATGTTTATTTAACTCTGACTCTTACAACTATAGGAATGTTTCATATAACAGCAAAATAAACAAACTATTGAAAGCAATAGGGATGGGGGAATCCAAAATGGAATACAACAAATTGTTTTACATTAATAGCATAACAACACTGAAGTCATTGAAGAAGATAAAAATTAACTTAAGTACTATGGAAAACAGTATCTTCATTGGATGTTGTAAGGCTAGAGACAAAAGTAATCTAATAAAAGTGTTTCAGGGATATGGCTTAACAATTCTGAAACTTCTTATGTATCTACTAGAAATGAAAAAGAAATAAACATATTGTAAAAAGTGAGATCCAGTGTTCTCACTGATGGAAAAAGAAGTATTTGGCTAAAATGAATCTTGTAGTGCTGAATTAGAAACAGAAGAATTAATATAAATTCATATTTTAAAATATATCTGCAATTGCATAAAAACAGAAGCATAGATGTGTATGTATTGACATACACATGCATTTCCTTGGCCTGTCATCTGAGAAGGCCTACAAGCAGTAACACCCTAGTAGCAGCTAGCACACCTGGCACACAGTCTTTGTTTTTAAGAATTGTTCTATAATAAAAAGAACGAGTTTCCAAAGACAAAAACTGAAGGAACCAAACACCAGCAGACTCACAGAACCCAATAATGGAGTAACAATTACCAAAGGGAAAGGAACTGGGGAGGGTGGGTGGGAAGGGAGGGATAAGGGGAAAAATGGGGCATTATGATTAGCACACGTAATGTGGGGGGGACACGGGAAAGGCAGTATATACAGAGAAGACAAGTAATGCTTCTATCACATCTTGCTACTCTGATGGACAGTGACTGTAATGGGGTATGTAGTGGGGACTTGGGGGGAGTCTAGTAACCATAATGTTCAAGTAATTGTACATTAATGATATCAAAATAAAATTTAAAAAAAGAAAAAAGAACGAGGTTCCTTGGAGAAGTGATCAATTCCAATCCTAGAGCAGGATGGGCCTGGAATATCTTATAATGCTAGAAAGTAAGGAAATGTGTTTAAAATAAAAAGTTGGAAACTTGTTGAAAAAAAACATGTAAACCAGTCTCAATAGCTACTGCCCAAAAAGGATACAAACAATTAACAAACTAACACTGTATTAAACTGTATGGCCATTTAAGCAACAAAATAAAAATTAATAGCATCAGATTTTAACTCAGAATACAATATATACCCACAAGTAAATATATTTTGTAAAAAGAAGGGACAATTTCTTGTTGCAGCTAAAATCCACAAGGATGGATGCTAAAATCACTGGGTAAAAAGTTTAAGGAAAACAGAATCTGCATAGTCTCAAAGTATCTTCCCCAAGATACTTACCAAGTACTAAAAGAAAGATCCGAAGTTTACGATGGAGAAACCCAACAGACCCCATTAACGAAGTGAGCAAGGCAAACATCACAAGTACTAAGATATACCAATATTATGAACTCTGCACTGAGTAGAACATTCCATCATTTTTGTGATATTTCCTGGCAAAAATGCATAAACTCACTCCAGTGATAAGAAAACATCAGACAAATTCAAACTGAGGGGCAATGTTTAAAATAATTGATCAGTACTCTTCAAAAGTGTGAAGATCATGAAAGACAAGGACAGACTACGGAACTATTATGAACTAGAAGAGACTAAAGAAATACATAAGTAAATTCAGTGTGGGATCCTAAGTAGATCCTGGAACAGAAAAAGAACATTGATGGAAAAGTTTATAAAATTTGAGAGAGAAGTGTAAAGTTTAGTAAATAATATTTTATCAATATCTATTCCTGTTGATAAATATACAATGATTATGTAAGATATTAACATTAGGGGAAACTAGTTGAGGAATATAAGGGAACTTCTACTATTGTTGCGATTTCCTGAAAATCTGAAATTAGTTCACTATAAAAAGTTTTCTAAAAAAAGTTTTCTTCATATGTTAAAATGTGACATAGATTCTCCATAGTGCTAGAAATGTAGATGATTTTTATTCTTGTGTCCAAACTTTTATGCTTTTTCAAAGTTCCTGTCATAAGCATGGATTACTTTATTAGTAGTAAACAACATGTTTCTCTTAAAAATATGATAAAACTTATTTTGTTTAAAATGTGTGCTGAATTTCCCAGACATCCAAGTACTATCTGTCCCCTCCTTGTGCTCCTACCTGAATTTTAATTGAAATTATTTCCTAGTTTTTTTTGTTTATAGATTTATCACATATATGTATCCATGAACAATATGGTTTAGTTTGTCTCATTTTTGAAATGTATATATGCAAAAGCACAATGTATTTTTTCTCTTTTGTCTTGCTTTTTTTTCCCCTCAAAAAGCTCATGGTGCAGAGAGCTCTAGCTGGTTACTTGCACTGCTATTTAATTTTTCATTTATAAATGTGGCCCAATGTATTTACTAATCTAATCTACCATTCATGGATATTCCCATGGTTGTAAAATGTGATAAATTTTATTTTACTTGCAACATATTCTTCTGACTTGCATTTACTTCTCCAATGTGTCTTGATGTTCCCCAATCAAGTCTTATTGTCATACCCTTGAATCCGAGCAAACTTGTGACACCATGCACCAATAGAGTGTGGAGGATATGAGGCTGTATAACTTCCAAGGCCAGGTCTTAAAAAGCAATGCATCTCTGTCTTATTTGCTGGAACCCACAGGCTTCAATCTCTGGACTATCTCATAAGAATTTTGGTGAATCTGAGGCCACCATGCTGTAAGAAGGGCAAGGTGCATGGGGAGACAATGTTTGTACACTCTGATTAGCTGGCCTCGTCTTTGAACTGTCCTAATTCAAGGACCAGAAATGTGAGAAGAGTCTCTAGCTGACTCCAGCTTCCAGTGGTCAAGTCTTCTCAGCTGAAGTCCCCATTAAGACATAGAAACAAGCTAAATACTCTGCTCTATTTGAATTCCTGATCTGAAGAATCCATGGGCAAAATGAAATGTCTGTGTTTTAAGCAATTAAGTTTTGGGGTGCTTTGTAACCTACACAATAATGATTTCAGTTTATTTTCATGTTTATTAGTTTTTAAAAAATCTTTTTGACCATAATCTACATTAGGAAACACATTTTACATCATACACTCACAGTCACATACTCATGTGTGTGTGCCTTAACTGAAACAAAAATTTGAGGAAGTAATATGTCTTTAAAATGTAGTTTACTTTGCTCTCTTCCCTTCTCTTTCTCCTCTTCTCCTGCTCTCTTTTCTACTTAAATTTCAGGAAAGTTGATCACAACCAACTAAACTGTTTCATAAATAATAGGTCTGAATCAGCAGACTGAAGGAACACTATGTTATAGGCAGCAAAGAGGTGATCTTAAATTTTTTATTTTATTTTTATATCTTATATTTGTATATTCATTTATCATTTATTTTACATTATATCTGTGTGTGTGCTAGTGTATGTGTCTCTCTATATATGTACATACACATATTTTAAGCTCTAAACTCAGAATTAAATTGTTCTACATTGGCCTAAGACTAAATAAATAAATCAATACAACAAAACAAAAAATGAAAAAAATGTATATCTAATAAATGATATTTAAATCCATTAAGTCTAATGCATCTAAACTTAATTTGGATGTTGAAGCAAATGGAAACTCCCAGAACCCATTATTACTTCAAGATGAAAACTTGAGAGAGGTTGGTAACTTGCATTTCAGGTTGCCAGGAAAGGAATCCTATGGAATCTGGAGGCAAGACGGGTCCTTGCAAAAGGTGCAAAACATTTGGACCTAGGGATAAGATGGACGACTGGATGTCCTTTCTTGGCCTTGAAGAGCTTAAGAATATAAAACATAAGAGTCTGCATATATATTCTTAAGAGTCAAAACAAATTCCTGAATCCTGATAAGAGCACAGAAAATATTCTTTTCTTCCTGGAAAGATTGCCTGTGAGAAACAATTTCAGATTATACCTTTCCATTAATTAATGTTGAACTTATAATCATTTTCCTAATCAATCCCTTCAGCATCTATTTATTCGAAGATGTTGCTGGTAACTTTAGAAGAGATGGTTTAGTGAACAAGAACAGATGACATGTGGCCTTCTGGTGTATCTTTGTTCTTTATTTTCTCTATCATACTTCCTATGATACTTGATATTATGCAATACTATGATACATAGATATCCTATGATACTATGATATTCAGTCATACTTCCTATGATTATTCCCTCAGCATCCCTTTACTTTTTCCTCTCCACTCCCCCTAAACTATATGCATTTGTTGGTTTAAAACTATAACGTCTATGCACTTACACAGGATAATTAATTCATACATGGTGGCAGTTTGGCATAATGGTTTAACTGATAGACACTTGTATAGTTATTTATTGTTGTATGACAAATTTCCCCATTTGCTGGCTAAAAATAATAATGGGCATTTATTATCTCACACCGTTTCCATGGGTCAGTAATTTAGGGGTGACTTAACTGGGTGGCTTGTTGACTTGGGATGTTTGATGAGAGTGAAGTCAAGACGTTGCTGAGGCTGCAGTCATCTGAAGACTGGACCAGGGTGGGGAGCTCCACTTCCCTGATGGCTCATATGGTTCACACGGCTGACAAGTCAGTGCTGGCTATTGGCAGAAGGCCTCAGTTCCTCAGCCTGCATACCTCTTCATAGGGCTACTCAAGGGCTCACTACACCATAGCTGGCTTCCCCAGACTGAGTGATCCAAGAGAGAGCAAAACAGAAGTCACACATAGTTTAAAACCTAACTTCAGAAGTCACAATATTCTATTAGTTATATAGGTTAGTCTATTTTGGGAGGAAACTATACATATATGTGCATACCAGCAGGTGCAAACTACCAGGCCCATTTAGGGGACTGGCTTTCACTGTCCTGGAGAGAGAAGACTCAATTTCAACTCCCAATCCTATCACTTACTAGGTTTGTGGCTAAGAAATTTACTAAACTCTATTTCTCAATTTTCTTATGTTCAAAATTTGGATGAGAAAAGTGTGGTGGGTTGTAGTATTACTCCCAAATTTTGCTGCATTTTGTGGGAGGATTATATATCCCTGCCTATTGATACGGATTTATAGTATACTTCCTGACTTGAGGAGGGCATGCCCCTACAACATCAGTCATAGCCATATGAATGCTTTGTTTGATAAAATATGAGTAGAAGTAACATGTGCCCACTTTCCAGGAGAATTATTAAGAGCAATAAGATCCTTTTATGTCATGTTCCCTCAGCCTGGTTTCCTCCATGAAGAAAATGTGGAACAGAGTTGCAGCTAATCCACAAAGAAATGCAATATAAATCTGAAGTAATCCAAGATTTGGGGGTTGTTGGTTATATAATTTAGCAAAATCTAACTGATAAAACTACTATTTATTCAGGAGTGTTGGTAAGATTATATGACATAATTTTTCTGAAGTGTTTACAACACTGTTGTAAGTAACCGTATGTGTTACCTATTACTAGGATTATACAAACTTAATTCACATAAAATGAGCTTATAAGCCATGCCATTGATTAATTTATGATGAGTGATACACTTGCAATTAAAAGTAAGTATCAGAGGTGTATTTACTTTCTGATGAGGAGACCAAGATACAAATTTGCGGGCACTTTCTAAGCATAGGTATCAGGGTAATTTTTCTCCTGCAATGGTCTGCCAGTCAATAAGCTCCTCCAGCCTGGAGACACTTGTGTCCTGTGCTCTCATCTGTGGAAAAGATACATTGAGTAAGTCACCATTTTATGAATTCTTTTTCTAGGTGACCACCAACCTTCCTTTGCTCACAATTGCTCTAGATGAACTCTCCAGACTTATACTACCCATAATGTCCTAGTGTGATCTGTATCAGTTACAGCATAAATATAGTCAGTTACAACTAAGAATATTGCAACATATCTATAAAGCTTACCATAGAGTAGATACTATGTGCTAGTTACTGTTCTAAGCGCTTTACAAATATTTGTCACTTAATCTTATAATAATCTAATGTACTATTATTATCACCATTATCCTGAAGACAAAACTGCATTCAAAAGTGTTAAGCAACTTGCCCAGGGTCTTAAGCTAAGAGAAGTTACCTGTACTGTCTCTTCTCCTGGTAACATTATTCCAGTGACTAACTCCATCATCTTTTATAAATTATTGTTATCCCCAGTACAGTGAAATGTTATTTTCATATTTGTAAACTTTATTCCTAAGCACTCTTCTTTGATTGGGGGTTGGGTAGAAAACAGTAGGTAGAGTAGGAAACAGGAAACAATTTGTTGGACAATATACTTAGTTTATGAAGTCCTAGCATGATCCATGTTAGCTTTTCCCCTAGGCTCCTCCAGTGGCACTCTCCTTCCGTGATGCGCACGACCCAGAGTTTTGAATTTAGTTTGTTTTTGTCATCCCTAGTTCCCACTTTGGTTTCATATAAAGGGCTCCCACCCATTTCCCAGTCAGAATATGGTTCCTAAATTTTCCCTATGGAGAAATTCTGGAGCCCCCAATAATCAGGGATAAAAGAGATCACAGATGTCACAAAGCCTCCCACTTTAGAAAATGGGAAACTTGAGTCCAGAGTGATGAGGCTACACTGAAAAACCAACCACCCGCTGGCCAGCCAGCAGCATGAAAACCGGGGCAGATATTGAGGACTAGAGAATGCTGCAAACACTGTTGTATACATGAGTTGCTCCGAAAAGACCAGGTTTCATCAGTTGTGGTGGTACAGTCTAGTTAAAAAAGAGAATCTGCTTTAGGGATATCATAATGAAGAAGTTAATCAAGGTAATTTGATAAACAGATAACAAAAGAGTTGAGACACCAAAAAAGGTGTGGGAGTAACCCAAGTAATAAGCAACAGCAGGAAGTTGACCCTTCTCCAAGGGCTAGAGAGACAAAGGGAAGAAGTGATACCATAATCTTGGAGTTGGGGCTGTACCCCACACTGAACTGTAATGATATAGACTGGTCAGGAAGGAGCTGAGACCACCAGAAGGGCTGTCTGATGGAGCCAGAGTACCAGTGAGGTTGGGGAAACCCGGGGAAGTAAGAGGGAAGAGGAGAAATCCCTTGATCCCACGTGTTCTAACAGTGTCTCCCATTAGTCAAATCTACTGGAAACCAGAGAGCAAGGGAACCTGAGAAATGCAGTTTTCAGTGATATACAGCTGCATCAGAGAGTAAAAGGCAAATGTTAGAAACAGAAATTCAAACAAATATTTCTGTAATTTCTGATTCCTGAGCATATAACCCTATACCTGCACTCAACTAGACCCCTTAGAGGACATAGGGATACACTTCTAGTTTTAAGGATTCTGGATCAAGAAGACAGTTTCACCTTGTTTTAAGCACATTGTTATGTGTGGTTAGGCATCCTGAGAGATGGCCTTTAATGACCCCTGCCTCTGAGAGTGCCTACCCTTGGCTTGTCTGTCCCCTTTGCTTAAGTGTGTGTTGTGCCTAGTAAGTTGCTTCTAACAAACGGAATACACCAAAAAAGATGTGTCACTTTTGAGATTAGGTTACAAAAGGTCATGGCTTCTGTCTTGAGCCCCCTCTTGCACTCTTTCACTCACTCATTCCCTCAGAAGAAAGCCAGCTGCCATGTTGAGCTGCATGTGGGAAGGCTCACATGACAAGAAACAACCAGCAAGGACTTAAGGCCTTCAGTCTAATTGCCCTTGAAAAACTGAACAGCCCTGTCAACAACCATGTGCGTGGGTTTGAAAGTGGATCAATCCCATAGTGAGCCTTGATATGGCCGCAGACCTGGCCACATTTTAAATGTAGCCTATGAGAGACCCAGAGGACCCAGTTTGGCCGGCCACAGCCCCAGAAGTTGCTAAATTTGGGGATAATTTGTGATGCAGCAGTAAACAAATATGTACAGAAACAAACCAAACATACATTAGGGGAAAGTAAAGGGAAGAGTGGCGTGGTTTTCAGTGTCTATCATGTGCCACATACATTATTCTCACTTGATCTTGACATCTATCCTCCAAAGTGGGTGGTCACGAGTGGCTCCACTTCCCAGATAAGGAAACTATGGATGGAAAGGGAAAATAATTTGCTCAAGGTCACGTTACAAAGTAGGGCCTGATGGACGGCCAAAACTGTGCTTTTATTTCCATTATCCCAGAGGCCCAGAAATCAAAACAACCAACCTTCAAGAGTGTTGTCATCTCATTTGGGTTGGATACAAATAAAAAGAGCAAATTGTTTAAAAACAAATGTCTTCTCACTTTCTTAAAATTGAATTCCCATATATCTCTCTTCCAGAGTATCATAACTCACCCCAAAATTAAAGATGATTGTGGTCTTATTTCTGGTGTTTCTTATTTAAAGACACTAAGAACAGAGGACAATATGAAATTGGAGTAACAACAAAATCAAAACAAAACCTCCAAAGAGAGAGACAGACTGTCCTTAGCTCCACTGGTATCATTGTGCAATGAAATAATAATGATTGTGATAATGACAGCAGCAAACAATAGTGACGAGCAAGTCTCAGAGCTTCCCTTTGTGTTTGGTGCTCTTCTGAGGTCTTTACCTGTGTTATCTCATTTGCCTTCCCAGTAACACTATGAACCTGATTCCCTATGTTTTAATCTCATCGGCAAACCTCCCCCACACTTCCACTTTACTAGATATATGTCCTGGGCAAATTACTCAATCTCCCCTTGCCTTGGTCTCCTAATGCACAAAGTAGGATAATAAGAGCACCTACCTCATTAATTTATTATGAAGATGAAATAAAATGAGCTCGTGCTTGACACATAGTGAACATAATAATCTAATAATGAAATGAGGCAGGTGCTCCCAGTCCAATTACAGTTTGGATAGCCATAAATTTGGGTAACAAGGAATATTTGATTCCAAAGCATAGTTTAAGGTTAGATCTGAGCAGTGTAATTCCTAATGATAGAGTCAGAAGACAATTCTGCATGTGCTGCCTCACAGCACAGATGCAGGCACCCCAAACCTGACCCAAACCTCTAAGTGCAGCATGACTGAATCCCACTGGGGCACACTTGGAGCACAGTGGTGGCAGGGTCTCCACATAGTTCAACACTGGCTGCCTTGTGTGAAAACGAGAAAGGTTTTCAAAGCACTCTTTAAAACATAGTTGGTGTTAAATGGAGAGGAAAGAGACAGTGGGAAAAAAGATGAAAAAGAGGTAGAAGAGAGTGCATGAGAGAGATAGTGGGAAAGCAATAGAAAGGCATACAAAAGGTAAATCATAAATGGAAAATTACAGAGAGAACTATTGGTTTATAGCTTTCATGGAGAGCATTTGAGGAGATGAGATACAAGGTGATTTGAATAATGATTAAAAAGTTAGATCCCATCCCCTTAAAATGTAAGCTTATATCTACTCTTTTCCCTTGACTACCAGCTCTAGAGGTCATCTAACTCCTCCTAATAGGTTTTCCTATTTTGGGCTTCTGTCTGCCTTGTCAGCAATCACAGTTTCTTGTGCCTGCTGGCACTGGTGGGAAGAAGTCAGCTGCTGTGCAATGCCTGTGTGCATGCGGTGCTGAGTGATGTGCCCGTGAAGGGGCAGCCTGGTGCATAGAGGGGCTGTGCAACAGAAAGGGCCCTGCTGTCACCGCTGTTCGCTTGCATTGAATAAGGAGAAGAAACATTTTCTGTGTGGGTGTCAGCTGGGAACACCAGCCTCCCAGCACTTGGGAATACCGGCTGATCCTCCCGCAGGCAGAGAAACAGCCGTTGTTCCCAGTTCATCACACGGCAACCCAGAGTAAGTCCCTGGAATCACTGGTTTAACAGCCCTGCTTGTGACCTTCCATTCCTAGCCATGCTGTGCTCCCTGTCCACACTCCTGGCATCACTATCTGCCAGTCCATGGCTGCTCTCCCAGAAGACATCCTCCCCCCTCTGGAAGCAGAAGAACGGTCAGAGCTTCACTGAAAAGGTGACATTTGAGAAAAAGCCTGAAGGACATGAGGAGTGAGGCAGGTGAGTATCTGCCTGAAGAGTGTTCTAGGCTTCCTCATAAAATGTAGATATGAAAGCACAGTGGATGGGAAATAATACAGAAATATACATTTCTGTATTATTGATGCAGATGATAGGAGCTTGGGTTGCATGGCAGCCTAGAAGCAAGGGGGTCATTTGGGAGGTGACACAGAACCCTTCTAGGTAGGAAAATAGTGTGAGCCAATATGTGTGTGCCAAAGAGACAAACAGAGATATGAAAGATAGGAGAGTGCCCTTCCTTACCAGGCAGGAACAGAGTGTTTAAGCAGTTGTATAACCAGCAAATGTTTAACAACTTGCTTTCCAGGGAAAAACAAAAATCCCTGATTTGTAGCGTTTGCTGATTCCCATGGTGTAAATGCTGCCTCTGTGGTCAGTCTCAGGCTACCAAAGTTATACTGAGCACTGAGTAGGAAACAGGGAAGGAAGGATTCAAATGACAGGTAGGTTTTTAACTGGAGGTCTGAGAGGATGAAGATGTTGAGGGCAGATATATAACTCAGTGGACATGTACAAACCATCAATCTATTTTGTGCCCATGAACAAGACCAGCTGATCCAGGGTCCCAGACTTTTCATCCACAGCCTGGATGGACTGAACTAAAGGAAATCGAAGTTTGCTTCTGTGCTCTATCCTTCATTTATTCTTTCCTCTTCCAGGGCCAATGTACCTTATAGCCTTATCCATAAAGGCTGTGGGTAAAATTGTAATTTCCAGATATTTTGCCTGGCTTTAGTACATCTGAATATCAACAGGTGTTCAGAGGTGGAAAGAAGTATGGCTTTAGTGCATTTGCATCATTCCTCAGGGGTGGAGAAGTTCATCTCCATATCAATGGGTAATTACCTGGGCCATGGAGGGCTTATCTGTACCCCAGAGGTGAGGGGAGGGACAGTTTTTGGCTTCTGCTGGAGCAGGAAAGAGAGAAACGGCCCCACACTGCAGTTTGTGAGCAATAAACAGATTTTAAACTTTATTTCTCCCTTTGACTGATTTTGGGTTTTAGAGGTATTTGGCCCTGGGATTTCCTCTCCCTGGACTAACAATGACCTTCTTCACTTTTCTTTTCTCTGCCAAGGTTGCTCAGGCACCCAGGGAGGATGAATTCTTCATATTCTCCAGGGAGTCAAGTTGAGCCAAAAACGGAGCGGACAGAGTGTGGGGCACCCCTGTCTTGGAAGGTTGACTCAGCTGAGTTAGAAATGCCTGCCTCTCCACTGGGGCCACTGCTTCTGCACCTGGAGACCTGGTGGGAGGTGAGTGGGTGCATTGCTGCCGTTTCTGCACTGAATGTCTGTCAGGCCCACTCCTCCAGGATCTCCTCCTGCCCTAGGGTCCAGTTGTCACCAGAAGTAGGTTGTGCTCTGGCTTAGCAAACCTGTTACCTCAACTTCTGCAGCCGAGCCAGCAAATTCCTGAAGGAAGTAAATATCCTTTCCTACTCTTGCTTTTCCATACTTGGATACAGGTTGATTGATAGATGATAGGTAGACAGATAGATGGATAGGTGGATGATAGATGATAGATAAAATTTCCATCTTCATATAGTCTTCATAAAATCTTGCATATTTATATGAGGTATTACAAGGAACACAATGATCTTCCATGGGCCATCTCATTTGATTGTTTTTCAAAACTCTGGGAGGTGCTATATTATTTTAAAGATGAAAAGCCTGATCTTCAGGGATGGCAGGTGGCTCACACCCAATCAGATACTTGGTAAATGGTAGAACTGGAACACAAACCCAAGTAGTTTAGCTCCAGATTCCCATCTTACCAGAACATCTCACTGTACATCTGGGCTGTGCGTGTGTGTGTGTGTATACATACATACATATATATATACACACACACACACACACAAATATATATATATTTATATTGTGTGTGCATACATACAAACCATCTTGTACATACTTACATAGGTATTTCTTAAGACTAAGTCAGTGTCTCCTTCCATGCAGATTTATGAATTCATCAGGTATTTCCTGAGTGACTGGTATATGCCAGGTAACTTCAGGCACCATGCTGTGAGCTGATGATAAAGCAGTGAACCAAACAGGCCCCCAACCCACAGCACACACAGATTTTACAGAGTAGCAGACATCCTTAAAACCTGAACTTGACTGCAGAGGAAACAGCAGAAGGGGCAAAATGGCAGGGAGATTGGGTGTGTTTTCTTACTTCTATGTGAGGAGGGCAGGAAATGCCCATTTGACCAGGGAAGTATCTTAGGCAGGTAATTAATGAAACTGCCTTCCTCCCTCTTTGCACTATCTTGCATTTCCTCATGCCAGGCTGGAATTTGGTGAATCTACTCCTATTACAATATATTATATATAACTCTCACAACAGAAATAGTGTTGAAATTGAGTAAATTTGTGTTTTTCTTTAGAGCTCCGAATAATTCATACAAGGTTTTTTTTTTCATTCTCATAGTTACTTAAGGTAAGTATTACCTCCATTTTACAGATGAAGAAAGTAAGCTTCAAAATCATTAACCTAAGGTCACAGAGTTTTTAAGGGAAAGAAATTTTAACTCAACTTGAATGACTTGAACTTCTGTTCCTTTTCCACCATCCCAGCAGAATATGAGATTAATTTCAATTTTGCTGTAAAGCGCGGTTTATTATTCCAGAATTGTTTTATGTGCCTATTAACAGGGGACAGGTTATGTAATCTATAATGCATCCACACAGTACAAGATTACGTGACAGTGTGTAGGAAAGCTCCCTGTGTATTCCTATCAGGAAAATTCTCCAAGAAAATAGCAAGTGCAAAGTAGTGTATACAGTTTGCTACCTTTTAAGAACGAAAGCAGGTAGAGATAAAGCACACATTCATTCTTGACTCACATCTGCAAGAATTAACAATGGGCAGATACACAAGAAAAATAATGATTACTGAGGGAACAGTGGACTAATCCTGTGGAGGAGTGGATTCTCAATATTGACCTTGTTATTTCTATTTGTTTGAACCCTCTGAATGTATTATTTATTCAAAACATTAGACACGTTTTTCACTAAAGAAAGCTTCCCCTCAGTAATATTCTTTCTCTTCTTTAATCCCCTCATCCCCAGGGCACATGTGTACACACAAAGAAATAAACCCAGAGCAAGTTTATTAATAGGAAAACATTTGCAGGTGCGGAATCTGTCAGTGGTATCAGAACACTGACATCATCCATCCAGTTATTTCTGAGAATTGAGGAGTTTGACAGATACTCTGAATTCAAGCATCTCTTCAAAGTGAGAAACTTTTGAAACCTAAGGAGGGAGAAGAAACCAGTCAGTGTATTTGAGGACCTCTTTCTTAGCCTTCCTCAACACATGCAGATAAACTTACAGACCCATTTCCTTCTCATAATGAATTAGATTTTCTCTGGGTATCAGCCCTTCTCAATTCTTCCCACAAAAACTGCCAATGGTAAGGATCCAGCTCCCTGGGCAAGATGCTCCAAAGTTGCTCTTCAAATAGTATTGCCAGATTTGGCAAATAAAAATGCAAAATGCCTAGTTAAATCTGAATTTCAGATAAACAACTATTTTTGCTTTAGTATATTGTAGTATGCTTCATGCAATATTTCAGGGCATATACTTATTCTAAAGCAATTATTTGTTGCTTATCTGAAATGCAAATTTAACTGAGCATCCAATATTTTATCTGACAACCGTATCTTTAGATGCTACCTGGGGAAGTTGGTTAATTGCACTTGAACACATTAGCCCAGAGGAACAAGAAGTACTACCAACAAGCTCAGTGCTACCAACAGAAGTTAATGCAATGGTAGACATGTTCTAGATCTTTGCTATCCAACACAGTAGCAACTAGCAACTTGAAAAGTGATTAGTGCATCTGAATGCCTGAAATTTTTATTTAATTATTCTATTTAAATTTAAAATTTCATATGTTGCTAGTGGCTCCTGTACTGGACAGAGCAGCTCTGGAACCAGTCATGCATGCCTGCAATATAACAAGTTATAAGAAATACATATTTGGTCATTCAGATGACCAAACATATATTTCCCAGGTGTATTTCATCTTCATCCACAGTTCCTGAAAACACTGCAGTCTTAAAGGTGATATGGGTGTCTTGCATGTTAATGAGAGACTTTTGGTTTCCCACCCACAGGAAAGGGCTGGAGGCTGAATCAGTCAATGGACAATAATTTAGGCAATCATGACTATGCAATGAAGCCTTCACAAAAATCCCCTGAGAAAAGCTTATCACTCTGCTAATATTGGATCTTGCTTTTCAGACAGGGAGAGCTTCTATGCTTGGAAAACCAAACCACCTCCACATGCCATGGAGCCAGGCCCTAAGCTCCAGAAGGATAGAAGCCCCATTTTTGGGGACCTTGCCCTTTGTATCTCTTTATCTGTTAATTTGTATCATTTATGGTATCCTTTATTAAAATGGTAAACATGTTTTCCTGAGTTCTGTGAGTTACTCTAGCAAATTAAGCAAACCTAAGTGGGAGGTTGTGGGAGCCTCCGATCTGTAGCCAGTAGGTCAGAAGCACAGGTAACTGCCTGGGGCTTGCAACCAATGCTTGGAGTCTGGAGTGGAGGGCAGTCTTGCAGGCCAGAGCTCTTAACCCAGAATTGAGTTCTCCAACACCCTGCTGGTATTCAAGAATTGCTTGGTGTTATGTGTGGGAAGACCCCCTCCCATATACTTACATATACTTAATGCACATTGGAATTGGGTCTGGGAACCTGAAAAGAGTTATACTACTATTACTGCTGTGTATAATATTGTTATTGTTTTATATGTATGTAGCAAAACACACCCTCACAATCTCCCTCCAAATTTAGCAACTGGGAGTTAAGATCAAAGAGTGGCTAAAATGGTACATAACCAAGCCATCAACTCACAAGCCACTGCAGCATCGTGATTATTCCATTTCTGTACAGATACGCTTTTTTACCCATGTATTCCTTCTGAGTATTCACTGAAGATCTACCACATGTGGAGGATGTGAAGTGCCAGGATATAGAGATGAATGTGATAGAATGCTCAAACAAACACACCCTGTAATGAATGTTAACTAAATGATCCCAGCATTAGGATGTAAAAGTCAGCAAGGTACACTATCAGCAGAACAAAAAAGCATCCTACAGTATGGGAGAATATATTTGTAAATGACATATCTGACAAGGGGTTAACATCCAAAATATATAAAGAACTCATATGCCTCAACATCCAAAAAGCAAACAACCCTATTAAAAAAATGGGTGGAGGATATGAACAGACAATTCTCCAAAGAAGAAATTCTGATGGCCAACAGGCACATGAAAAGAAGCTCCACATCGCTAATTATCAAGGAAATGCAAATTAAAACCACAATGAGATATCATCTCATGCCAGTTAGGATGGCCAACATAGAAAAGAATAGGAACAACAAATGCTGATGAGGATGTGGAGAAAGCGGAATCCTCCTACACTGCTGGTGGGAATATAAACTAGTTCAACCATTGTGAAAAGCAGTATGACAGTTCCTCAAGAAACTTAAAATAGAAATACCATTTGACCCAGGAATTTCACTCCTAGGAATTTACCCTAAGAATGCAGTTTCCCAGTCTCAAAAAGATATATGCACCCCTATGTTTATTGCAGCACTATTTACAATAGCCAAGAAATGGAAACAACCTAAGTGCCCATCAGTAGATGAATGGATAAAGAAGATGTGGTACATATACACAATGGAGTATTATTCAGCCATAAGAAGAAAACAGGTATTACCATTTGCAACAACATGGATGGAGCTAGAGAATATTATGCTCAGTGAAATAAGCCAGGTGGAAAGACAAGTACCAAATGATTTCACTCATCTGTGGAGCATAAGAACAGAGCAAAAACTGAAGGAACAAAACAGCAGCAGACTCACAGAACCCAAGAATGGACTAACAGTTTACCAAAGGGAAAGGGACTGGGGTAGGGGGGAAGAGAGGGAGAAGGGGAATAAGGGACATTATGATTAGCAGACATAATGTAGTGGGGGGGCAGGGGCAGTATAGCACAGAGAAGACAAGTAGTGATTCTATAGCATCTTACTGCACTGATGGACAGTGACTGTAATGGGGTATGTGGTGGGGACTTGATAATGGGGGGAATCTAGTAACCATGATGTTGCTAATGCAAATGCACTAAAACCAGGCTAGATACTCTGGAAATGTTACAGTTTTAGCCACAGTAGCCTCAGTTGGTTTCTAGCCCTTAAGCTTGTCTCCATCTACCACACTTCAAGGGTCCTGGGGAAGACCATTTAAATTGGGACAAGTTGATGAGAATGATAAAACCCAGGCCTTCCAATTACTGAAGGCACCTGGGCACCAGGGACAAAAGTTGATCTCAGGGATTTACTGAGATGTGAGACTAAGACAGAATCATTATTTAGTTATATAGGGCATTCTAAACCAAGCAGTTTGGCACAATATCACCAATTATAATATACCTTTTTAAATCAACAAATAAAATCTATATACCAATATCCTTTTTTTTACTCAGTCATACACTCACTTCCTTTTTTAAACGTATCACTTGAACTTTTTTCTAAGTATGATTGTGGGTAAAATTGTAACATTCCCAGAGTATCTCGCATATCTAAAGTATATCTTTAGTGCATTTGCATATCATCAGGGGTGGAGAGACATTCATCTCCATGTCAATGGGTAATTACCTGGGCAACCAAGGGTATGTCTGAACCTGAGAGTTTAAGGGGGTGGGGCTGGCCTGCTTCCTGACTTGCTTCCTTCCCGAGCAGTGGACAGAGATGGCACTGGACTGCAGTTTGTAAGCAATAAACGGGTTTTAAACTTTATTTCTCCCTTTGACTGATTTCGGTTTTTAGAGGTATTTTGACCCGGGATATCCTTTTCCCGGACTTACAGCTACTGAGTTTATTGTCCACTAGAGAATTTTCCGAAGAAGTGAATAGGGCTTTTGGATAGAAACAGTGACATTTCAAAGTGGAAGGTAAAAAAGCATGTTAGGACAGAGGTTTGAATGTCCTCTACTTGAGATCAGTTTCTTAGCAGTAACTCTTAGGTAAGAGCTGGTCAATTGGCACATTCTCTGCTTCTTTGAAACTCCCCAAATAAGCTATCAATGTATATTGGATTATCAGGAGGGATTTTCCACTGAAAAGAGATGTTATTAGCAGCCTGTTAAGCTGGTGTCTAACTACAGTCTTCTCTGGTAATAAACTGACCCTCTAGAGCAAAATAATGGCCCAGCCAGTAACTCAGCTCAACATTTACTCAGTGTTCAGTTTTCAAGTGTTCATGCTGGGGTCTATGCTGACTATCAACAACTTGACAAGGTGTGGGCCTTGACCTGAAGGAGTCTTGTTGAAGATGAAACAAAATTAACCCAATGCAGAATTTACTATTAAGTAATCAGAAACAAAGTTTTGTTATTGGAACTCAGATGCAAAAATTCAAGTCTTCTTTAACCCCTTTCTTCACTTAACCTCAATAAAACATGTTATCAAGTCCTGAAGCTCTCTACTAAATAAACCATCTCCCCACTTGTCCTCTTTTCTCACACTAAATCAAAACCATATTTGGAGGAGGAGTCAAGATGGCTGCATGAGTAGAGCAGCAGAAATCTCCCAAAACCATACATATTTTTGAAAATACTACAAATACAACTATTCCTAAAAGAGAGACCAGAAGACACAGGACAACAGCCAGACTACATCTACATCTCTGAGAACCCAGTGCCTCACGAAGGGGGTAAGATACAAACTGTGGCCCAGTGGGACCCGAGCGCCCATCACCCCAGCTCCCGGCGGGAGGAGAGAAGTCAGAGCGGTGAGGGAGAGGGAGCCTAGGACTGCTAAATACCCAGCCCTAGCCATCCGCACCGGGAGCACAGACACACAGTACGTGGTGTGCTGGATACTAGGGAAACAGGACAGTAAAATCTGTGAGCAGGTCCCCACAGCCGGCGCCCCTGGGACAAAAGCAAAGTGAGTGCGTTTTGAAAGTCTTAAAGGGACAAAGGCCTCACAGCTGGACAGAAGCATCCCGGCACACTCAGCCCAACAGCTGGGAATTCTGGGGATCTCCAGGCGACCTAACCCCCCGGGCAGCAGCGAAGCTGGGAGGCCCCTCAGGTTGATAAACAGCCTCCCGCCGGTTCCCCCTATGGTGCGGCCCCGCCATAGCAGAGCAGCAGCCTGAGGCTGGCCATGCCCACAGCAGCCGGGCAAGAAACAGAGACCCCGTGTGCATGGAGTTGCCCAGCACAAGCCGCTAGGGGTCACCGTTCTCACAGGAGAGGAAGGCCACAAACTAACAGGAAGGATGTTCTCTCAGCTGACACATATGACAACTCCCCACAACTACCCCTATTGCCATGAAAAGGCAGAATAATTTGATCCAGACCAGAATCACACAGACATCCTCCCCTGAGAGGGAACCTGGGGAGATAGACTTAACTAATCCTGAAAAAGAATTCAAAATAAAGGTTACAACCATGCTATTGGAACTGCAGAGAAAAATGCAAGAACTAACCAACAAAGTAGGGAGGGAGAGTAGTGAAATAAAACAATCTCTGAAAGGACTTAAAAGCAGAATGGATGAGATGCAAGAGGCCATGAATGGAATGGAAACCAGAGAACAGGAATGTAGAGAAGCTGACACAGAGAGAGATAAAAGGATCTCCAGAAATGAAACAATATTAAGAGAACTGTGTGATCAATCCAAAAGGAACAATATCCACATTACAGGGGTATCAGAAGAAGAAGAGAGAGAAAAAGGGATAGAAAGTGTATTTGAAGAAATAATTGCTGAAAACTTCCCCAAACTGGGGGAGGAAATACTCGCTCAGACCACGGAAGCACACAGAACTCCCAACAGAAGGGACCCAAGGAGGACAACACCAAGACACATAATAATTAAAATGGCAAAGATTAAGGACAACGACAGAGTAATAAAGGCAGCTAGAGAGGAAAAGGTCACCTACAAAGGAAAACTCATCAGGCAATCATCAGACTTCTCAACAGACACTTTACAGGCCAGAAGAGAATGGCATGATATATTCAATGCAATGAAACAGAAGGGCCTTGAACCAAGGAGACTGTACTCAACACGATTATCATTTAAATATGAAGGAGGAATTAAACAGTTCCCAGACAAGCAAAAGTTGAGAGAATTTGCCTCCCACAAATCACCTCTACAGGGCATTTTAGAGGGACTATTCTAAATGGGAGCATACCTAAGGCTAAATAGATGTCACCAGAAAAAAATCACAGCAAAGAAAGCAGACCAACCAAATACTAACTAAAGGCAAAAAATAAAATCAACTACTCACAAAAGCAGTCAAAGGAAATACAAAAGACCACAGAATAAAACATCCAACATATAAAGAATGGAGGAGGAGGAATAAGAAGGGAGAGAAATAAAGAAACATCAGACAGTGTTTATAATAGCTCAATAAGTGAGTTAAGTTAGACAGTAAGATAGTAAAGAAGCTAATCTTAACCTTTGGTAACCACGAATCTAAAGCCTACAATGGCAGTAAGTACGTATCATTCAATAATAACCCTAAATGTAAATGGACTGAATGCACCAATCAAAAGACACACAGTAGTAGAATGGATAAAAAAGCAAGACCCATCTATATGCTGCTTACAAGAGACTCACCTCAAACCCAAAGACATACACAGACTGAAAGTCAAGGGATGGAAAAAGATATTTCATGCAAACAAAAGGGAGAAAAAAGCAGGTGTTGCAGTACTGGTATCAGACAAAATAGACTTCAAAAGAAAGAAAATCACAAGAGATAAAGAAGGACATTACATAATGATAAAGGGGTCAATCCAACAAGAGGATATAACCATTATAAATATATACGCATCCAATACAGAAGCACCAGCATATGTGAAACAAATACTAACAGAATTAAAGGAGGAAATAGAATGCAATGCATTCATTTTAGGAGACTTCAACACGCCACTCACTCCAAAGGATAGATCCACCAGACAGAAAATAAGGACACAGAGGCACTGAACAACACACTAGAACAGATGGACCTAATAGACATCTACAGAACTCTACATCCAAAAGCAACAAGATACACTTTCTTCTCAAGTGCACATGGAACATTCTCCAGAATAGACCACATACTAGGCCATAAAAAGAGCCTCAGTAAATTCAAAAAGACTGAAATTCTACCAAACAACTTTTCAGACCACAAAAGTATAAAACTAGAAATAAATTGTACAAAGAAAACAAAAAGACTCACAAACACATGGAGGCTTAACAACATGTTCTTAAATAATCAATGGATCAGCAACCAAATTAAAATAGAGATCAAGCAATATATGGAAACAAATGACAACAACAACACAAAGCCCCAACGTCTGTGGGATGCAGCAAAAGCAGTCTTAAGAGGAAAGTATATAGCAATCCAGGCATATTTAAAGAAGAAAGAACAATCACAAATGAATATTCTAAAGTCAAAATTATCGAAATTGGAAAAAGAAGAACAAATGAGGCCTAAACTCAGCAGAAGGAGGGACATAATAAATATCAGAGAAGAAATAAATTAAATTGAGAAAAATAAAACAATAGAAAAAAATCAATGAAACCAAGAGCTGGTTCTTTGAGAAAATAAACAAAATAGATAAGCCTCTAGCCAGACTTATTAAGAGAAAAAGAGAATCAACACACATCAACAGAATCAGAAACAAGAAAGGAAAAATCATGACAGACCCCACAGAAAAACAAAGAATTATTAGAGAATACTATGAAAACCTATATGCTAACAAGCAAGAAAACCTAGAAAAAATGGACAACTTCCTAGAAAAATACAACCTTCCAAGACTGACCCAGAAAGAAACAGAAAATCTAAACAGACCAATTACCAGCAACGAAATTGAAGTGGTAATCAAAAAAATAACCAAGAACAAAACCCCCGGGCTAGATGGATTTACTGCAGCATTTTATCAGATATACAGAGAAGACATAATACCCATCCTCCTTTAAGTTTTCCAAAAAATAGAAGAGGAGGGAATACTCCCAAACTCATTCTATGAAGCCAACATCACCCTAATACCAAAACCAGGCAAAGACTCCATCAAAAAAGAAAATTATAGACCAATATCCCTGATAAACATAGATGCAAAAATACTCAACAAAATATTAGCAAACCAAATTCAAAAATGCATCAAAAGGATCATACACCATGACCAAGTGGGATTCATCCCAGGGATGCAAGGATGGTACAACATTCAAAAATCCATCAACATCATCCACCACATAAAAAGAAGGACAAAAACCACATGATCATCACCATAGATGCTGAAAAAGCATTCAACAAAATTCAACATCCATTCATGATAAAATCTCTCAACAAAATTGGTATAGAGGGCAAGTACCTCAATATAATAAAGGCCATATATAATAAACCCATAGCCAACATCATACTGAACAGAGAGAAGCTGAAAGCTTTTCCTCTGATATCGGGAAAATACAGGGATGCCCACTCTCCCTACTGTTATTGAACATAGTACTGGAGGTCCTAGCCACAGCAATTAGACAAAACAAAGAAATACAAGGAATCAAGATTGGTAAAGAAGTCAAACAGTCACTATTTGCAGAGGACATGATATTGTACATAAAAAATCGTAAAGATTCCACTCCAAAACTACCAGAACTGATATCGGAATTGGGCAACATTGCAGGACACAAAATTAATACAGAGATATTCGTGGCTTTCCGATACACTAACAATGAACTAATAGAAAGAGAAATCAGGAAAACAATTCTATTCACAATGTCATCAAAAAGAATAAAATACCTAGGAATAAACCTAACCAAGGAAATGAAAGACCTATACCCTGAAAACTACAGGACACTCTTAAGAGAAATTAAAGAGGACACTAACAAATGGAAACTCATCCCATGCTCTTGCCTAGGAAGAATTAATCTAGTCAAAATGGCCATCCTGCCCAAAGCAATCTACAGATTCAATGCAATCACTGTCAAATTACCAACAGCATTCTTCAATGAACTGGAACAAATAGTTCAAAAATTCATATGAAACCACCAAAGACCCCAAATACCCAAAGCAATCCTGAGAAGGAAGAATAAAGTGGAGGGGATCTTGCTCCCCAACTTCAAGCTCTACTACAAAGCCACAGTAATCAAGACAATTTGGTACTGGCACAAGAACAGACTCACAGACCAGTGGAACAGAATAGAGAGTCCAGACATTAACCCAAACATATATGGTCAATTAATATATGATAAAGGAGCTGTGGGCATACAATGGGGAAAAGACAGCGTCTTCAACAGTTGGAGCTGGCAAAACTGGACAGTTACATGTAAGAGAATGAAACTGGACCATTGTCTGACCCCACACACAAAAGTAAATTCGAAATGGATCAAAGACCTGAATGTAAGTCATAAATCATAAAAGTCTTAGAAAAAACATAGGCAAAAATCTCTTGGGACATCAACATGAGCGACTTCTTCATGAACATATCTCCCCGGGCAAGGGAAACAAAAGCAGAAATGAACAAGTGGGACTATATCAAGCTGAAAAGCTCTGTACAGCAAAGGACACCATCAATAAAACAAAAAGGTACCCTACAGTATGGGAGAATATACTCATAAATGACAGATCGGATAAAGGGTTGACATCCAAAGTATATAAAGAGCTCACACACCTCAACAAACAAAAAGCAAATAATCCAATTAAAAAATGGGCAGAGGAGCTGAACAGACAGTTCTCCAAAGAAGAAATCCAGATGGCCAACAGACACATGAAAAGATGCTCCACATCGCTTGTCATCAGAGAAATGCAAATTAAAACCACAATGAGATATCACCTCACACCAGTAAGGATCGCCACCATTCAAAAGACAACAACAAATGTTGACAAGGTTGTGGAGAAAGGGGAACCCTCCTACACTGCTGGTGGGAATGCAAATTAGTTCAACCAATGTGGAAAGCAATATGGAGGTTCCTCAGAAAGCTCAAAATAGACATACCATTTGCTCCAGGAATTCTACTTCTAGGAATTTACCCTAAGAATACAGCAGCCCAGTTTGAAAAAGACAGATGCGCCCCTATGTTTATCGCAGCACTATCTACAATTGCCAAGAAATGGGAGCAAACTAAGTGCCCATCAGTAGAGGAATGAATAAAGAAGAGGTGGTATATATATATACAATGGAATATTATTCAGCCATAAGAAGAAAACAAATCCTACCATTTGCAACAACATGGATGGAGCTAGAGGGTATTATGCTCAGTGAAATAAGCCAGGTGGACAAAGACAAGTACCAAATGATTTCACTCATATGTGGAGTATAAGAACAAAGAAAAACTGAAGGAACAAAACAGCAGCAGAATCACAGAACCCAAGAATGGACTAACAGTTTACCAAAGGGAAAGGGACTGGGGAGGATGGGTGGGAAGGGAGGGATAAGGGCGGGGAAAAAGAAAGGGGCATTATGATTAGCATGTACAATGTGGTGGGGGGAGCATGGGGAGGGCTGTGCAACACAGAGAAGACAAGTAGTGATTGTACAGCATCTTACTATGCTGATGGACAGTTACTGTAATGGGGTTTTTGGGCGGGACTTGGTGAAGGGGGGAGCCTAGTAAACATAATGTTCTTCATGTAATTGTAGATTAATAATACCAAAAAAAAAAGCATATTCATCCTTTTCTCTGGGTTTACAGTGGTAACACATTGTCAAGATTCACCTCCTCTTTTTATGTAGGTACTGTGGAGATAGATCACCTCTCCTGCTTCCCCTTAATTCTTCAGAGTTTAGGATGCAATTAGTAATATTCTAATATGTGAACGGAGTATTGAGTTTTTACAGGTCTCATTATCCCGACAATAGTCTATCTAAAGGAGCAGGGGCTATGGAAGCCAGTGGTTAAAATCCCTGGCTCCCTGACCTTGGGACTTAAGACAAGCTGTTTATGCTCTGTGCTTCTTTCCTCACCTTGACAATCGCGATAGGCATAGTACTTACCTCTGATTGCTAGGTTAAATGAGTTGATACACCGGAAGTACGTGGCCATGTGACTGACAGTAAGGGCTTGATGTTAGCCACGACTCGAACACTCTAATTTCAGAACCCGCAGTGCCGAACCCCTTCTTTTCATCAGTGTGAACAAAGGCACACACGAAGAAATGGAGGCAGGGAGAAGTTAAGCACCTACCCGGAGATCACACACGTAGTAAGCGTTGGCAACCTGGAAAGTTAATGAAAAGGACCCCAAGCGTCATATAAAGCAATCCTGACATAGATCGGATCAAGGTTCTCCAACATAGAAGAAATGCTGGACGGAAACAACCCGGTCCTCTCAGCTAACCCCAAACCTGGAACGCTGAGGCCCTTCCCGTTTGATGATCCTGCCTGGCTTCCCATTAGAATTACTAAAAACTCTTCAAGAAATTCTAACGTGTGCCCATTAAGCCCTCCCTCCACCGCCCCCGCCCGGCTCCTCCAGCTCCTTTTGGTAGTGGTTGTGAGGCCGGGGCAGGGGCGGCGAGCAGGGGGTAGGGAGCATCTAGGGAGGAAGACAGTGGAGGCAGCCTCCAGCAGCGCGACGTGTTGATATCTCAAAAGTGGGAGGCGCGTTTGTGGTTACCACCGTCTACTTAATTGTCTCTTCATTCATTCGGATTTGAACGCTCCACACGAACGACTCTACGTAAAATGCTTCAGTGGAGCTCCAGGAGAGTTTAAGACGCTGAAGTCGCTATGCGCCAAGCCATGGCCAAGCTTTGGCTCACTTGGCCTCCTTGCCTGCTCATTCCTCAAAGCAGAAACCGAGTCATCCGTAAAATACACTTGGTGAGACTCAATCCCGGAGTATAAGATCCTAGTTTTGCAGTCCTAGATCGCCATTTTGGGTTTTGGAGTAGCTAAACTATCAGATACCCGTAGCAACTGTTTGGGGGAGACCTGAGACCTTACTCTGATCACCTTTCAGGTTTCGTTGGGAACCTAGGCGTTTGAACCTCCAACTCCAGTTAATTGAATGTAAGGGACTTCTCTAAGTTCGGAACATGAAATGTTTTAACTCATTCGCAATTATATAACGAAGAACTCACCAACCCAACCAATTTACAGATGAACAGTACCAGGTTAGAAACTGACCTCAAACCTCATCTATAAATGGGGGAAAAGCTACAATTCGAGTCTAGCCTGTATTTTGAGCTTCAGTAAGTCAACTTCGGGGCATCAACTTTCCAGAGGCCCCTTTCAACGTCCAGAGAAGCAGGACGGTACATGCGCTAGGGAACTTGAACTTCTAAAAGTAGGGCAGGGGGGTTGCTTAGTCTAAAATGAGACCTCCAAAAGGGTATAGCCAGGGAGATTAAACTGTCTTACTAGCAGTTTGCCCTCAAGTAAAGCTGAAACCACAATACTAGCCCTGTAGTTAGCCCGTCGTTGGATGTTATCAATTTCCGGACTGTAATAGATAGGTTGCTTCAGTAATGATATAAAGCACGTGTTAATCCATTAAACTTGCAACTTCCTACCGCTTTTACATTTTTTGCCAACATTTGGGGCTTTTTCCCCAAAGAAAAACTTATCTTACGGTGGCAAAGAACTTACCCGTGTCATTCTTACCCTACGAGTGAGCCAGCTCTTTTGAAATGGTGGGGGGGGCTCTGAAAAGAGCCTTTGGGTTTGAACTCGCTTCCGGAAACTGGAGATGCCTGTCAAAATCACTTGCCCTTGGCCTTGTGGTGGCTCTCGGTCTTCTTGGGCAGCAGCACGGCCTGGATGTTGGGCAGGACGCCGCCCTGAGCGATGGTCACGCGGCCCAGCAGCTTGTTGAGCTCCTCGTCATTGCGGATGGCCAGCTGCAGATGACGCGGGATGATGCGCGTCTTCTTGTTGTCGCGGGCCGCGTTGCCCGCCAGCTCCAGGATCTCGGCCGTCAGGTACTCCAGCACCGCCGCCAGGTACACGGGCGCGCCGGCCCCGACCCGCTCGGCGTAGTTGCCCTTGCGGAGCAGACGGTGCACTCGACCTACCGGAAACTGGAGCCCAGCGCGAGACGAACGAGATTTCGCCTTGGCCCGAGCTTTACCCCCTTGCTTACCACGTCCAGACATCGCAAACAAAATGAGCGCCTAAAACAGATGACTATTTGCGAGAACAGATCAAATCCGGAAGTAAGTAAACCGCCGCTGATTTTATAAGCATTTCCTGGGGAGTAAATTCGGTTGTCTGATTGGCTAGTATGAAGAATCAGTAAAGTAGCCAATAGAAAAGCTTTATTTTCATACCTCATTTGCATAGTTCTGCCCATGGGTGACAACCTTGCTATTTGCCTTCCAATTAACTAAGACGTTTTCTGCATCCTTCATTAGCATAAAAGCCCTATAAATAGTAGAAGTCCGCTTCCTCATTTTATTTTGTCTGTGTTGTTTTTATCTTATAATGCCAGAACCAGCCAAATCCGCTCCGGCGCCCAAGAAGGGCTCCAAGAAGGCGGTGACTAAAGCGCAGAAGAAGGACGGCAAGAAGCGTAAGCGCAGCCGTAAGGAGAGCTACTCGGTGTACGTGTACAAGGTGCTCAAGCAGGTCCACCCCGACACCGGCATCTCGTCCAAGGCCATGGGCATCATGAACTCGTTCGTCAACGACATCTTCGAGCGCATCGCGGGCGAGGCGTCGCGCCTGGCGCATTACAACAAGCGCTCGACCATCACCTCCAGGGAGATCCAGACGGCCGTGCGCCTGCTGCTGCCCGGGGAGCTGGCCAAGCACGCTGTGTCCGAGGGCACCAAGGCAGTTACCAAATATACCAGTGCCAAATAGACTCGCCAAGTAAGCGTTTTTACATCTAACCCCAAAGGCTCTTTTAAGAGCCACCCACGTGTCCATTAAGGAGCTGTAATCAAACATTTCGCGTCATTGGAGTTGGGGCATAGTATTGGCACCTCAATTGGAACACGAAATAGATAATGGATTTGATTTGCTCGCTTGATGGCACTAAGGCATTTCAGAGGTGTACAGAAGTTAAGCTAATGTAAGCACTTACTGCTTATTATGCCATGTGCCACGTGTTACTCTGCATTTTGGTGTTATTTCAAAATATGCTGTTGAGTTCCTGTGCTTAAGTCGGTTATCGGTCCGATGTGATCTGAATATGAACTTAAGCTACGTAGGTGGGTCATAGCTTGTTACTATGTTATTTTGTTACTATATTTGTTACTATGTTACATAGTTGCCAGTCTGAAGTAAGAAACTAGTTTAGAAGATGCCTGCTCAAAACGGTCGGTCAACTTGGAAATCTCCAACGAAGGCTGAATTCATGAAAGCAAGTAGTGGGTGGGAAGTAGGAAGGGAAAGAGGAGGGAGGTCGTTGAACTTTGTGTACTGCGTCTCCAAGGGGATCTTCCCTTACCTGACACTCGCAGGCAGGTTGTGGGCTGGGAAACCGTCCCTGAAGCACTCCACTCGTGATCTTTGCTCCAGGCAATATTTTAAGGTGAAAGAAACACTTTCCAATATTTTAGCCAAGTCTAGACCACATTTTCAGCACCTAGAAGTGAAGTGTGCCTTCTCTGTTAAAAGGGAAAGTATAGGAAACACAAGGTATGTTACAGAGACGACAAAGATTTTTGCAATTTTGGGTAAAACGATATGATTTAGATTTCAAAGTTATGTAAGGACCCCAGTAATCTTAAGTCTGCAGTTTTTGTTAACATCTGCGAGGTATACTAAGGAGTGTCGACCTGCATTTGAACTCAGCTGGCTCTGCAATAACTGGTTGCCTAATCTGGAAAAGTTATCTGAGAAATGGTTGTAGCACCTGCGCAATTAAGATGAACGTGCAAATGTAGGACAATGGCAAACGGCTTTGTCACAGCTCCTCAGCCAACAGTACTCCCAACAACTGGTACTGGATTTTTCTTCTGTGTGCCCAGTTATTCTGCTCAAGGACTGATGTTCCAAGCCATGCAGACTACTGCCAGCTGATTAGTGATAATATCTTTTAAAATGTGCAAACAACTTGGCTATTCCCAGGCTGCCCATAAGGTTTTTTCCTTCTCCCCTTTTTCTCATCTGAGTTTTTGGTTTGCTTTTGTCAGATGACATAATTCTATTGTTTGTTTTCCCTTCGGTACAAGTAAAGAGCAGGCTAATCATTAACTCCTTGACCATTTATTTCTAAAGAGTCCACGAAGACATTGTTTACCTGAGTCCTGTCATAGGAATCAATAGAAACGTGTGACCTGAAAATATACCTTGTCCAGTCATGGACACTTTGACTTTTCTGCTTATCTTCCCTCTGGGCTTTCACACTAAAATTTATTGTTGCCCAATTTTGCTTTTTAATTTGGTTCTTATTTTGATTGTACACCGTCCATTGGGTACATATTAGTGGTTTTATGGTCAGATCATTAAGTGATTAGTTGGCGGCAGAGGATGGAATATGGAATCTGCTTCGTCTGTTAATCTTTTTGGTGTTGTTTCTGTTTGGGAATTCTGATATTCACTGGCATCTGAACACAGGATCAAAAGCTGATGTTTTCCTTTCTGGTCTTTGAAATCCAGTGTGCTTGTTTTGTTTGTAATTCAGTGTCTTGCCTCCTTTCAAAACTGTCCTTTGTGTTTACTCATTATGAGGCAAATAGTTGTCAATAATTGCAAAAATAGCATTCCTGCTTCAAATGTAATATGAATATAAATAGCCATCTATAATAACTTTGACCTTAATAAAATGTTAAGCCTAACAAGAGACTTAGGACAAAAATGAAAACAAGAAACCAAATCTGCAGCATGCAATGGCCTGTCTCTGGCTGTGCCAAGGCCTCTAAAGCTTATGATTCAACAATTCCAAATTATGTCCCTTCAGGCATTTTAAATAAGGTTAGAAGGAAAGAGAAGAAATATGTAATTATAAATTGGACTAGTGAATCAGAAAAAAAGGGCTTCCAATACCTATTAAAATCAACATTTAATAGTTTCTAAACCTTAATGTGTCCATTGAGAGGGATATTGCACTGGGAACCAGAAGTTCCTACCAACCTTAGATGGGTATCAGAGAATTTACTCAGTCTTAGCATTGGTGTTCCCTGAGGGATCGGATTGGAATTACATTTGTTTCTTTAACTGATCAGCATAAATCTGGCTGTTTTTACCTACAGTAAATTTTGTTCCAGGTTCACAATTACCTCCACGAACTTGCACAGTGACAGAATATTTTCTGTTTATAAATACAAATAATTTTGAGCAAACTGTCTAACTTGGCAGGAAATTAATAAATTATGATGTAAAACCTTAAATTTTAAATAGCTTATATAAAGACTAAAAAACACATCAAATTAAAATAGGAGACACAAGTCAACAAATTCTCCTGTTTTAAATGTGCTGCCTCTTTAAACTGTAACTCAGCAAAAAAGAAAATTTAACTGAATTTAGTTATTTAGCAGCTTTAGGTAACAGTTACAAGATAATAACTTAAAAAATTTAATTAATGATATGTAATTTTATAGGAAAAACATTTCTATCAAGATAACTTTTTGGACAAATGTGTTGGCTTTATAATTTGCTTTAGAAAAATGGCTTTATATCTTTTTTTTATTATTTTCATAATGTAAAAACTGTTAGCACACTATTCTAGTCTACAAGTCTAGAGTTTCTTTTCATTTTTTTCTTTACTGTCAATGTACAAAGATGTTACAGAATTATTGACTATATCCTAGAGTTTATTTTCTTAAAAAAACTAATTAATTTGAATTTACTAAATTTATTCTACCAGGTTTTCAGATAAGTAAACATCATTTTACTTAAAATTTTACAATTATAAATTACATACTGAACTAAATTAAATCATAATAGTCATTTTAAAAATGGAGTTAGTTTTTATAATGTTATAAATCATAGGGACTCAGTGTGTAAGCTTAAATACTGAATTCATAGTTTAAAGATAACTTAAGAATTTAGATGAATGTTTAAGTGAGTAAATTAATGCCTAATCTTTGTATATCTGGACAATTGGAGGGTACAAAATATGCAACACTAAAAACACTTTGATCTGTGAAAGTCTCTTATTTTTACACAGCTTTTATACTAGATTAACAGGTTGGTGAACATATAGATGTCTTTGGAGAATACAAATAACTATGGTTGTTTTTACCAGTTTATATTTATAAAAGGGTTATGTAATATGTATGTGTAGGCCTTGAGGACCAGGCAGGTCTTGGATTGCCTCCCAGTTTCCTTAAGCCTGTGAGGCAGCACAATTACCTGACTTTTCTAAAGGCTGTTTTTACTACAAACAGCTCTTACTCTACCAAGTACTGTGAGCTACAGGGAAACACAAATGTGCTACAAAATAATGGTATGTTTAGTCTGTTTATTTGTTAAGAAGTTCTTACTGTTTGTTAATGTAGTAAATTCAATTTAATAGGTATTGTCTTATTTATGCTGATAAGGTAAATATACCTTAGAGCTGAAATTAAAGACTTTGAATTTCTCATTATATTGCTCTATGGTTTATTTGCGTATATCTAAGCACATGCACATAAAAGTTTACTCAGATTGGTTAAAAAGCAGACAAAAAACACTCTTAGGAAGAGAAGAATTCAGGATTCAAATGGAACATTTAATATACCATTGTGCCTTTGCCAAGATGTACACTGTTTTGAACAAAAGTACTTCACCTCAAAGCTTGTTATCATCACTTAATGTATTATGTTTTCTAATTAAAATTTTTTGTTTTTTAATTGAATCACCAAGATCAAGTTTATTTTGTATTTTTTTGGAAGTATTTTTTAATTACTTTTTTTTTCCTTCGGTATCAATAATATACAATTACATGAGCAACACTGTGATTACTAGATTCCCCTCCCCTCATGTTTCTGTTGTATTTAAAATGTCACTCTAAAATAAGACTCCAACTATATTATTGTTTTTATATATCCATAATTTACATTCACATCTTAATGTAATAACTGAAAAATACCAGTTTTCTCTAAACTTTATTTTTTACCTACCCTAAATTCGTGCTCTAAGTTCAAATAATTAACCTGGTAAGGTGATTTTTCTACAAAAAAAAACTGTTTCAGCTTTCCGTGATAGCCATCTGTAAGTCCGGGGTGAGGAAATCCCCGGGCAACATACCTCTAAAAACCGAAATCAGTCAAAGGGAGAAATAAAGTTTAAAACCCGTTTATTGCTGATATTATGGCAGTCCAGTATCTTGTCTCTCCCCTACTCTGGAAGACAAGCAAGCAAACCAGCCCTTCCGTTTAAACGCTCAGGTCCAGACACGCCCTTGGTTGCCCAGGTAATTACTCATTGACAAGGAGATGAACTTGTGTTCACCTCTGAGGATATGCTAATGTACTAAAGCCAGGATAATCTGGAAATATTATAATTTTACCACAGGCCACACCTCCAGAAATCTCACTTTACAATCTACTTGTTCCCCTTCTTCTGCAATGGTCCCTGGGAGAGAAAACTGGAGTATTGAGACCAGACTAATTATGTAACAATAGCAACAGCAATGAAATTATGACAATCCTCAAGCCAGAGGATTCAGCTAGGTTCAAAGTCTTACGCAGATTAAGTCCATAGCTCGTCCATTCCACAGGCAGTAGCTGAGGGTTCAGAACAATCATCACGTGGCTGCTGCAGCCACAAGGACTGTAGGAAAAAAATAACCTTAAGGGTGATAAGATACATGTTTTAATGACAAAAGCACAGGCAAATCTTGTCCATCAGGTAGGATACATGCGAGAGTGGTCTTGTGATAAAACAGTGGCAAGAATGGGATCTCATCCTGGTCTAGTATACCAGACTTTCACCCGCCTCCCTGTGGGAGTTACAGATGGGTCAATATATAGGGCTACAGGAGTTACATGCACTGGCCATAAAGACAAAATGAAACTTCCCCGCAAGAAGCTCTTACCTCCTGGACGTTTTAGGTACACTACCATGAACTTTGGGGGCCATTCACCTGTTATGCCAGGAATACACACGAGGCCAGCTTCCAGGCCTTTCCCGCAAGATGCCAGAAGGGCCAGACATCGCTGGTCAATGTGTCGAAATGTTCAGAGCCAAGTCCATTCAACAGTGCCTCCAGGGCTTAATGCAGTAGGGGCTGCAGCAGGATGTTGCTCTGCTGGCCATATCCTGGCTTCAATAGCTCTTCTTAGGTTTGGACGAACAATTGCATACGAGACGCAGAACGGTGTGTGAGAATATCCACAGGGATCAAAGCTCCTTTATGGGGCTTCTCATTCAAACACCACAGGAGTATCCATAGGCAAACTGACCAACCCCATAGACTATTGGTGTCCAACTTCAGGCCAGATTTCAACAAAACATTGTACCTCTCTATCATGCCTACCCTGTAAGGCTGGAGGCACTGGAGGGAGAAGGGCAAGGACAATGCAGGCGGAGCAGAGACAGCACCAAGTAGCTCTGTGCCCTATGGGAAAGGAACAAACAGCTCTTCCTGGATTCCAGTCCCATGACGTGCCAACAAACCGCGGATGCAGACCCCTTCCACCTGGAAAGAGGAGACCTCTGGCTGTCCATCACCTGAGCCAATAAAAAATTCCCCACATACCCCTAGCGTGGCCCACTTCCCCCTCCCTTCCCTGTTCTCTTAAAAACTCCCCACCTCCCCTCCTGGGCACAAACTTCCCCAGCCTGTGTTTCAGACTGGTGAACCTCGCCCGGGAATTGCGCTCAAATAAACGGCCTGGCCCTTTGTTGCCTCTCCTCACCTGCTTATTTCTGCTAGAATTTATCTTACATATAGGCAAACTGACCAACCCCATAGACTATTGGTTTCCAACTTCAGGCCAGATTTCAACAAACCGTTGTACCTCTCTATCATGCCTGCCCCAGTATGATTATACGGTACATGAAATTTCCACTTTATTCCTAATTGCTGTACCTATTCTTGTAACACATGTCCAATAAGTGGGTGCCTTGATTGCTCTCAGTTACCTGTGGCTGACCATAGGCTGCAAAAAGATGCTCCAGACCTCTCTTTGGGGCCTGCACGATGTGCAGGAAAAGCAACCAAAAGTCCAGTAGCTGTGTCCACACAAGTCATGGCATACTGATATCCTTCTGATACGGGCAGATGCAGAGACCCAATATAGTCTATTAGCCACTTGACAAGGGGTATTGACTCACTTACTATTACCCCTGTTGCTGTGGGATTTGGTGTAAGTTCCTCCTGGCACACACAAGGCACTCCTTCTGGGCATTGCTAACTTCTTCAAAGGTCAATGGCAACCTCCACCTACGGACTACAGCCCACATTGTCTTTTGCCTGCCTGCAACAAACAGTGGTGTAGCCATTGGGCCACATCGATAGCAGGCTTTCTTTCTAGCCAGTGAGCCTGGGCCAATGTATCTGCTTCATCATTCCCTGGGGATGCCAAAGGCAAATGGTCAGTCACATGATATACAGTAACAGTCTTAATCTGACCAGAGGCCCATAGGTCTTGCCAAAACTCTTGCCCCCAAAGGGGCCGGTGACCAACCATCCAAGTGGCATGATACCATGTCTGTAGCCATAGGGTCAAGCCCTGATAGATGGCTCAGCTGTCAGTGCAGACAACTATGAGGGAAGGCTTCTGGGTGATCATGAGCAATACACCCAGCAACTCAGCCCATTGGCTACTCTTCCCCTTTTTATCCTCCATTCATATTGTCTCAGTCTTAGGATTGAAAGCCCTCCACTTAAGGGGTTGCTCATAACTGGGGCCATCTGTATACCAAGCATCTTCAGGTATAGGGGCTTTTCCCTCCTGATAAGGAGTCTGGGCTACCAAGGGATGAAAAGCAAGTTCTTCCTGCTTTCCACTGGTAGAGGTCACTGGCCCCAATAAGGGGTGGAGTTCTCCACTTAAGGAGCTAGTAGAGAGGGCACTGCACTGCTGTAATTATGCACCCCATTTGGCCATTGTAGGTGTCTGTTCCATGCCACTCCGTGGCCTTTGGGCCCAGTCTCACACCGACCCCACAATGGGATGGGTGGTTATTACCTTGGTTGGAGCTGTTCCAGCAATGGGCTCTGTAGCCAGCAAGGCGTGGTACACAGCAGCCAGTTGCTTCTCTATCAAGGTGTAACAGACCTCTACCCCTTTCCACAGTTGTGACCAGAATCCAATAGGTTGGCGTGTCTGTTCAAGCCGCTGCCAAAGACCCCATCCATAATCATCTTTGGTTACATGAACATCTAGTTCACAGGGCCTTGATGAGTCCATTACATTCAAGGCCTGTACGGACTTGACTGCCCATTTGGCAGCAGTAAAAGCAGCTGCACATGTCTCATCCCAGTCCCAACTGATGCCCTTTCACACCAACCAGTATAAGGGCTTCAGAATTTGTGCCAAGTGTGGGATAAACACTCTCCAGTAGCCCAAAAGACCCAAAAACTCTTGTAATATTGCCACAGTGGTAGGGGTCGGGAAAGCCTGGATCTTGTCTATAACTGCTTCAGGAACTTTAGTTTTACCCGAAGAGATGATCCCCAAGAATTTCAGACAAACCGGGTCCCTGAACCTTGGTACTGTTCACAGCCCATCCTTTTTCCTTTAGATGTTGTAACGGTCTAGGAACTGCCCCTCTATATCTGAAAGAGAATCAGATGTGAGCATGATATCATCAATGCAGTGATACAACCACACTGTTTGTGGTTCCCTCCATGTGGCCAAGTCCTGGGTACAAGTCCATGACAGATGGTGGGACTGTGGAGATACCCAGTGGAAGGACAGTGAATGTCCACTGCTGGCATTCCCACTTGAAGGCAAACTGTTCCTGGCTTTCCTGTGCTATGTCAAATACAGAAGAAAATATTAGCAGGGTCTACTACAAAATGATATGTTCCCAGTTCGTGGCTGAGGGGGTCCAGAATGTCTACTATAGAGGAGACAGCAGCATGCTAAGGGGGTGTGACTTTATTCAATTCCCTGTAGTGTACAGTCATATGCCAGGAGCCGTCTGGCTTTCTCACTGGCCACACTGGGGAATTAAAAGGACTATGAATGGGCTTTATGATGTCCACACTCTCCAACTCCTGTAGAGTTTCTCCTATTTCCTTGTGCTCCACAGGCAATTTATACTGCTTAATATTTGTCACCTGGTGAGGTACAGATGGGTGCTTAGCATGTCCCCTCAGAACTGCCTTTACCACACATACCCTCAGTCTGAACTCAGCTGCTGTGGTCTGTAACCACAGGCCCTGCAGGATATCTACCCATAAAATATACTCAGGGTGGGAGAAATGTACACTGTATACTCCTTTGGGGGTAAATGCCCTATCCCCAATGAGATTTCGGTTTTCTTCACTCTAATTGCCTTACCACCATAGCCATCTATCACAGCAGGGGTCCCAGGAAAACACTCAGGTTTGCCATGAATCACAGAACACTCAGCTCCTGGTCCACCAGTGCCAGGACACCTTGTACATTCACAGGGGTCCAATGAGTTGCTAATTCTACATGTGGCCTATGGTCTCCACCATATCCTCCAAGGTGGGGACTTTGACACCCCTCCTAGTTGAGCCGCAATGCCCAATCATCCTCCTGTCAGGGTGAGGGCTCAGGCAAATCCTGAATACTGTCTCCCATGAAGTTTTGCAGGGACACAGGCCGGGCATGAGGCCTTGACTCTGGTTTCCATGTCCTGGACCTCAGTGGCTGGAACTGCTGCTCTGCCTTTAATTGGTGTCAGAGTTCTAACAATATTCTATTCGGCTGCCCATCGAGTTTTTCATTCACTAAGCTGGCCTTTATCAAATCAACCCACATTTGGGACCTCGAGACCCTCACAGGGCATTTTGCACTTCTCCTTTCAGTCGTAGCCCGTACTTCCCTCCGTGCCCTTATTGTTTCAACCTCCCCCAGAGCTGCTAAAGTACAAGTAGCCTCACTTATGGGTTGCCCTAGGTGGGGGTCAAGAATAGTCACTAGGGACCCAAAGAGAGATGCAGGAGTTGTATGCAGCACCAGTTTTCTCATTCCTACAGTGAACATCTCCTCATCAGGGCCCTGGGGATCCATATAATAGATAATGTTTTCCATACCCAATTCCCACAGTACCTGTTGGAGCTCTGCATACGTTTTCCAACTATTAGGAAAGTATGGTAAATCACCCTGAGTAGGCCAAACTATCCTGATGGCAGCTGTCAGCCATTTCAGGAGTGTCTGATTCTCTGAGGCGTGCTGGGCATTTTGCAACTGCTGCCAGAGGGAACGGTGAGTCATCAGGGAAGCCATTCTACTCATTTCAGTACTCGACACAACAATGTTTTCCACCCCCATATCCCAGAGACATAAAAGACATGTAGGCAGAGATTCCAATGGCCTCTGCCTATACCGGATGCTCATGTCCACCAGCTCATCCTGGATATAGGGGCAGAGCATGGACTGCTCCACAAGCTGGGGAGGGGTCTGCTCCTCCCACTGAGGGGCCCCTCGGCTGTGTCGTTTTATTTTCTTAATTACAGCTGGGCGGGCCTTTAAAACAGAAGATGGTACCTCCAACGGTGGCCTGTGTAGCAGATCTGCCAATGGCTCCCATCTCCTCCTCTTCTCCCTCGGGATCCTCCACCAACAGCTCCTCCTCCACCATTTCTGGGGTGAAGGCACTACTTTTTCCTCCTGCTCCCCCATGGCCTCCTGCAACAGGGCTTTTCCTGCCATCTGCTCCCCTCGCCACTGCTAAGGAATCTTATAGGAGCTTGACCTTCCTTTTCAGTAACTGTCTATGTTCTTTAACAGCATCCCATAGTTTATTGCCCAGCTCCTGCAAGCAATGCTGAAGTGTGTCTCTCTCCCACCTAAGTCCCTCAATAATCCTCTTTCTCCTGTATAACACTTTCCACTATCTCGATGAAAAGAGACCCTACAATGCCAGCAGCTACAGGGCTCCCTAAGGTCCCAATCAGTCTTCTAACTCACGGAGTGCTATTTCTGTACCTTCCGGTGTTTCCACCTGGAAAGGGCCCACCCCTCTAAGAGGTACTTTACCTTAGACCAATCCCCCACTAAGGGTTCCCAACTTGGAAACCCCACAACTGGGGATATAGTAACAGGTGAAGCAGCACCCTCTGCCAATGCATCCACTGAGGCACCACCTCCCACCATCCACAGGAGCAGCCCTCCCAAAGGTCGCACCCATTATGACAGATTTCGGGTTCAGAGGCACCCTGCCACCTGCCGCCAGATGTAAGTCCAGGGAGAGGAAATCCCGAGGCAAAATACCTCTAAAATCTGAAATCAGTCAAAGGGAGAAATAAAGTTTAAAACCCGTTTATTGCTTACAAAACTGCGGTCCAACCCATCTCTCTGTCCTGCTGGAGCAGCAGCAAGACGGCCCCATCACCTCAGGTACAGATAAGCCCTCCTTGTCCAGGTAATTACCCATTGATATGGAGCTGAACTTCTCTCCACCCCTGAGGAATGACGCAAATGCTCTAAAGCCATACTTCTCTCCACACTTGAAGGTCTGTTGATATGCAGATGTACTAAAGGCAGGGGAGGCTTTCTGGAAATATTACAATTTTACCCACAGGAACCCTGGACATTTTCTGAGTCACTCTCGGACCCTGTGGCTTCATCTGACTGATTCTGAGTCATTTCTGGCTTTCTGATTCTATTTGATCAACTCCCCATGTCATCTTTGGGGGGCCCGTTCTCCTTTTTATCCCGCTCATTTGTCTTTCTGCATAACAGAACTCATGGAAAACTAAAATGCAAATGATATACAAAAACATTTTTAGCTATTCAATTGAAATGGTATAAAGCCTAACAATATCCTTACAGTACTGAGGTTTGTATATGTGGTGAAACAGGCTCTTAAATTGGTCCTAGAGTAATGCCTGAGATAGGTAAGTAAACTGGAAGTATATATGCTGTAAAATGTATTTAACATTTTTTTAAAAGGATAGATGTAAAGGTGGAAATTAGATTGACCACGTGTCCATCCATGCATCCATCCATTCAGTGGGTATGCACAGATGAGTCCCTCCCACTCACCAGGAACTGTTACAGGAGGATTCAGCAGTACAGATGGCAGACAAAAATCCCACGCTCCTAAACTCAGCGTTTTCATGGAGAGGTCGAGGTTCTGTCCACTGAATTTGTATGTCCCTATATCTATTATAGCAGCATTAGGCCACATTTCACAGAAACCCCTCTGCAGTGGGTTAGCCAGACAGAGATTTGTTTTTCCCAATTAACAGGAAGGCTGGGCTGGTTTGTCTGGGACTTCTGAGAGCTCACCAAGTGTGCAGGTGCCTCTTATCATCCTGTGCTAACCATCCCCCCTGTAGCTTTCAACCTCATGCTCCTCTGCAGCACCCCTAGGGGTTGGATCTGTGTACAGACAGGAAGAAATGGTAAGGCAAGGGAAAATAAACATGTGTCATTTGAGTCTACCTTTATTATTGGGAAGTTTAAGAAAAAAGACTTTCTGTTTTTTGATGGTTCCATACTCTGGGTTAAAGCACAACAGAAAATTCACCCCAAGTTGTGACTCCCAACTTTCAAAACCTGGCTCATAAACATCTACATATCTTGGGAAAATTATTTAAGTTACCTTACAATGAGCTGTCCATGGAAAGGTTTTGGACATCAGTCCATGTTAGCATTACACGTTAGTCACAAATTAAGAAACAGCATGATATGAGTATGTGTCTTTAAGTACGTATAAAGAGAAGTTGCAATATCAGTAAGAACAGAAATAAGATTACCTGAATGGCTCTTCCAGGGGATTTCCAGATGTGTAAATAGCTTTTCTTCTAGGTCAGGCACTTCTTGTGTTTTCCAGATAGATGGTGGACCTCCCTTTAGTTCTTTTGTCTTCTGAGAAGTTTTCCAGAACTCCTTCTGAAGATGTGCAGTTTATAAGGAACAGCAGAAACAGGATGGACAAGTCATTCAGGTTCATCTGACTTAACAGAGAGGACATCTTGCCTGCCACCCTCTCTCAATGTGATTTCTCCATCTTGAAATCCTGGGCAGATCATTTTTGGGGACACTGATTTGGGTACCAAATAATTATCATTGCATATGCTTACATCTTATCTCACAAATAAGTAAAATGGGAATTTGTTTAGAGACCAAGTAATACTTGATTTTTAATTTAAAAAATGGTGTTTGTATGTCCCTCAGCCCTGAAACAGCATCACACATGCATTTGCTATTCAACAGACAATTGATGACTCAGATAGACTACTTTTATAAACCATTAAATCATCCATATGCCCTTTCTACAAAACAAACAATATATTTATTCAATATCTGAGCAAGCAATCAATCAAAATAAAATAATTCAAAAATTAAGAGTTGAAAAAGGAAAACATCAGTTGAAAACAGAGTTAAGGTTAATTGTGAAATAATATACATAAAGATGGTTGAAAACTGAATATAAGGTAAAAAAATAGATTTTTAAAAAGGAAGAAACATGACAAGAAGATAACAGTTTTAAAAGGTAGGTCTAAATTTTAGACATTAGGCAAATCTATGAAGTGTGTAGTGTAGGAATGCTGGGAAGTCAAAGCCTGCTAATCTCACTCAACATAGTAAAACCCTATAGCTGCCTTTATTTTATTCATGCACATACACACAGAGAGAAATATAGGGTAAACATTTTTTAAAACAACTATGAGAATATTAAATAATATTGAAAATTGATACTTTTCACATTATCAGAGAACAAATATACTATGTTTTTAAAAGAGAACAGTTCCTATTTTCTTTGTAATTGCTTCCATTGATTTACTATTTAAAAGAGACACTGGAGAAAATTTACTTAAGAAAATGTTCACAGCAGTATTATCTCAATAATGAAAGTTCAGAAGGTTGGATTTCCCACAATTAAAAAAAGTAAAATTACAGTATTGTGCTCCCAAAATATATTATAGAAGTGTAATTACATGAACAATGGTCCTGATATATTAAGTGGGAGGGAAAAAAAAGGTGACTCAACACAACTGATATCTGTGATTACCCAAGACAGGAGGAGCAGAAACCTTTTGAAGACAGACTTCCTGGAATCAAATCCCAGCCCTCTTACTAACTCTAAAATCTTGGGCAAGTTATGTGACTTTTCTCTGACTCAGTTTCTTCATGCATAAAGTGAGTCCCTACATTAAAAAAAGAATGTTTTAGGGGAAAATATTGAGACAATGACTGGCACAGAGCAAGCGTTATACATATGTGTATGTATTTTATGTTACTTATAGATTTTTTTTTAATTAGGGTATTATTGATATACACTCTTATGAAGTTTTCACATCAAAAAATAATGTGGTTACTACATTTACCCATATTATCAAGTCCACACCCATACCCCAATGCAGTCACAGTCTATCAGTGCAGCAAGATTCCAGAGATCCACTATGTGACTTCTCTATGATACACTGTTCTCCCCACGATACCCCACACCATGTGTACTAAACATAATAACCCTCAGTCCCCTTCTCCCTCCCTCCCCACCCGCCCTCCCACACCCCTCCCCTTTGGTAACCACTAGTCCCTTCTTGGAGTCTCTGAGTCTGCTGCCATTTTGTTCCTTCAGTTTTGCCTCATTGTTATACTCCACAAGTGAGGGAAATCATTTGGCATTTGTCTTTCTCCACCTGGCTTATTTCACTAAGCATAATGTCCTCCAGCTCCATCCATGTTGTTGCAAATGGTAGGATTTGTTTCTTTCTTATGGCTGAATAGTATTCCATTGTTTGTATGTACCACATCTTCTTTATCCATTCATCTACAGCAGTACACTTAGGTTGCTTCCATATCTTGACTATTGTAAAAAGTGCTGCAATAAACATAGGGGTGCATATGTCTTTTTGAATCTGAGAAGTTGTATTCTTTGGGTATATTCCAAGGAGTGGGATTCCGGGGTCAGGTGTATTTCTATTTTTAGTTTTTTGAGGAACCTCCATATTGCTTTCCACAATGGTTGAACTAGGTTACATTCCCACCAGCAGTGTAGGAGGGTTCCCCTTTCTCCGCATCCTTGCCAGCATTTGCTGTTCTTAGTCTTTTTGTTGCTAGCCATCCTTACTGGTGTGAGGTGATATCTCATTGTGGTTTTAATTTGAATTTCCCTGATGATTAGTGATGGGGAGCATCTTTTCATGTGTCTGTTGGCCATCTGAATTTCTTCTCTGGAGAACCGTTTCTTCATATCTTCTGCCCATTTGTTAATCAGGTTACTTGCTTTTTGGATGTTGAGGTGTGTAAATTCTTTATATATTTTGGATGTTAACCCCTTGTCGGATATGTCATTTACAAATATATTCTCCCATACTGTAGGATGCCTTTTTGTTTTGTTGATGATGTTCTTTGCCATATGAAACCTTTTTAGTTTGATGTAGTCCCATGAGTTCATTTTTACTTTTGTTTCCCTTGCTCGAGGAGATGGGTTCAGGAAGAAGTTGCTCATGCTTATATTGAGGAGATGTTTGCCTATGTTGTCTTCTAAGAGTTATGGTTTAATGACTTACATTCAAGTCTTTAATCCATTTTGTTTACTTTTGTGTATGGGGTTAAACAATAATCCAGTTTCATTCTCTTGCATGTAGCTGAGTTTTGCCAACAACCAGCTGTTGAAGAGGCTGTCATTTCCCCATTGTATGTCCATGACTCCTTTATCATATATTAATTGACCATATATGGTTGGGTTTATATCAGGGCTCTCTAGTCTGTCCCATTGGTCTATGGGTCTGTTTTTGTGCTGGTACCAAATTGTCTTGATTACTGTGGCTTTGTAGTACAGCTTGAAGTTGGGGAGCATAATTCCCCCTGCTTTATTCTTTCTTCTCAGGATTACTTTGGCTATTCGAGGTCTTTTGTGGTTCCATATGAATTTTAGGACAATTTTCTCTAGTTTGTTGAAGAATATACTGTTGGTATTTTGATAGGAATTGCATTTAATCTATAGATTGCTTTAGGCAGGATGGCCATTTTGACAATATTAATTCTTCCTATCCGTAAGCATGGGATGAGTTTCCATTTATTGGTTTCTTCTCTAACTTCTCTCATGAGTGTCTTGTAGTTTTCAGAGTATAGATCTTTCACTTCCTTGGTTAGGTTTATTCCTAGATATTTTATTCTTTTTGAAGGGCCCCCACCAGTAAGATGGCGAATTTCTGGCTTCTCTTCCGGGTCCTCAGTTCCCGACGGCGCCACCTGAAGCCCAATCACCCCTCTCCCCACTCCCACACCCAGCACCTAGCCATTAGCCACCAGCCCCGTAGAAGTAACACCACAATCACCCCATGCCCCTTCCTATATAACCCAGCACATTTCCCCAATAAAGCAGAGTTCTCCGGTGAATTGCTGCTGTGTGTCGCTCCTTTCCTTTCATTGGTGCCAAAACCCGGAAGACGGGACACCCCAACTGGGCCCCGTCTTCCCCCAACACCAGCAGCAGCTTGCCCTCGTCCTCTTTTTCCGGCGCTGGCTCCTCACACTCACCACTCCTCTTTGGCCTTTAGGTAAGTTTTCCCCCAGAGTGGGCCACTCTTCCCCGAGCTATTGCAGTGCCATTGACCGTGATCGTCCAGCAAGGCCCTGACACTTGGGGACAAAGAAGGAATTCTCCCCACCTCCGGCCTTCACGGCTGCAGCAGACCCTCAGGCCCCCCTCCAACAGCCATAAACGAGGTGACTCCTTTGTGGATGAGAACGCTCCCTTTTCCCCCTTCCTCCTGTTCTGCCTGCTGAAATCCATTCTGTCCGCCGAAAACTCCTAGTACTAGGTACCTCGGACTCCGGCATTCTGCCTTCTTAGAGAAGTCTGGGTGACGACCCACATTTCCTAAGAAACCGACTCGTGTACGAGTTTCCACAGACCCTCAAGGGTCATCGGGGACGCCCTTTGTCTCCTTGCCATCTGCTCCGAGTCCGAGGATCTCCGTTCGTCTTCCCCTGTTTGTCTCCTTCTCTGTCCTTTAGCCATGGGAGCCTCCTCATCCCTCCCTGAAAGCTCACCTCTTGAATGCCTGCTCAAGTATCTAGCCACCCTCTCCCTGACGCCTGATATAAAACCAAAACCTCTCCTCAAATACTGCTCCCAAGATTTGGCCGACATACCCCCCTAGACAATAACAACCAATGGCTCACAGGGGGAACTCTTAATCCTAACATCACTCACGATCTCTTTAACTACTGCCAGTGCCTGAAAAACTGGAAGGAGATTCCCTATACCGAAGCTTTCCACCTCCTCCCCCCGCACCACCCCAAGTTATCCTAGCCTGCAAGCCGTCTCCCCCGCAAAAGCCTCCCGTTCACTCCCTTTCCCCTCCTCTCCTACAACAACCCCTCCCCCTTCCTCCACCACCATCTCCTCCCCCACCTCACCCCCCTTGCAGTTCAAGCCTGAGCCTTTCAACCCCCCTCTAACTAAGTTCCAAGAACCTCCTCTGTCTTTGCCCCCATCACCTGTTTCTCCCCCACAGACTGAGCCAGAACCCTTCAGTCCTCCTCAGACTCAGTCCCAAGGGCCTCCCAAAATTATCGCCCCCCCCGAGACGTAGCAAAATCTGAAGGCATCGTGCGCATTCATGTCCCTTTCTCCTTAAGAGATTTAGCCCAACTTGAGAAATGCCTACGTTCCTTTTCCACTGATCCCATGACATATATCAGGGAGTTTCAATAGACCCTCCAGTCATACAGCCTCACACATCATGACATCTTCATGCTCCTAGCCAATACCCTCCTTCCTGAAGAGCATAGACAAGTTTGGGACTTTGTCCAAATGCACGCCACCTAAACCCACAAGACTGACCCCACCTATCCCCCTAGCCCCACTGCTGTCCCCGAACAAGACCCACACTGAGATTATAACACCACTGTGAGTCTCCGCTCTTGAGATATCTTCGCCTGCTGCTTAATAGCAGGTCTGAAAAAAGCAGCTCATAAATACTCAATTTTCAAAAGCTCCCTCTGAGTTCTTAGACAGACTCACTGAAGCCCTATTACAGTATACCAGCCTGGACCCAGAAACGCCTGACAGGAGACATGTCCTTATGACATACTTCCCAGCTCAAGGCTACCCCAACATTAAAGCTAAACTCAAAAAGTTAGAACAGGGCCCCGCTACCCCACAGACTGAGATCTTAACAGTGGCCTTTAAAGTCTTCCATAACTGGGAGGAGGGGAAGGAACGCCATAAACAAAAGGCTGATCAGGCCAATTTCCAAATGTTGGCCCAGCTGATGAAACCACAACCTGGGCGCCCCTCTACAAACAAGCCCCCCCCAGGAGCTTGTTTCAAGTGTGGAAAAGAAGGGTATTGGTCAAGGGCATGCCCCTACCACAGATCTCCTACCACCCCATGCCCCAGATGCCACAAAAAGGGCCACTGGGGGTCTGATTGCCCAGCCACCCAAAGGGGAGGCTGGACGAACAACCCCCATCCTAAGCCCGCCGTAGTGGGGCTGGCAGAAGAAGATTGACGGGGCCCACGGGCTTCTCGCCCGACCATTTCCATCACCAAACAGGAGCCCAGGGTTACTTTAATAGTAGACGGTCGCCCCATCTCCTTCCTCCTAGATACAGGAGCCACCTTCTCAGTCTTGCGGGAATACCAGGGCCCTACCACGCCTGTCATTACTCCTATAGTCGGGGTAGGAGGTAAACAGATTTTCCCATTAAAACCCCCCCCTTTTATGCACAATCCAAGACAATCCCATACCTTTCTCCCACTCCTTCCTGGTTATACCCCAGTGTCCCATCCCCTTACTAAGACGGGACATCCTTTCTCTCCTCCATGTTTCCATAACTATATCCACTCCCACAGCCCCCAGTACTCCCTTTCTGATGGCCCTCATAGCCAACGACACCTCTCTACCCAATGAAAGCTCCAGTTCCACCCTCATACACCCTGTAAATCCCAGAGTTTAGGACATTACAAGCCCCTCCGTGGCTCTATGTCCTCCTGCCTCTATCAAATTACGTGACCCTTCTCAGTATATCTGTCAGGCCCAATACCCCCTAACCACTTCAGCCCTCATAGGCCTCCAACCCATCATTCAAGATCTTTTAAACAAAAATTACCTCAGGCCCACTCACTCCCCGTTTATTACCCCCATATTAGCTGTTAAAAAAACCAATAGATCTTTCTACCTCGTCCAAGACCTTCGCCTCATCAACATGGCCATCGTCCCTATCCATCCCTTAGTCCCAAATCCATACACCCTTTTATCGCTGCCCTGCCTTAGCTTCCCGAGACCCCTCCTCCCAAGATTTTTTCGTCTTCACCTGGACGGACCCATACACAAGACATTCTGAACAACTCACTTGGACAGTTTTGCCACAAAGCTTCTGAGTCCACCTTATTACAATATGTGGACGATCTTCTACTCTGCAGTCCCTCGTGAGAACAGTCTCAACTTGACACTGCCTCCCTACTTAACCTTCTAGCTTCCAGAAGTTACCGAGTATCCCCCGTCAAAGCTCAAATCTCTTCCCCTTCTGTCACTTACCTCCGATTTCTTCTATCTCAACAAAGAAAGTCCATTACCTTAGACAGAAAACGGCTCCTCTCTGACCTGCCCATTCCCAAAACCAAGACAGAAATCCTTTCCTTTCTAAGCCTGGCAGGGTATTTTAGAGCGTGGATCCCTAACTTCTCCCTGTTGGCAAGACCCCTATACGACCTCAGCAAGGGCCCCCCTGAAAAACCATTATCCTCCTCACCCCGACACTCCTTCATTAAGCTCCGTGGAGCCCTTGTGGAAGCCCCAGCTCTCCATCTTCCTGATTTGTCGAAGCCCTTCTCATTATACATTCATGAAAGGTCCAGTCAAGCTCTAGGAGTCCTAGGCCAATATAATAGCCCATCCTTTGCCCCAGTAGCTTATCTTTCCAAGCAATTAGACCCCACAGTTCGGGGATGGGCCCCCTGCCTACGGGCATTAGCCGCTGGACAGCTCTTGCAGAAAGAAGCTCATAAACTGACATTCGGGGCGCCCCTTACCATTCTGTCCCCACATCACCTAAAAGATCTCTTAACCTACAAAAGTTTACAGACTCTCCCTCCCTCCAGACTCCTGACCTTACTGTCCTCTTTCTTCCAAAATTCCATTCACCCCCTTTGCTATCCATACCCAAATCATGACTTTTTCCTCCTTTACTGCTCTCTTGCTTTTTCTTCTCATTCCTATTATCTTCCCCGCCACCCCAGCCTCCTTTGTATGGCGATTCAAAGTAAGACAGACTTACACACAGCATCAAACAAAAGTTACTGCCCTCATTGCCACATCAGACTGCCCTCTGAAAGGCTGCTCTGAGCCTTTATACCTCCACTTTCCTCCCTCCACCGAAGTGTTCACTAGCAGCTACCTTTATTCTCCCTACCTCTGCTTCCTCTATGACCAAAGACAAGCCTATTGCAGGCGATGGCAAGACACCTACAGGGGATGTCCCTACTGGTCTTGCACCATTCACTACATGAGTAACTCCCAGTACCCACAGTATTACTCCTCCAACCGTTTCATGAAATACCCCAACGGCTCATTCTCCTTATCAATCCCAGATCCCTGGGACTCTCGATGGGCCGCCAGGGTCACAGCCTCAGTTTACTATGGGGGGTCCTCGACCCCCCATGGTACCCTTCATATCTCTCGAGAGTATGTTCCCTCTCACCCCCAGATCTCTCAAGTTGCATCAGATATCGGACATTCCGAAAAAGTCATTATCCAAACTCTTGACGGCACTTCTTCATCTTCTTATTCCTCCTACTCTTGGTCACAGCTTATTCAAGACACCACCATCTTTCTCAACCACACCCTCAACACCGCCATTTGTTTCTTGTGCACATCACTACAGTGCCCATTGCTGGCCGCCGTGCCCCTTAATATTTCCAACTACTCCTTCCATGCAGAAGGACAACCCCTCTGCCCCCTGGCAGACATACCCCTATGAGAACCAGAATATGCAGATAATCTCACCATCCACCACTGTGTAGGCCCAGCTCCACCCCCCTCCAGCGCACTTCACTGCCTCTCTATCTACACCCCTACCTCCGGCTCTAAGACTTTTCACTCAACCGGGACACTTCTTTTGGTGTAATGGCAGTCTTTTCAACTCACTGCCTCCCAACTCCGATATACCCTGCATTCTCGTCACCCTAATCCCACAGCTTACACTTTACAGCATGGCAGAATTTCTTGAGCTCCAACCTCCCTTGCCCTCGTGCACAAAAAGGGCTGCTTTCCTTCCCATCATGGTCGGTATCTCTTTGACCACCTCAGCCATTGGGGCAGGGTTTTCGGAAGAGCCTTGGGTCACTCTCTATGGGCAATTAAAGATCTCAATGCCAAACTTGAGGGAGCCCTGACATCCACTGTCGATTCCCTGGCCTCTCTCCAAAGACAAGTCACTTCGCTAGCTAAGGTCACCCTTCAAAACCGGCGGGCCTTAGATCTGCTTACAGCCAAAAAGGGCGGCACCTGCATCTTCCTTCGTGAAAAGTGCTGCTATTACATCAACGAATCCGGCATTGTGGAAACTGACATTACCAAACTCACCGACCTTGCCTCCAGCCTCCACTCTGCTTCCAATTCCAACCCATTCTCTTCAATACTAACAAACCCCCTCCTTACCTGGCTCTGGCCCATTGCAGGCCCCATAATAATCATTCTTCTCGCCTGTCTCTTCTTACCCTGTATAATAAAGTTCATCAAATCCCAAGTCAGAAAAATCTCTAATCAAACTTTCAACCAGCTTTTACTCAGGAACTATCAGCTTCTGGCCACAGAAGATCCCTCACCCTCATGTAACCTCCTCACCACACGCTGAGATGGACCCCTCTCTCCGCTGGAAACAATGGCGGCAGACGCCTGGCTTCTGGCACCCGTATCCTCTTAGCACCATTAGAATCAACAAGTCCTCGACCTGTAGTTACAAGGAACCTTCATTGATTTCCAACCTGAAGAAGTCCTCATCTACTCGTCCTTACTGTGGGGAGTCCTATCAACCCTTTCCCCCCAATCCTCAAGCCCTCACTCCCTTCTCCGCCCCCATTCAGCGGGAAGCAGTCAGAAAGAAAGCAACATCCACAACCCCATAGAGGAAAAAGGGGGGAATGAAGGGCCCCCACCAGTAAGATGGCAAACTTCCGGCTTCTCTTCCGGGTCCTCAGTTCCCGACGGCACCACCTGAAGCCCAATCACCTCTCTCCCCACTCCCACTCCCAGCACCTAGCCAATAGCCACCAGCCCCGTAGAAGTAACACCCCAATCACCCCATGCCCCTTCCTATATAACCCAGCACCTTTCCCCAATAAAGCGGAATTCTCTGGTGAATTGCTGCTGTGTGTCGCTCCTTTCCTTTCACTTTTTGATGCAGTGGTGAATGGAATTGTTTTCCTGATTTCTCTCTCTGCTAGTTCACTGTTAGTGTATAGGAATGCCACAGATTTCTGTGTATTAATTTTGTGTCCTGCAATTTTGCTGAATTCGGATATTAGATCTAGTAGTTTTGGAGTGGATTCTTTAGGGTTTTAATGTACAATATCATGTCATCTGCAAGCAGGGACCATTTAACTTCTTCCTTGCCAATCTGGATGCCTTTTATTTCTTTGTGTTGTCTGATTGCTGTGGCTAGGACCTCCAGTACTATGTTGAATAAAAGTGGGGAGAGTGGGCATCTTTGTCTTGTTCCCAATCTTAAAGGAAAAGCTTTCAGCTTCTTGCTGTTAAGTATAATGTTGGCTGTGGGTTTTTCCTATATGGCCTTTATTATGTTGTGGTACTTGCCCTCTATACACATTTTGTTGAGAGTTTTTATCATGAATGGATGTTGAATTTTGTCAAATGCTTATTCAGCATCTACGGAGATGATTACATGGTTTTTGTCCTTTTTGTTTATGTGGTGGATGATGTTGATTTATTTATAGATTTCTAATGCAAATTATGAATCGTTCTTTCTCTGGATCTTAAATTAGGGATCTAATAATTTTTAAAGTTCTCCAAGTCTGTTACTTTTAAAGCAATGGAATGATATGTACTGTCAACCTATAAATATAAGAACCAATCTACTCCAGAACCCAGCCCTTAAGCCACTGACATTTAATGGCACAGTGCTCAGGGATCACGGAGGGCCAGAGAAGCCAAATATACTTAAAACATAGGGCCCTTAGTAAGATGCACTTGTTTATATCCCTTAAAGATTTTTCAAACTGAGGACCACAGAGCCTTATTAGATTGTGAAATCAATTTCATGGTTTGCAACCAGTATTTTAAAAAAATGAAATAGACCAGATTAGAATATATTATAACGCTGGCATTTGGGTTATTACTGTTTCCTAAATTTTTGTTTCAGGTGTGTACATGTATGTGTGTGTGAGCTTGCCTGCATGGGACAGAGATAAGAGACTTTTCAACCTCACTTTGCAATCAGAAGTTTGAAATTCTCATAATTTAATTTCTGCTTCAGAAATATTTCAAATGTAGACTCCTTTACCACACTGTCTCCTCAGGTGAAGCCCGTCTTCTGAGACTATTGCAAAAGACTACCAAACAACATTGGGCCCTTCTCAATGATGATTGTTTATGTGAAAAACCTAAAGCTTAGCTTAAACAACCAGAACAATACAATTCAACTACCACAGCACACAAACTTTCTCTTTAAAGACTTAGAGTGGTTCCCCAACCTGTAGAATAAACACCAAATTCCTCACACAGTCATTTGGGGATCTTCACAAGATCCTTATGGGGTTTTCCTCTGCTGAACCCTGGATTCTGGCCACACTATGTTGCTCCCTCAGCATCCTTCTGGAAGGCCCAACCTTGAAGGGCAAACTCTTGTATAGTACCTTTCACAAAGATGAGTCCTGAGACAAGCCCAGAGAGGCATCCTGGACATTGTTCCAGTAACTGTTTTTCTGCAGCTCTGCAAACACACCTGCCAGCCTAGTCCTGTCAGAGATCTGGGTCTGTAGTTTGTATGAGCTCTTCAGGCCAGGGTTCCTATCTCACATTTTAGTTGATTGAAGGCAGGTACTGTACCTGTTTCTGCGTGTGTGCATGTTTGTGGGGAAAGGTGGGGGAGTGGGGGTTGGAGAGTTACTAACTCCATCCTTGTGGTCTTCTATCAAGCAAGCTGAAGGGACTCTGCAGCGGCTGTAGTCACAAGCAACCCATATGCCTTGTAAATTATGGTTTATCTGATGTGTTTACCCAAATAAGCTTCCTACTCTGCAGTTTTTAGACAATTTTATAACCATTTGCTGACTTCTGAGTGAGACATCTAAGAGATCTGTGTTACTTCCCCATACTCATAAATAATTTTCAATAAAAATCATTGCATGAATAATTTATTTTCTCCATCGATTGGAGGCCAACTACATAGAAGGCAACTCAGAAGCAATGAGATGAGTCTCCTGCTAAAATTTACTTTTAAATTTACAAGGAAAAAGGGAAGGGCCAAAAGCTCTCCACAAAATTTTCCCTATATAATAAGCAAATTCTGTTTTGAGGAGATAAGAGGTCTCGTCACAAAAGTTGCAAGCTTCCAGAGGTTTCAGTGTATTACTGGTGTTAACCAAGCAAAGAACTAGGCAGTTTCCATCAAGGCCGATATGTTGTGTATGTTTCTACATATTTTCTCTGAACAAGCTTGACTAGTGTTGATACGGGGGTTGTTCTCGGAGCCAAAGAATGAACTTAGCAAACACACAAGGTAGGAGAACAAGGTGTAGAGGCTTTTATTTAGAAAGTGAAGAGGACAGAACTGGCTCACACCAGGAGGGGACATGAGAGTCCAGGGTAGTGCATTGTCTAGGGGATTTACAGGCAGTTGAGGATTTTTGGAAACTGATAAAGGGGTTAGGGTGTGGAGTTGTGCCACTTGCCCTGCCTCCAAGGTGGGCTTGGTTCTTGTTTGCTAGGGCTGTTTACAGTGAAGTCCCGGGGTTATGCTGAGATACCCTTTATTTGCGGAACAGTCAAACATTCCTGGCCAAGTTGCTCCTGGCTTTTTGAGTTTTAAGTGATCTCACTGAAGATGTTTATATTCCTAGTCTGGTATCTTTACCCTAGAGAATTATTGTGACCTTGACTTTGCATAATGCTCAACAGTTTTAACAGGGACTCCTTTTCACACTGTTAACATTGCTCTGACTGTAAATGCCCTTGCCTTTTCCTGGAGGCACTCACCCTACTCTGACTACACCCATGGTCCCTGTCTCACTGAGGAAGCAGCAGACCCTGCTTGGTGTGCAGAGACCTGGCAAATTCTTTTTTGCAAGTTTATACTAGCTCCATGAACCTTACTTTTGCATGTCTAACCAGGGTTTATCGGCCTACATTACAGAGCGGTCATTATACAGAAATAAAGGTGTCTGAAAATTAGGATTAGGAGGTTTAAGTCCAGAGAGGGGAAATCCCGGGGCAAAATACCTCTAAAAACCGAAGTCATTCAAAGGGAGAAATAAAGTTTAAAACCCGTTTATTGCTTACAAACTGCAGTCCAGGACAGTATTTCTCTTCTGCTCTGAAAGAAGCCAGCAAGCCAGCAATACCCCCCTCCCCTTAACCTCCCAGGTTCAGACTCGCCCTCAGTTGCCCAGGCAATTACCCATTGATATGGAGATGAACTTCTCTTTACCCCAGAGGATATGCAAATAAACTAAAGCCATATTTCTTTCCACCACTGAACACCTATTGATATGCAGATGAACTAAGAAAGCCAGGTGAGATATTCTGGAAATGTTACAATTTTCCCACAACCCACCTCTCCAGAAATCTCTGCTTAAAATGTACTCGTTCCCCCTCTTCCAACCAATCTAATAACATACAATAACAACAGCAATACAATCTTTATAATCTTCAACCAGAGGATTCAGCCTATGCAGATGAAAAAATGTACTTTACAGCACAATCTTCACTAAGCACAAAATATGTTTCTACACTTGTTTACTCATTCCTAACAACCATGCTAGTTTGCTCACACAAACTTTTACCGAACATTAGACAAAGTCAAGCCTCTCTTTAATCATTTTTTTTCTTGACAACAGCAACACAATCATGGTAATTCTCAAGCCAGAGGATTCAACTAGGTTCAAAGTCTCATGCAGATTAAGTCCAAAGCTCATCAATGCAGCCAGGGGGCGCATCCAGGACACAAGGACTGTAAAGCAAATAACCGTGATTGTGGGGGGGCCACTTTTCTGTTATTCCAGGAATACAGAGGAGGCGTTTCCAGGCCTTTTCCCCAAGGTGCCAGAAGAGCCAGCCATTGCTGGTCCATGTTTTGAAATGTCCAAGGCCACGTCCATTTTATTCCTAACTGCTGCACCCATTCTTGCAACGCCATGTCCAATAAATTGGGTGCTTTGATTGCTCTTAATCATCTGTGGCTGGCCACAGACTGCAAAGAGATGCTCTACTCCCCTCTTGGTGGTTTGCTGATCTGCACAACGTGCAGGGCACTCCTTCTGGGCTCGGCTGACTTCTTCAAAGGTCAATGGCAAGCCCTACATACGGGCTACAGCCCTCACTGTCTTTTGCCCCATGTGCAACAAACGCTGATGTAGCCATTAGGCCACAAAACAGACTTTCCTTCTAAGCCCAGTGCACCTGGGCCAATGCGTCTGCTTCATTATTCCCTGGGGATACCAAAGGCAAATGGCCAGTCACATGATATACAGTAGGTGTCTGTACCACAGCACTCCGTGGCCTTTGGGTCCAGTCCTGCACCCACCCCATGATGGAATAGGTGGTTATTAGCTTGGTCGGAGCTGTTCCGGCGATGGGCACCGTAGCCAACAAGGTGTAGTACACAGCAGCCAGTTACTTCTCTATCAAGGTGACCCGGACCTCTGCTCCTTTCCATAGTTGTGAGCAGACTCCGGCTGGCAGCAGAAGCAGCAGCAGTGGCAGAAGCATTAGCCCACAGGCCGGGGTCGGCGCAGCCAGCAGCGGTGGTGGCGCCTTCATGACTACACAAGTGTAGACATATGTCCCTCGGCGTGAGCGCCACTTCTCCCCATCTTTTCTTGGGGCGGCCCTCCCAAAGGTCGCACCCATTACAACAGATTACACCTGCTCGCTGCGCCAGGTGTAAGTCCGGGTAGAGGAAATCCCAGGGCAAAATACCTCTAAAAACCGAAGTCAAAGGGAGAAATAAAGTTTAAAACCCGTTTATTGCTCACAAACTGCAGTCCCAGGCCGTCTTTCTCCTCGGCTCTGGAAGAAGCCAGCAAGCTTGCCCGCCAGCCCCCTCCCCTTAACCTCTCAGGTTCAGACTTGCCCTCGGTTGCCCAGATAATTACCCACTGATGCGGAAATAACTTCTCTCCACCCCTGAGGGTATGTAAATGCACTAAAACAAACTTCTTTCCGCCACTGAACACCTATTGGTATGCAGATGTACTAAAGCCAGGTGAGATATTCTGGAAATGTTACAATTTTACCCCCAGGAGGCAATTTTTTACCTTTTTTAGTATTTCTTTTTAACTGATTCCTTTCCATTATGAGGGTACTTAAATTGAGAAATGCTTTTACAGTTGCAGGTTGATCCTCATTACCAAACTACCGTAATTACTAGATGTTGCTATATTAAGCACATGTTGTCAAGTTGAAAATTTGATACTATCATACAACTCTAATTGTATTTGTTGTGTAACTTTGCTCTGATTACACTTCACAGGCTGAAAAATGTTAATCCTAAAACGTTTATGTAAAATGTTGAAGGCCTCACAGTTAAGGTCTTAACTGAACTTTTCTAAATCACAGAAACTGCTTACATTAGGAATTACTCAGGGTTCAAACAAAAGCATCTTCAATCTCATTTTTCACAATGATTTATAATTTTTATGTAAAGGTCACTGTAATATTAAATTCGTACTATTAATCTTATTCTGTATATCGGTATTTGGGGTGACTCCAATTCAATAATGTACATTCCTTCACAGACAAACATGCTCTTTACAGATGACTCAGCAGGACCCAAACTTTGAGCTTGTGTAATTGGGCCGCTGGAAAAAAAAATTGTATCGAATGGAAAACACCTAAACAATGTTTCCAATTTCTATAATCAGCCATAGCCTGCGTAGTATAGGAATGTGGCCATTGTTTGAGGCTTGAGTTGCGGTAAGTATAGTAATGTTTCACTAGTCCGACGAGGCAGGGAATTCTTTGTTTTGCCTGGTAGTGGATTCACCCCACACCGTCAGAGGGAAAGGATGAGACTGGTGTCACTGAACCCAGATTATCTCCCAGTACGTGACAATACCTCGAAGGGCTGAGACATCACCGATGAGCCTCTGCTCCTCACGCCTTTCAACGACTGGCACGCAACAAGTTAAAATAAACCAACCAGTTTTTCCTCGTTTCGGGAATTTACACTAATCCTTTAAGCCAATAGGAAAAGTCCGTGGAACCTCACCCGCCGCAACTTCAGTTGGCGTCACCTCGTACCGCGGTTATCCAATGAGAACTTGATACCTAAAAGCTCTAATTTACATAGCTGTGTGGAGCGTTTAGTACATGTGAACCACATAGTTTTTCCGTAGTGATCTGAAGCTTTCGCAAAGCCGTCCAAACAGAAAAATTCCAATTTACAGTACCCGTTATTGCTATCTCGCTTTACGCAAAATTTAAAGCTTATCGACAGTGGCTTAGCCAGCATTCCGGCGTATGTGCACTTTACCCTCCCAACAATACGTAAACTGCTATTTCATACTCAGCGTCTGACACGTGTTAACAGTCCTTTCAATGGCTTTGTGGGCGGCCCTTAAAAGGGCCTTTGTTTTCTTCGGAATTTGGAAATATGGTATCTTCTTGTTCTCAACCGCCGAAGCCATAGAGAGTGCGTCCTTGGCGCTTGAGCGCGTAGACGACATCCATGGCTGTAACCGTTTTGCGCTTGGCGTGTTCGGTGTAGGTGACGGCGTCACGGATCACGTTCTCCAGGAACACCTTCAGCACCCCACGAGTCTCCTCGTAAATGAGGCCGGAGATTCTTTTGACGCCACCGCGGCGGGCCAAACGCCTTATTGCCGGTTTAGTGATACCTTGAATATTATCTCTTAAAACCTTACGATGGCGCTTAGCGCCCCCTTTCCCTAGGCCCTTCCCTCCTTTTCCACGACCAGACATGGCTACTGCTACTCTGCCTACCTCCAGGCTTCCGAAGCCCTTTAAATAGCATTCTCGCGGACCTGATCGAAAGCAAGATGCTCTGGTGCCTCTCCACACGTCATAAAGTGGGTGGAGCAAAGATAATCATTAACATTTCATTGTTTTGATTGGTCTATGAAATCTCGGTCGTGCTGGAAGGGGAGACTGATCTTATTCCGCTGAAAAGCCTTAGTTTCTCTTTTGTCTCGCATTGTTGTGCACATTTGCAAATTGAATGTATTCTTATCACTTTAAAGACTCAGGAGAAAGAGCTCCACTCCACGTTCTTTTTATTTCTCGTAAGTAAAACTGGTAACTGATATAATACTTCCTTGGAAGATGTCGGTAGAATGTGTAAAGGAGGTTAGAGTTATAGAACAATGGAGTTTTCCCTCTCTGTCTTTTTAATAGTCCTATTTTACGACGCATTTTGACCCCTTTCTCTGTGCTGGGCAAAATATAAGCCTGGCCATGAAAAAACTTTGACCCTAAACATTCTCCGTGTTTTTTGGAAAGGCAATGAGGTTAACAAACAATTGCAAATTGAAACTTCCTTTTCTTCTCTATCTCATTCACTTATTGGGTGACTTTTTTTCTGCAAAAATTTGTGAGAAAGTCGGAACAAAAAGCTAAACTTGGATAATCAATTGTTCCTGAAGCCTCTTCCTGGCCTGCTGAGCCTTGCGTGATCTGCCTGCAGTTCCTAACATGCTTCCTTGCCGCTCCTTTGTTAATCCCTTTTGAACCTTCTCAGATTTGAGACAAGAACATAGGTTTGGTAGAGTTGGGGATTCACTGTAGGGTAGGAGTAATACTTTATTAAGGTCATTACACAGCCTACAGGGCCTTCCCCTGGGAGGCGTTTGATGAGGTTATTGGTGTTTTAAACAAAGCTAATCCCATTTTTTTTTTAAAGGCAGAATAGAACGTAAATGGCTTCGAAAGTGGTTTGAAGAGGGATTTCTCAAAATTTCTTCCTAGCTTCCGGCTGCAGGTTGTGGATATTTCCACGATGAGTCACTAGTTACAGGGAAAAACAAAACAAAGCAAAACACGCCCTCACTCCATCCTGGTTAACTGAATTAGAATGAGACAATGGTCTGACAGAGACCACAAATTTCATCAGAATTCCTCAGATGAAAAGAAAGAGACCCAGGAGAGGGCAGGAAATCTAAGTGGAATATGATTTGTGACAGTTCTGAAATAACTGAGTGGTTAGTCTTCTGCCCCAAACTGAGAGTTTTAGATTCCTAACTTTCATTATCCCCACCACAAACACACACCTTTTAAGAGATTTAACGAACGAGGAAGAAATGTCAAACACTACAGAGGAAAAGTGCAAGGTCTAAAGTCATAAGTAAAGATGACATCTCAACGTGCTTCTTAATTCATGAAAATAAGTAAAAGAGTGTATACAATATGGCAATTTCGTGCGAAAATATATGGTGTGAGCACATCCTAGCAGGTGCCCTCTTCAGTTAAACTGGAGGGCTATGGGAGGCAGGCAGATGAAGCTCAGAATTCTTGGGTGTTTCAAAAAATAAAACCCCCAATCCAACTCCGCCACTTAATAGACCTCAGGGCTCTGACTGGTTGTGCCTATGCAAATAAAGTGTTACACCTTAAGCCAATCAGAGATGGCTTTTCCTAAGGCGGGGAGGGGTGGCACTTCCTCCTCTCAGGAGGCAATATAAACCCCCCAGACACCCGCACCTACAGAGCACTCTCCCTTGGAGTCTCTTCTAAGTAGTAGAAGTTTTCTCTTTTTCTCATTAAAAGAGCTCTTTTGTTTGCTGTGGACTTTTGTTTGCCGACTTCCTCACTGCTTTTGAAACATCTTGGAAAATAAACAGCGTTCTAGCCAGTAACATTACTTGACCATGGACTGGGGTTTAAGAGAGGGGTGGCTTACTGTGGAACTTTTATGACTTCCTATTTTTCTTCTACACCTTTCTTTCACTCTCAGAGAACCTGGCTTCACAGAACCACATTCATTCAACACATGAGTTAGGCCTTAAGGTAAAAATCCCTGCAAGTAACTTGTGGCTAATGGGTACATGAGACATCTGAACAAATAAGCCTATGATGTTAATCAGGTTTTATAAAAATATGCAATGCCAGAGTCATCATCCATAGACTAATACCAGTATCAGAATTGTTTAGTATATATACATATACCGTATGTATATATATATATAATGCATATAGTAAACAGTTCTGATTACAGCTGAGGCTGAGAACTACCGGCTTATACCATCACTTTTAACTATGCAATTGTACTTTAGTGAAAAGAAACCCCAGTGTGAAAATATTTTATCTGTATTACAGTTGTGGAAATTTGTAAGTTCAGTCTCATGCAACTTAGTGTGCAGGGGCTTTATAACATTACAGTAGTACTCTCCAGCCATTCAGGGACATCATTCCTGGTCTGGAGAAGATAGCTCCTCTAGCTCCTGGTTGATTTATCGGTCTTTCTCTCATCTAAGGCTTCAATGCATTTTTCTTTTCAGCCACCTAACCTTTACCCTGTTATGAATACCCATTTTCTTTCTTTCCCTGAATTAAACTGTCATTCACACTACCATGTCTTTGGTTCCATAACATATACTATGTCTCCCCTTATTTTCCTTACTTCTTCCCCTTACCCTTCTAGGAAAATATTCCTGCTTGTTTTCTTCATTCCAGACTCTTGCTAAAAGTTACTGTCACTTGCACTCCTAGGCCTACTGTCCTTGTGTAAGCTTTCTCCCATAAGCATTCTTAATGTTTTGACCTGAAGAAAAAATTATTTGGATAGAGAATTTCTAGCATTATCCTTTCTTATATTTTTGTCTCTTTCAGAAATTCTTAAATATGTCTAATTAAATTTCATTTTCAAAATTCCCTTGAATACTTTCTTAATCACACACAAAAAGTACTAAGTGTTTTGCACTTTTTTAATGGTGAAACTGTGAACCCAAACATACACAAAGGAAAGACCATTGACTTACATCCATTTTTAAAACTGATGCGCTCTCTCGCACACTTAGTCAAGCTCTTTTGACAGTTTTATAAAAATGCCATTGTGGTAACTCTGTTTAAGGAGTAAAATCCAGGATACTTAATCAACTCCTGGAGTAAGGTTAACTGACAAGACTTACACTGAAGTTTATACAAATATTGGTACTTACCCTAACTTTCACCCCCACAAAGGTACACTGAGGACTCCAAAATTCTTCTATAGAACCTTTGGATCAAAATCCATTATTTGATTTTTTAAAAATAGCAACACTTTTTACTCAAAACTGGTGAATGAAATGATTCACAGGGTCTTCAAAGCTACCCATCCCATAAAACTTGTGTATGAACAGAAAAAAATAAATAAATTTAAAAAACACACCCAAAGAAAATGTTTAAAGTTTTCTTCCTCACTGCAAGAAACATCCCAGGGGCTGCCACCAGGCAGTAGAATGGATAATTAAAGAAATATCTCAAAAAATGTTGACAATGCCACACCACATGTTTTCTTGAATCAATCTTAAATATTGTGTAGTGGTAATGAGCTTGACTTGGAGTCAGACTAGCTAGAATAAAAACCTAGCACAACCATTCTCTAACTATGTAACCTTCAAAAGGCAAAATAAGAGTCACAGAACAATAGTTCCTACCTCATCAAAGGAATTAAGTTAAAATTCAGAACAGGGTCTGATATCTAGTATTTAATAATTAATAGCTGAAAAGAGAAATAGTCTTAGAAAATATTCAGGCCATGGAAGGCTTTTACTATGAATGCAAATTCATCCAGCCAAGATACAGAAGCATCTGCTTAAAACATACCAAATGTATCCCTCACATGGATAAATAAAGACCTTAAATAATTACTCAGAAATAGAGCATGTGAGAAACCAGCATGCATGCCATGCTGAGTAATACATCCATGCAGGATGTCAAGGCTTTCTAATAAAATTGTTACACAAAAATATTTAATATTATATTAATACTCTACATGTTCATCACTGGTTAAAAAGAGAAAATTTAAAAAGGTGACCCAAAGTCCACAGAAAGAAATCAAAATTTCAAACACCTGTCCACACATATGAAAATCATTAATGTTTAAAGTCATATATTTTTAAGTTCTAGTCATTATTAAATTAGTGGGATTAGAAAAAAACTATAGCTTAAAAACGGTAGCTTATAAGAACCTTCCAGTATGACAGAGATGGTGTTGTTTTTAAATGTATGTGTGTGCGCGTACTTGTTTTGTAATACATCAAACAGACACAGCACTGTAAGATTATATTATTATAATATGAAAGGAAAATTTGCCTGTATCTCCTGTTAGGCCTCAACCAACTGCTGCACATTGTTTCAAAGATTACCAGGTTGGTTTTTCCTTCTTTTTTCTTCCCAGCACAGGTAACTCAACAGTGCTCCGTGATTCCAGCAATTCAAATAGCTGGTGAATAACTTATTTCCTCAAATATTCAAGGAGTTTTTCTCTGCAAGTGATCTCCATGTCCGACATCTTGTCTATCCACCTCTTCTGGCAGGAAAAACCTCCAACCCCTTACTTTGACTATGGCCACCAGATGTCACCCTTCTCCACACTACCGCACTTGGTATGTGGCTTTGCCAGAGGAAAAATGAGTTTAAAATGCAGGTCTTTGATTTTTCATAAACAGTTGACCTTAAGAATTGATGAACAAGGCCAGAAAAATTAAGCTAAGAAACACTGAAGGAAAAGAGAGATTTATAATTTCCATTTAAAAACAAAGATTAACAGGGCACAGTTGCCAATGGTTGGTTAGTAAATGTGTCACTGTGTAAGACTAGGGTGTTTCTTGAAATCTCAGCCTGTGTGAAATACAACCAATAAAAAGCAAACCATTGTAATTGTAAACGTCCTTAATGAAGTAGAACAAGGAAAGCTTTTTGGCAGCATGCTTTGAGTACAGGATATTTATAGAGAAAGAATTTATCAACGTGTTTTCAGCATGGTTTGGAGTAAAATGACCAATGTGTTACAACTTAAATGATATTGTTCTTACAGCAAGGAAAAACAATTAATTCAGCTGCCATAATTCAAAGGAACTATTCCATGAAACAAAATGTAAAAAAATTAGCAGTATAAATGTCCCCCAAAATGGTATTAACACATAATACCATTAAATATGTAAGATGGGCAGTATATAAAGATCATGCAGTGCATAACACAATTAATTTTATATTTTTAGAAATTGATGTATTTGTTGATTTTAAATATTTTAATGAAGCAATAATACTGAGAAGTATATTTGTGATAACACAAATAGGTTATCACTAGCTCATGAAATCATAGTTCTATTTAATTCATTTCAACTTTCTCATAACAAGCATAAATAACATGTAGTTATCCACTTAACTTTCATAACCAGGAAAAAAATTTTTTAAATAGTTGAGATCTCTTTGCCCAAATTCAATGTCTACCACACAAACTTTTGAGCTTTATTTGCTTTCTTTGGGTACCTGTCCTCCAACACAGAATGCCTCATTCCAGTTATATAGCCAAATGTATGTAGCAGCGTAAACACATGCCACCTGGGTGTATATCAGTGTTTATTTTAGCATTCTTTTGAATACTACAGATGAATTACTTTCTCAGAATCTAGTAATTCCTGAATGATCTGGTTAATTTTTTTCTAATGTACACAGATAGGGATAAAAACCAGGCTCGAGGGGAGATGCTGGCATACCCTTCAGGCAACATGGTGACTTCCATTTTACCTCCTTTAATATATGAGAGGTCACCCCAGTTCATGGGGGGAAATGCCACGACTGTTCTGACTCCAGAAGCACCGTCAGGCCCAACACAGCCACTAACTGACACCATCCCGCACACCTTAGCCTCAGAGCCCGAGAGACAGACGCCAGGCAGAGTGGACTGGTGTAGGTAAGAGGCGTAAGGGAGTCACACTCCAGGGTTGGAGAGGAAGCAATGGCTAAGATTTTTGGCTGTTTTCCCTTCATTTGGTTCAAACTCACTGAGAATAAAGGCAACGAGATTAGAAGCGCCATCTCCAGAGCCATCTCCTCCATTTAACTCCACACAGCTAGACCCTGAAATCAGTAGTATGTGAGATGGATCAGAGATAGACTCACTCAGTTTGAAACCTGTCTCTATTCCTGCCAAGCTGTAAGATACTCTCTACTTCATTTTCATCAAAAAAAAAAAAGAGGTTAATAATGTTTATGTCAAAGAATTATTGTAAGAATTACATGAGATAATGAATTTAAGAAGGTACTCAGAACTAAGTCTGGCAACAAGTGCTTTTCTTTTTAAGCCACTTTATTGCCATCACCATCACTCTTACTATCATTTTTATGAGAACAAGGTAGGGAGGGTCAGCAGAGACCAAGTAGAGAATTACTACACTACTTCAGTCTGGTATACCAGAGAGGCATTGTAAATGCCGGAATCATTAATCTGAGGAAACTATATGACACCTTTATGCAAATTTTTAAAAAGACACCCCTCCTCAAGACATTTCCCGTCCACTCTCCGGAAAACCATCATAATACACACAATCACCCATGATGCCTCTTCTGGGAAAGGTACCTCCTTGGTTTGTGCAGTGCACAGCCTTCACAGCTGTACAATGACCCAGATCACACTCTGGTGGAAGAGAACACAGGGTTTTGTGACAGATTAATTATTGGATTACAGAGAGGGGATTAAAAGGAAACTTGAATGGATCCAGGAAATGCCTATATGTGTAAGACATTCCAGTGGGGATATGAGAATATATATCCTGAGGAGATTTATAGCTTTTCTCAGACATTGAAAAAAATCATGACTTCCCCAAATTTAAAGAGCCATATTCCAGAGGTAGGAGATGAGATGACAGGTGTCTGGAGTCTGAACTGGTGCAGGAAATGACGGTAGGCTCTAGGTGCAGCTTGAGATTCATGAGCCAGTTCCAGTGGGGAGAGGTCACAGCTGTTCACTAGCATGCAGGAACTCAAAAACCTATATGACAGACACTTTTTGAGAGTGAACAGGGAAGGCTGAGAGCAGAGTTCCTCTTACAGTTCCTATTTATTAGGTCCAACTCTGTTTCGAAACATGAAGAAGACCACAAGTGCACCCCCCCTCACTGATCCCTAATTAGGTCTCCTCTCCACAAGAGGTCTGCAGGCTGCACTTCATTCACATTCAGCTAAAACGTAGTCCCCTGTGGCTCCTCCTGTAAAGATAAGAGACCCAGGAAAGAAGCATCACAGACTGAGATACCATTTTGCCTCCTCCCTGCGTCTCACCTTCCTCATACATTCATCTCAACTCTGACCATTCCCTTCCTAAGGAACTGCTGGATTTCAGGCACGATTAACTTTTGTCTGGAATTGCATAATAGTTTTCTAACTGGTCTCCTTGCCTCTCATCCCACCTCCACGCCACAGGGACTGTGCCCCTCCTTGCTCATGTTCTTGCATTGACTCCCCAGCGCTCATGTTACATCGTCACAAAGTCCCCAGAGCTCTGCATCAGCGGGCTCCAGTCTGTCCCTTTTCCCCAAATCACAGATGTTCAGAAGGCAGAAATGCAGAATTGGTGACTGACAGGTATGCAAGGCCAAGGATGAGACACAGTAATAATCTCACCTCCCAGCATGCTTCATATTCTATTTGCATGGTTGTTCTATCTGTGTAGACCTCCCCTCATCCTCAACCTTACCTAATGAAGTCTTACTTCCTCAAGATCCAGAACTCATTCTTGATCCCCAGCTGAATGCCTTCCTTAGGAACCCCAAAGAGTTTTCTTCATGTCTGCCTTAGGAGCTTATGGGCTCTTCTTCAACTGCATTTACTTGTGTTAAAGATTTCATTCTCTGCTAGATTTGGATTCTGAGAATAACAACAGTGAATTACTGAACCCCAAAGCCCCGGCACTACCTTAAATAGCACCTTGCAAAATAATAGGTGCTCAAAAGATGTTTGTTGAGTTAGTAGATTTCATTCTGAGGAAAACCATTAATTCCTGCTTCTAGCAAGGTGCCATTGTTCCCAAAGAAAAGGAGAAAAGGCTTCTCAGGGATGCCAAATCCCCTTCCCCCTCCCTCTCCTCCCTTCCTGCAGAGGAATTAGTGTGTCCTGGGAGCAGAGGTATTGAGAATTCCTCCTTTTTCCTACTCACTCGAAGCCTGCCGTTTCCTAAAGATTCTGAGCAGAATTCCAATAAGGAAGATGATGACACAAACAGCAATCCCACTGATGACTCCAATGACGAGGGTGCCAGATGGCGAGGGCTCTACAACAGCAAAAGCAAGTCAGAGCCTGTGACTGCCACCGCAGCCCAGAGCACACCCTTCCCTCACTGCCATGTTGATCTTTCTGCCCACAACAGATTTGCTCAGCTCTCATCCATACCCCACGTAATAGTGCAGGGCTGATCCAGGCCTGGGTGCTCCACCAGGCAGGTGTATCTGTGCTCTTCCCCAGGGGGCACAGCCAAAGCCATCCAGCTCTGGTAGGTCCCATCCCCATTGGGCAGCATGTCCTTATGCTCGATGTCCTTGGCATCCAATGGCTGCCTGTCCTTCAACCACCTCATGGTGATGTTTGGCGGGTAGAAGTTCAGAGCCTGACACCGGAGAGTGGTCACTGCAGAGGCCATGTGATGAGTCACCTTCACCAAAGGAGGCACTGGACAGGAAGGAGGAAGGATCTAGAGAGGGAATCTTTCTACCCTTGCCAGGAAGACCAGAACTTTCACTTTCCTTCCTCTGTAGGTTAGAGGAAGGAAATAACCTGTTTAGACAAAGCAAGCTGTAGAAAAGACACCATTCTGTGTCCTAAAACAAGTTCTAAGATTCAGCTCTGATGTCACATGGAGAACAGTCACATTCATATTGGCCTGTTCTCCTACCTGTCTCCTAAATGCACCTATCTGTCTCCATGTCTTCTGTGCTTTGTTATTATAATTGTCAGATGAAATGGCTCTTTATGTGGATCAAAAATGGCTGAATACACAGTCAGCAATTTCATCTGGTTCAACCTAGTAAGTATTCTTTGAAGAAGGAGCCTTGTAAGATAGCCAGCCTTCAGTGACTATTGCTATGTCTATGAAAGAAAGCTTTAACCTTCAAAGAATTCTGCTATTCTTATTGGTTGCCTCCCTTGATAATTTCTTGCCTTGGTATTCATGTGATAATTGACATCTTTGAATTCCTAAAAGGTATAAATATATACAGAGTTCTTGGTTAAATCAAAACACTACAGGTACTTCTTCTTTGGCCAAATGGGTGGAGAAAAAAAAGAAAACCATGACCCATGGCTATGTCACACATTTCAGTTATAAGGTACAGACCTCAGGGTGGAAAGCTCAGACCTCAGTTCCTGCCCAGAGGGTCACACAACCTTGTCCCTCTGACACCCCAGCCAGGGATGTGTGCCCTGCATTCCCCATCACTTCATCACTAGGGTTTGGGGGCACCGTACCTTGCTGGTCCAGAATCCCTCTCCCCAGCTCCAGCAACTGCTGCAGGTGCTCGGGGCAGTCCTTCTGGAGGTAGGCCCTGTTCTGCTTGGCCCGTATCTTGTTCACTTCCCATTCCAGCTTGGTGGCCAATGCCCTGGGCTCTGCTGCTTTCCAGTCCAGTGTCTCAGGGCAGAATTCAAGATGGTTCTGCCCATCGTACCCATACTTCCAGAACCCACCGGTGCTGTTGTCCTCTTGCATTTCACAACCCAGGATCACCTGCAGGGTGTGAGACTCTGGCAACACCCCCAGCTTTGTTACTGAAACCAAAGGAGTAGGTCCCCTGTCTCCACCATCCTCAGGGATTGAATGAACTCAGATTCCTTCCCTCCTCCCTGCCCCCAGACCTCAAACTCCCAGCTCTCTCCCTCAAGATGCATCCCTGAGGTGCAAAAACGCTCTGCCCTCCTCAGGAAGGTTAGGACCCCTTTCCACATACCCTTGCTGTGGTTGTGGTTGTCCATGATGGTCCAGAAGTCGACGATGAACATGTGGTCCCACCCTTTCAGGCTCTGACTCAGCTGCAGCCAAAGTGGGCTGGCGGCCCCACCCCAGTCCCATTGGCCTCGGGGCTCTGCTCTGCGACTCTTGTGATCGTAGGACACAAACAGCTGGTCGTCCACGTAGCCCAAGGCCTCGAAGAGGGGAAGCCCCAGGTCCGGCTGTGAGGCGCCCATGAAGAGGTAGTGCAGAGAGTGTGACCCTGAGAAGAGGGCAACAGGCCTTCTCCATGGGCCGCAGGGGGAATTGGGAGGTTGCAGCTCCACACACCTTCTGAGTCAACTCATACCTCCAGCTGTGTCTGGGCCCACCCTGTGAAGTGAGACACAGTACCTGCCTTCCCTCCATGTCTACTCTCTCCTTGTACACCCTCTGCCTATGTGGCTGCTACCCCCAGGCCAACCCCAGCCTCTGCCCAGTACTCAGTCAGGACAGTGTGGCTCTGAAGCCAGCAGGCTCCAGAAAATCCCAATGTGTTTCTAGCTATGGCAGTTGGGCTGTGCAGTTGGTGCTCAGAGCTAATTAGATCCAAGTCAAGGGGAATTTTGCTCTTGGGGTTTTTCACTGCTTCTATCTCTGTATCTTTTCCTGTGTAAATGTTTGCTCTCAAATACTTTGAAGATCTGATGATAAATAGGTCAGGGCAATTTTCAGCATCAAAACAACTTCAAAGCAAGTATAGAAGCCCCAATGAGCTAAAAAGGGCAAGATCTCTATGCAGGCAAGAGTTGCCCTACACCTTCCCTCAATTATAGAATGAGAGCATTCTCAGATGTATCCCCAGTACCAAGAACAGTGCCTGACATGTAGTAGATGCTTAACACACACTTGTTGAGTGAATAAATTGATGACAACTCCTAGACTTTTTATCTCTGGCCCTTAAGTCTAGATTCTTACACCAACTACCTACATGACACCACCAGTTGGATGACTGACTGGAATCTCGAAATGTAACAAGTCCCAAACCAGGCTCTTGATTTCCCCAAACTGCTCTTTCTTCTGCCTTCAATATCTCAGAAATGGCATCACCTATCACCCCATTGCTCAAGCCAGTAAAATAAAAGTAAAATGAAATAATATCAGAGTCGCTTTTGACCTCTCTCTCTCACACAGCGCATAGACCCCTCAACAACTTTCTTCAAAAGATATCCAGAATACAACCATTTCTCAGCACTACCTCTGCTCCCACCAGCCCAGTCTATCATGTCTTGCGTGGACTAGTGCAACAGCTTCCTGACTGTTCTTCTTTTATCAATACTTCCTTCGTTCTGTTTTCCACAGATCAGCCAGAGCAGTCTTTTTAAAAGTTACAACAGATCATGCCACTCCTTGGCTAGAATCTCCATCTCAGACTGCAAGGTCCTTAAGAGGCCTTGATGCGGTTCTTTTGCTGAATTCACCACCTGTTCTTGGCCTCTGGCCCTATATTCCTGCTGCTGCACCAGTGTCCTTGCTCTTCTCTTAACCCTGTGGTTATTAACTGGGACATTTTGTCTCTCTAGAGACATGTGGCAATGTCTGGAGATGTTTTTGGTTGTCAAAAGTAGGGGAGTGCTAACATCCAGTGGATAAAGGCCTGGTATGCTGTAGACACCCTATAATGCCCACAACAGTCCCCATAACAAAAAATGTCACAGGTGTTGAAGTTGCAAACCCTGCTTCAATTCAACTTGGCGGGCCCATTCAGCTTGTCTGGCAAGTGCTGCTCCCATTCGGCTTCACCATTTCCCTCAGGGCTCAGCTCAAATGCCAGCCTGAAGGAGTGACCTGCGCAGGCCTCCCTGCTTCACTCGCCTTCAGCATACCAGTTATTACCTAATGTTCTGCAGCCTTTGGCTGGTTGGTTTGTTATCCCCCACTGGAATGCAAAAACATCAGAATATTTGATATTGGCTTGGCTCCCTGACACCCCCTGGTCTATCCTTTTACACTTGTGAGCTCTAATTCTGTTCAACATCAGATTTTATGATTCAACCTCTGCTGTGCTCTGACGTTCTGGAATAGCAGCTATGAACTGCAGAATTGGGCCCTGCCTTAAAAGCCCAGGGTCACAATGAACAAAGTTACCAGCGAGCAGACAATGTGTCATTCTTTATCTATAAAATGTGGGTACACGCACTATCTATCCTCCAAGTGTTGTTCTGAGGCTATTTGCTAACACGTAAAGTGCTGAGTGCTGTGCTAGACATTAATGAGTGCATATTCACCTTCAGCTAAGATTAGAAACAATGGCAGTATTTCACTGAACATCAGAAAACCTGGTTGCCTAAGATCTGGGTAACCTGGGTAAATTATTTAACCTAAAGACCAACTGACTAATAAAACACCTATGAATAGCTCCTACCTCCCAAATGCATAGACGGTACAAAAAAGATCACAGATATGAAGGTAATTTAAAACGGAGTTCATTACTTAAATGTTAATTATTATCACGTTGGCATTCTTTAGTAAAGGCCTGTTAATTTTACAGTACTATTGACATTGCAAATCAAGAAGCCCCTGCTGAAAAGAAGTGTTAGTTCAATTAAAAAGTTCAAAAACAACACTTTTTCCAGGCCAAAGAACAATCGCCAAGAGTCAGTAAGGACAGGGGCTGATCTCTCTCCATCCCACAACGCATCAAAAGGCGTGAGGGTGGGTAGAATTCAGTTCCCCTTCACACCCGCCGACGCCAGCGCGATTGGTTTTCGGGGGAAAACCCCGCCTCGGTCCTGCGGGGCGTAGGCTCCGCCAAATGTCCCCCGGCCTTCGCGGAGCCCTGGTGTGTACACGCCAGGCTGGCCCTCCTGCCAAAGTCGCCCTAGGTGAGAGCTTGTCTGGGAATGACCGGGGTAAAAACAACACAGCCCACAGCAGCAACAGGAACACGGAGATCCGAGGCAAAGGGCCCTCAGCCTGGCTCGGCCTCAGTGAGAAATGAAAGATTTATTAAAAAGCGTGGCAGTCGGCGCAGAAAGTGGGTGCTTTCGAGTGCCGTTCGGGGGCCGCGGGAACTAGGTCCTGGGGCTAGAGGTCCCCTAATCCCATCTGCACCCCGGTGGCCTGCATCCCCTCCGGGAAAGTTGGGGGAGGGGACTGCGCACGGGCCAAGCAGTTCCTCCCACCTTCGCCAGCTCCAATCGCTAAGAAAGCTAGTTTCGGTTTTCTAACCCCGCCGCGCCCGCAGCCACCGCACTCACGCGGCGCTGGTCCCAGAGTGGCCACGGTCCGTAGGAAGATCAGCAGGAGAAGCGCGGGCGGGGCTTGCAGTCCCATTGCACCGGCTTGGACCGCGCGTCCTGGCGCGTTTCAGCCGCTTCAGTAGGACTGGGAAAAGCGGAAGGCCCGAGAAGTCACCCTGGAGCCATTGCCCAGGCTCCGGAGATCCCATATGAAACTTCCTGGTCAGTGGGATCCTTTTCCGGGTGTTAGGCCGTGGAGAGGAAATCCTGGGGCAAAATACCTCTAAAAACCGAAATCAGTCAAAGGGAGAAATAAAGCTTAAAACCCATTTATTGCTTACAAAACTGCAGTCTGGGCCATTTCTCTCTCCTGCTCCAGCAGCAGCAACACCGGCTCTCCCCTCACCTCTCAGGTACAGATAAGCCCTCCTTGCCCAGGTAATTTACCCATTGATAGGGAGATGAACTTCTCTCCATCCTGAAGAATGATGCAAATGCACTAAAGTCATGCTCCTTCCCACCTCTGAACGCCTATTGATATGCAGATATACTAAAGCCAGGCAAGATATTCTGGAAATGTTACAATTTTACCCACAATGTCTTTGATCATTTTGATTAATTTTTAGATACGGTATGAGGAAAAGGCCCAACTTCATTCTTTTTCATGTGTGTAAAGATAAAAACTCAGCTTTTCTTTCTTATATAGGGAAAAACCCAGTTCTTCCCTGTTTTTTGTTTATTTTTAATCTCTGTTAACACAAAACTTTACTTCTGACATTTCTAGTCACCAAATGTGTGGAGGTATTTTTCCCACAGCAATAAGCAAATCTCCAACACCAGCTGGTGTTTAACTCAATTCTGATGCTATCTACCCAGAGACAGCATCAGATCCCACAGGTTCAAGGCTTAGTCCCACAAGAACACCCCCCTACTCCCCCTCCAGACACCAGTCACAAGCTAGGTTCTCACTTGCGCTTCCGATCCACCGGCTATAGTTTGGAGGTTCCGATGACCTCCTCAGGTTTGATAAATTTGCAAGAGCTGTTCACAGAACTCAGAGAAACACATGACTAGTTTATTAAATGATATCATAAGGTATACAGATGAAAATAGGATACAACCAAATGAAGACATACATAGGGTGAGATATGGGAGGGTCCCAAGTTCAGGAACTTCTAGCCTGGAAGCTACTGGAAACCCTTGCTATTGGGATCTTATGGATGCTCCCTCAAACAGGCATGGTCAGTTATTAACTCCATTTCCAGCCCTTCTCCATTCTCTGAGAAGTGTGGAGAAGTGGGGAGATTGGGGGTTTAGGGAGAGAATATGGGCAGGGCTGAAAATTCCAAGCCTGTAATCATGGCTTGCCTTTTCTGCATCTGCCTTCTAGCAGCCATTTAGGAGCCCACCTAGAGTGGCCTAATTAGAACAAAAGATGCTCCTATCACTCAGGAAATTGCAAGTTTTAAGAGCTCTTTGCCAGGAACTGGGGACGGAAATCAATATATATTTTCTATTACCTTACAATGTAGATATTCAGTTGTCCCAGCACCATTTGTTGAAAGAATTACATTTTCATTACTGAATTTTTTGGCACTCTTGTCAAAAATTAATTAACCGTAAATGTGAGGATTTATTTCTGGACCCAGTCTGTGATACTTTGTTATTGCAGCCTCAGGAACCGACCACAGGAGGAAAGGATCACTCCTGGAGTCCCGAATGTCATGAAGTCCATGCCTCCAGAAAAAGGCTCCACTGGAATGTCTCTGAGCAAAATCAAATGAATTAAGAAATTTCAAGGAATCTGATAAGTTGGTGTAAGGCTGGAGGCACTGGAGGGAGGAAAGCGAGGACAATGCAAACGGAACAAAGACAGCACCAAATAGCTCTGTGCCATATAAGAAAGAAACGGACAGCTCTTCCTGGATTCCAGTCCCGTGACGTGAGGACAAACCCCGGATGCAGAGCCCCTCCATCCGGAAGGAGGAGACCTCTGGCTGTCCATCACCCGACCCTGAGCCAATAAAAAATTCCCCACCTACCCCTAGCACGGCCCACTTTCCCCTCCCTTCCCTGTTCTCTTAAAAACTCCCCACCTCCCCTCCCTGGGCACCACTTCCCCAGCTTGTGTTTCAGACTGGTGAACCTTGCCCAGGAGTTGCGCTCAAATAAACTGCCTAGCCCTTTGTTGCCTCTTGTCGACTGCTTATTTCAGCTCGAGTTTATCTTACACTTGGCAAGAACTGGAGAATACTCTAAAACAGCACTGTTCTATAGACCTGTCTGTGATCATGGAAATCTTTCTATACTGTCTAAAAACAGCTGTTCACCAAATGTGGCTGTTGAGCACTTGAAATATGACTAGTTTGTCTAAGGAACAGAATGTTTAATTTTGCTAATTTTTATTGGTTACAACAGCCACACATGGCTAGTGGTTACTGTGTTGGACAGTACCGCTCTTAAAGTCTTTCATGGTGAGACAGGACACACCATGGTGGCTGCTAGTGGCCAAGCAGCTGCAGGAGCCAGACACACAAGAGGCAGATGCTACAGTGAGGGTCTCTCCAAATACGGACATGAATTTTCCCTACCCCAATACTCCACTAAAATAGAGTTGATATTATTAATGTACATTTTTATGTCCTTTTCCATACAGAAAGATCAGCCAAGAACTACCTTGGTATTTTTGAAACATAATATTAAGTTGGCTGTTATGACAAAAGTAAATTAACAGCTCTTGTTTAAACATTGAAATTCAGTTTACATAGCTCACTATTGTATTTATTAATCTATCAAATTTTTAACTATCATTTTTAATGGGTCTTTGGGGATTTTAATGACCAAGTTTTTAAAAACTTAACTGCAATTACAAATTTAATATATTAGATTTTTAAAGTATCTAATTGATTAACAAACAAAAGTTCTCCAAATACTTCAATATTCTTTAAAAAAAAAAAACCTAGAATCTTAATTTCTTCTCAGTCTGCTTCTCCCATCTCAGGAAATGTCTCTGCCAATCATTCCATGGCTGAGCTCAAAATATCTTAAGTGACTCAATTAAATTAACCATTAGAATTTAGGTTCCATGCAAGCTTTTGTTTAATTCATGGATATAGTTATTGTTATGATTTGTGCCCCCTCAAGAGAAAAAAATAGAAAAGATATGTTGATTCTAACTCTTAGTATTTCTGAAGGTGACCTTACTACAGAGGTCTATACAAAAGTCATCAAGTTAAAATGAGGTCATTAGGATAGACCTTGCATCAATATAACTGATGCATCCTTATAAAATGGGTGAAATGGACAGACAGACATGCATAGAGAGAAGAGGTGAAGGAGAAGACAGTCATCTATAAGTCAAGGAATGCCTAAGACTATCAGGAGAGAGACCCAAAACCAAACCTTCCCTCACAGCCCTCAGAAAGAACTAACCCCTTCAACACCTTCATTTTGGACTTCCAAGCTCCAGAGCTGTGTGACAATATATTTCTGTTGGTTAAGCCACTGTGGGTAAAATTGTAATATTTCCAGAATATCTCCCCTGGCTTTGGTACATATGCATATCAAAAGGCTTTCAGACGTGTAAAGAAGTAGGCTTTAGTGCATTTGCATCTTTCATCTCCATATCAATGGGTAATTACCTGGGCAACAGAAGGCTTATCAGTACCTGAGAGGTGAGGGGGAGGGCTGGTGTGGTTGCTGTTGGAGCAGGAGAGAGAGTTGGCCAGCGGGCAGTTTTGTAAGACCCTTTCTCCCCAAAGAGCGTTTTGTGGTCAATTTCTTTGGTCACACTGAATCCATAGCAAAGTTGCCCGGGCTGAAACCCATTAGCAAGATAGCCACCATTTTTGGTACTTTGTTACAGTGACCCTAGCAACCTGATATACTTACAGCACATGGCTCAGTGCACACAGACACTCAATTAAAAAAATTATTGAAATAAGAAATGATGGGAGATATAAGCCTAGGTGTTAGTGTCCTGGGAGACAAATAAGGAAAGGAGCTGGGAGGATATAATTTTAAGTACACAGATTTTCTTTTAGAGCCTGATTTTCAGTTTTGTACTGCACACTCATCTTAAACTGTGCCTGAGGTTTGTGAGCTCAGGGTCTCTGCTTCAGCATCACCAAAGGAAAACCTTCTGTCTTCTGGGGAGTTGGCTCTGAGAGTTGCTGGTTGTTAATGTGGGGAGGTAATCTGGGATCAAAGTGCTTCTTCCACAGGTTTCTAACAAATCTGCCTGCTGTCAGTCCCGCCCATAATCCTCACTTAAGAGGTACCTGGTGTCTCAAAGACCTAAAGCTTCCTAGGGTTCTAGGGCAGGGAATTTATTTGTTTCTACTCATTCTCCCCCCTTGCTGGTGTTGGGTACAGCTTTCACTGGTTTAGACAAGGTATCTAGCATTCATCCTTCTGCTCTCTAGCTTCTGAAGTTCTGTTTACATCTCTTATAGGTTGTTGTCTCTTCCCTCATTCTCTTCATGTTTGACAGTTTATGTCTTCTCTGTAAAATCCTTTACTTACATTGACTGGGGTTTGGAGAAGGAGCAGAGACTGACCTGTGTCCAGTCAGCATGTTTAACTGCAAGTTGCTTCCTTTAAATAGAAAATTAACAAGATGTAATAGTGGTAGAAGTAAACTTTATTTGCCAGGAACTGTTCTAAACCTTATTTATACATTATCTCATTTTATTTTCAAAAATATCTTATTATATATCAAGGAGTTTACAGTCAAGTTGAGGAAATATGCCCTAATATGTTAAATAGCCAAATAACAATGCTCTACAATCTATTGCACCCAAGTGAAGAAATAGGTGAAGATGTAAAAGTTTTCAAGTTTATGGTCCTTTTAGCAATTCCATTTCTTAGTGTAATCATTATCTAATTATGAGTCCAAAGACCTGATTGCTATTTCCGGCCTTTTACCATATGGCTTTACTCCAGCATCTCTGAACCTCTGTATCTTCATCTATTACATAGGGGTAATAATTTTTGATCACTAATTGATACCTTCTATAAAGGATCTCTTACAGCTGATAAGAGATATAGACACCACTAGTAAGCAATAATCACAGACTCCGCAGATTAGGAATAAACTCTATGCAATACATTTCAGTTTAGAGTGCCATCAGAGCTAATGACATACTGTTAGGCTGGAGGAAGGAGAAATAAGGACATGCAAACAGAACAGAGAGATACCATAAAAGGAGAACAGACCAGACCCCAAGGCCCGTGCCTTATGTGGAAAGGGGACAGCTCTTCCTGAATTCCATCCTTCTGATGTGCCAACTAAGACCCAGATGTCAGCCTCCTCCCTCTTGGAAGGGAAAAAAGTTTCTAGTTGTCTATTATGTCACCTTTAGCCAATCATACTTCTCCATGCCCCATAGGATAGCTTGCCTACTCCTCCCCCTCCTAACCCCTTATAAACTTCCACCTCTCTAACCGGGTGTCACTTCCCCGGCCTGTAATACCCAGATGGGGGAACATCACCCGGGAATTGCACTCAAATAACCTGCCTGGCTCTTTGTTGCCTCTCATTGCCTGCTTATTTTGGTTGCAATTTATCTTACATTTGGTGCCAAAACCCAGGAAGGAGTGTGAGCATGGGGCCCTGACTGGCTACCGGCAGCCCTGCCCCCTCCTTCCCCTACCTGGGACCTCAGCGTGCTCTCTGCTGCATGGACTATTATCCAGTGAGTCCCTCAGTTCCCCCGGTCTGTTTCCCTTCCTAACTCTGTTTCACCTGGTCCGATAGAAATTGTAGCTACGTACAGGTTGGGGCATCTGGCCCCTTGGGCATCCAGCCCACCTTCTGTGGGCATCCGGCCCACCCCTAGCCCTGTGCTGTGGGAGACATCCCTAACCCAGGCCCCATGATGTCTGCGGGCATCCAGCCCACCCCTGGCCCTGTGGTGTGGGAGACGTCCCTCACCCAGGCTCCCAGGAAGTCTCCCCTGACTTGGTGCATTTGGGACGCTGGGCACTCCTCTCAACAGGATTAGTTGAGAACTGGTGCAGACATGGGGAACCAACCCTCGAAAGCAGAGGCTCAGACCACGCTGCAGTGTCTCATTTCTAATTTGGCTACTCTATATTTGTCCCAGGGATTTTGCAAATAGAAGCTAGTCTTTCTTTGCTCTGAGGCTGGGCCTCAGTATCCCTTTGACAATCAATCTCGCTGGCCCCCTGAACGAACTTTTGATTTTAGCATCCTCACGGACTTAATTATTGCCACCACAGCAGAGAGTAGGGTGAAATCCCATATGTGCAGGCTTTTTGGACTTTGTGCTCCCGCCCAGACCTCTATGTTAAGTGTTCAACAACTCAGGTTCTCCTGGCCTGATCTCCATTAAAAGATTGTCAGCCTCTTACTCTGAACAGCCCTTCTTCCTTTTCAGATCCGCCAGAAGACCTCAGTCGCCCACCTCCCTAAGCTCGCAATTCCCTCCCCCTCTCTCCACAACCATCTTTAAGTCCTTTGTCATCACACATGTCGTGGCCATCTTAAAGTCCTACACTCTCAACCATGCCGTTGTCCTGTTCTCCTCTTCTGGTGGCTGCACCACCCCATCCCCCTCTCCTTCCACCTTCACCCCCTCTTCCCCCACCAGAACACGATCCTCCCACCCTCTGGTTCCAGAAGCCACAGACAGGAAGCTGAGGAGAGGGAAAGCAATTGGATATCAGTGACTCAAGTCTTTATATCAGTTTGTCTGTCTGTGTACATGTTTTTGTGTGGGGGGTGTTGCTGACTGTAGTTGTTGTGTCTCAGTTTGTATGTGTGTCTAGGTGTGTAGATGAAAAATATTTTCCTACCTCTGGATGGTATTAATAAAAATTGATTTAAAAACAAGCACTTGTGAAAATTGGGCATTCTAAAACTTCCAGAATATCTGATAAAAAATGTTAAGCATTGGAGGGAGGAGCCAAGATGGTGGCGTGAGTAGGACAGTGGGAATCTCCTCCCAAAAACATATATTTTTGAAAATACAACAAATACAACTATCCCTAAAAGAGAGAACAGAAGGCACAGGACAACAGCCAGACTACATTCACACCTGTGAGAACACAGCGCCTGGTGAAAGGGGTAAGATACAAACCACAGCCCAGCGGGACCTGAGGCCCCTCACCCCAGCTCCCGGCGGGAGGAGAGTAGTCGGAGCAGGGAGGGAGAGTGAGCCCAGGACCGCTGAACACCCAGCCCTAGCCATCCACACCAGAGCGCAGACACACAGTGCATGCGTGGGGTGCCGGAAACTAGGAAAGCAGGACAGTAAGACCTGGGAGCGGGTCCCACAGCCGGCGCTCCTGGGACAAAGAAAAGAGTGCTTTTTGAAAGTCTTAAAGGGACAGGGACCCCACCGCTGGACGGAAGCATCCCGGGTAACAGACCAGCAGCTGAAAATTTCAGGGAACTCCGGACGCACTAAACCCCTGGGCAACAGCTCTGAGACACCTCACGGAGGTAAACAGCCAAACAGCCCCCTGTCCATTACTCCTCCGGGCCCCGACATAGCAGAGCAACAGCCTGAGGCTGGCCACGCCCACAGCAAGGGAGCTTCCTTAATTCCGGCCGGGCAAGATACAGAGACCCAGTCTACATGCAATTGCCAAACACAAGCCACTAGGGGTCGCAGTTGTCCCAGTAAAGAAAGGCCAGGAGCAATTGGAAAAAGTATAGGCTCTCCCAGCAGACAGACACGTCAAAACATATATTTTTTTTTCAGCATATATTTTTTGGTATAAAAAACATATATTTTTTGGTATTCTGAAAAGCATACCACTGCACCTATCAACATGAAAAGGCAAAAAAATTTGATCCAGACAAGACTAACCCAGATAGCTTCGACATCTTCTACATCTTCCCCTGAGAAGGAACAAGGGGAGATAGATTTAACCAGTCTTCCTGAAAAAGAATTCAAAACAAAAGTCATAACCATGCTGATGGAATTACAGAGAAATATGCAAGAACTAAGGAGGGAGAATACAGAAATAAAACAATCTCTGGAAGGACTTCAAAGCAGAATGGACAAAATACAAGAGGCCATTAATGGACTAGAAAACAGAGAACAGGAACACAGAGAAGCTGATGCAGAGAGAGATAAAAGGATCTCCAGGAATGAAAGAATTTTAAGAGAACTGTGTCACCAATCAAAATGGAAGAATATCCACATTATAGGGGAATCAGAAGAAAAAGAGAGAAAAAGGGATAGAAAGTGTCTTTGAAGAAATAATTGCTGAAAACTTCCCCAAACTAGGGGAGGAAATGGCCTCTCAGACCACAGAAGTACACAGAACTCCCATGACAAGGGTCCAAAGAGGGCAACACCAAGACACATAATAATTAAAATGGCAAAGATCAAAGACAAGGACAAAGTATTAAAGGCAGCCAGAGAGAAAAAAAAAAGGTCACCTACAAAGGAAAACCCATCAGGCTATCATCAGACTTCTCAACAGAAACCTTACAGACCAGAAAAGAATGGCATGATATACTTAATGCAATGAAACAGAAGGGCCTCAAACCAAGAATACTGTATCCAGCACGATTATCATTTAAATATGAAGGAGGGATTAAACAATTTCCAGACAAGAAAAAGTTGAGGGAATTTGCCTCCCACAAACCACCTATACAGGGAATCAAACAGGGACTGCTCTAGATAGGAGCACTCCTAAAAAGAGCACAGAAAAAAACACCCAACATATGAAGAAGGGAGGAGGAGGAATAAGAAGGGAGAGAAATAAAGAATCATCAGACTGTGTTTATAATAGCTCAATAAGCAAGTTAAGTTAGACAGTAAGATAGTAAAGAAGGTAACCTTGAACCTTTGGTAACCATGAATCTAAAGCCTGCAATGGCAATAAGTACATACCTTTCAATAATCACCCTAAATGTAAATGGACTGAATGCACCAATCAAAAGACACAGAGTAATAGAATGGATAAAAACCAAGACCCATCTATATGCTGCTTACAAGAGACTCACCTCAAACCCAAAGACATGCACAGACTTAAAGTCAAGGGATGGAAAAAGATATTTCATGCAAACAACAGAGAGAAAAAAGTATGTGTTGCAACCCTAGTATAAGACAAAATAGACTTCAAAATAAAGAAGGTAACAAAAGATAAAGAAGGACATTACATAATGATAAAGGGCTCAGTCCAACAACAGGATATAACAATTATAAATATATATGCACTCAATACAGGAGCACCAATATATGGGAAACAAATACTAACAGAATTAAAGGAGGAAATAGAATCCAATGCATTCATTTTGGGAGACTTTAACACTCCACTCACTCCAAAGGACAGATACACCAGACAGAAAATAAGGAAGGACACAGAGACACTGAACAACACACTAGAACAGATGGACCTAAAAGACATCTACAGAACTCTACACCCAAAAGCAACAGGATACACATTCTTCTCAAGTGCACATGGAGCATTCTCCAGAATAGACCACATACTAGGCCACAAAAAGAGCCTCAGTAAATTCCAAAAGATTGAAATCCTACCAACCAACTTTTCAGACCACAAAGGCATAAAACTAGAAATAAATTGTACAAAGAAAGCAAAAAGGCTCACAAACACATGGAGGCTTAACAACATGCTCTTAAATAATCAATGGATCAATGACCAAATTAAAATGGAGATCCAGCAAAATATGGAAACAAACGACAACAACACAAAACCCCAACTACTGTGGGATACAGCAAAAGCAGTCTTAAGAGGAAAGTATATAGCAATCCAGGCATATTTAAAGAAGGAAGAACAATCCCAAATGGATGGTCTAATGTCACAATTATCAAAATTGGAAAAAGAAGAACAAATGAGGCCTAAAGTCAGCAGAAGGAGGGACATAATAAAGATCAGAGAAGAAATAAATAAAATTGAGAAGAATAAAACAATAGCAAAAATCAATGAAACCAAGAGCTGGTTCTTCAACAAAATAAACAAAATAAGTAAGCCTCTAGCCAGACTTATTAAGAGGAAAAGAGAGTCAACACACATCAACAGAATCAGAAACAAGAAAGGAAAAATTATGACAGACCCCACAGAAATACAAATAATTATTAGAGAGTACTATGAAAACCTATATGCTAACAAGCTGAGAAACCTAGGAGAAATGGACAACTTCCTAGAAAAATAGAACCTTCCAAGACTGACCCAGAAAGAAACAGAAAATCTAAACAGACCAATTACCAGCAAGGAAATTGAAGAGGTAATCAAAAAACTACCCAAGAACAAAACCCCCGGGCCAGATGGTTTTACCTCGGAATTTTATCAGACATACAGAGAAGACATAATACCCATTCTCCCTAAAGTTTTCCAAAAAATAGAAGAGGAGGGAATATTTGCAAACTCATTCTATGAAGCCAACATCAACCTAATACCAAAACCAGGCAAAGACCTCACCAAAAAACAAAACTACAGACCAATATCCCTGATGAACGTAGATGCAAATATACTCAACAAAATATTAGCAAACCGAATTCAAAATTACATAAAAAAGGATCATACACCATGACAAAGTGGGATTCATCCCAGGGATGCAAGGATGATACAACATTCGAAGATCCATCAACATCATCCACCACATCAACAAAAAGAAAGACAAAAACCACATGATCATCTCCATAGATGCTGAAAAAGCATTCTACAAAATTCAACATCCATTCATGATAAAAACTCTCAACAAAATGGGTATAGAGGGCAAGTACCTCAACATAATAAAGGCCATATATGATAAACCCACAGCCAACATCATACTGAACAGTGAGAAGCTGAAAGATTTTCCTCTGAGATCTGGAACAAGACAGGGATGCCCACTCTCCCCACTGTTATTCAACATAGTACTGGGGGTCCTAGCCACGGCAATTAGGCAAAACAAAGAAATACAAGGATCCAGATTGGTAAAGAAGAAGTTAAACTGTCACTATTTGCAGATGACATGATATTGTACATAAAAAACCCTTAAGACTCCATTTCGAAGCTGCTAGAGCTAATATCGGAATTCAGCAAAGTTGCAGGATACAAAATTAACACACAGAAATCTGTGGCTTTCCTATATACTAACAATAAACTAGTAGAAAGAGAAATCAGGAAGACAATTCCATTCACAACAGCATCAAAAATAATAAAATACTTAGGAATAAACCTAACCAAGGAAGTGAAAGACCTATACCCTGAAAACTATAAGACACTCTTAAGAGAAATTAGAGAGGTCACTAACAAAGGGAAACTCATCCCATGCTCCTAGCTAGGAAGAATTAATATTGTCAAAATGGCCATCCTGCCCAAAGCAATATGCAGATTCAATGCAATCCCTAACAAACTACCAACAGCATTCTTCAATGAACTGGAACAAATAGTTCAAAAATTCATATGGAAACACCAAAGACCCCGAATAGCTAAAGCAATCCTGAGAAGGAAGAATAAAGTGGGGGGGGATCTCACTCCCCAACTTCAAGCTCTACTACAAAGCCACAGTAATCAAGACAATTTGGTACTGGCACAAGAACTGAGCCACAGACCAGTGGAACAGAATAGAGACTCCAAACATTAACCCAAACATATATGGTCAACTAATATTCGATAAAGGGTCCATGGACAAACAATGGGGAAATGACAGTCTCTTCAACAGTTGGTGCTGGCAAAACTGGACAGCTACTTGTAAGAGAATGAAACTGGATCACTGTCTAACCCCATACACAAAAGTAAACTCCAAATGGATCAAAGACCTGAATGTAAGTCATGAAACCATAAAACTCTTAGAAAAAAAACATAGGCAAAAATCTCTTAGACATAAGCATGAGTAACCTCTTCTTGAACATATCTCCCCGGGCAAGGGAAACAAAAGCAAAAATGAACAAATGCGACTATATCAAGCTGAAAAGCTTCTGTACAGCAAAGGACACCATCATAGAAGCAAAAAGGTACCCTACAGTATGGGAGTATGTATTCATAAATGACCGATCCGATAAAGGGTTGACATCCAAAATATATAAAGAGTTCACACACCTCGGCAAACAAAAAGCAAATAATCCAATTAAAAAATAGGTAGAGGAGCTGAATAGACAGTTCTCTAAAGAAGAAATTCAGATGGCCAATAGACACATGAAAAGATGCTCCACATCACTTGTCATCAGAGAAATGCAAAGTAAAACCACAATGACATATCATCTCATACCAATAAGGATGGCTACCATCCAAAAGACAAACAACAACAAATGTTGGCGAGGTTGTGGAGAAAGGGGAACCCTCCTACTCTGCTGGTGGGAATGTAAATTAGTTCAACCATTGTGGAAAGCAGTATGGAGGTTCCTCAAAAAACTCAAAATAGAAATACCATTTGACCCAGGAATTCCACTTCTAGGAATTTACCCTAAGAATGCAGCACTCCCATTTGAAAAAGACAGATGCACCCCTATGTTTATCACTGCACTATTTACAATAGCCAAGATATGGAAGCAACCTAAGTGTCCATCAGTAGATGAATGGATAAAGAAGATGTGGTACATATACACAATGGAATATTACTCAGCTATAAGAAAAAAACAGATCCTACCATTTGCAACAACATGGATGGAGCTAGAGAGTATTATGCTCAGTGAAATAAGCCAGGCGGAGAAAGACAAGTACCAAATGATTTCACTCATATGTGGTGTATAAGAACAAAAGAAAACTGAAGGAACAAAACAGCAGCAGAAGCACAGAACCCAAGAATGGACTAACAGTTACCAAAGGGAAAGGGACTGGGGAGGAAGGGTGGGAAGGGAGGGAGACGGGAAAAAAGAAAGGGGGCATTACGATTGACATGTGTAGTGTGGGAGGAGGGCACGGGGAGGGCTGTGCAACACAGAGAAGACAAGTAGTGATTTTGCAGCATCTTACTGTGTTGATGGACAGTGACTGTGAACGGGTATGTGGGGGGTCTTGGTGAAGGGGGGAACCTAGTAAACATAATATCCTTCATGTAATTGTAGATTAATGATACCAAAATAAAATTAATTTAAAAAAATGTTAAGCATTAATGCTAATTTGGGTTTGGCTGAGGCGGGCATGTCCTTGTGGTTATCAGCTGCCTAAGTTTACCTAAGGTCATTTAAGTGGATGTTATCTGCTAAATCTTTTAAGAATAAAATGTTTAAAGGCTTGGCTTTGTCTAATATTCAGTAAAAGTTTTGTAAGTAATCTAGCATAGTTGTTACAAATGAGTGAACTAAATAAGTGTGGCAAGTGAACACCTTTTTAATTGTGTGTTACAGTGTGTATACCTACCTACAGCCTGAGAATCTTTGTAGTAACCTAAAACCTTAAAGTTTTGCTAAGTTAAGAGGATATACTTTGTGTTTAGTGAGAGATTGTGCTGTAAAGATCATAGTTACAGAAATTATAAAATGCTCATAAATTTGTCAGTCTAAAGAAGGCTAGTGTAACAGTTGACAATAGCCTCCTAGGTGTTCACTAAAAATTAAGGTACCTAATGGTTATAAGTTCTAATTAAAACTACTTAAAGTAATAAAGAAAACATTTGAAGAGACTGTCATTTCCCCATTGTATGTCCATGGCTCCTTTATCATACATTAATTGACCATATATGTTCAGGTTAATGTCTGGAGACTCTATTCTGTTCCACTGGTCTGTGGCTCTCTTATTTGTGCCAGTACCAAATTGTCTTGATTACTGTGGCTTTGTAGTAGAGGTTGAAGTTGGGGAGTGATATCCCCCCCCACTTTATTCTTCCTTCTCCAGATTGCTTTGGCTATTCGGGGTCTTTGGTGTTTCCATATGAATTTTTGAACTATTTGTTCCAGGTCGTTGAAGAATGCTGTTGGTAATTTGATAGGGATTGCATTGAATCTGTAGATTGCTTTGGGCAGGATGGCCATTTTGACTAGATTAATTCTTCCTAGGCAAGAGCATGGGATGAGTTTCCATTTGTTAGTGTCCTCTTTAATTTCTCTTAAGAGTGTCTTGTATTTTTCAGGATATAGGTCTTTCACTTCCTTGGTTAGGTTTATTCCTAAGTATTTTATTCTTTTTGATGCAATTGTGAATGGAATTGTTTTCCTGACTTCTCTTTCTATTAGTTCATTGTTAGTGTATAGGAAAGCCTCAGATTTCTGTGTATTAATTTTGTATCCTACAACTTTACTGAATTCCGATATTAGTTCTTGTAGTTTGGGAATGGAGTCTTTAGGGTTTTTTATGTACAATATCATGTCATCTGCAAATAGTGACAGTTTGACTTCTTCTTTACCTATCTGGATCCCTTGTATTTCTTTGCTTTGTCTAATTGCCATGGCTAGGACCTCCACTACTATGTTGAATAACAATGGGGAAAGTGGGCATTCCTGTTTTGTTCCCAATCTCAGAGGAAAAGCTTTCAGCTTCTCTCTGTTCAGTATGATGTTGGCTGTGGGTTTTTCCTATATGGCCTTTATTATGTTGAGGTACTTGCCCTGTATACCCATTTTGTTGAGAGTTTTTATCATTAATGGATCTTGAATTTTGTTGAATGCTTTTTCAGCATCTGTGGAGATGATCATGTGATTTTTGTCCTTTTTGTTGATGTGGTGGATGATGCTGATGGATTTTCGAATGTTGTACCATCCTTGCATCCCTGAGATGAATCCCACTTGCTCATTGTTTATGATCCTCTTGATGTATTTTTGAATTTGGTTTGCAAATATTTTGTTGAGTATTTTTACATCTATGTTCATCAGGGTATTGGTCTGTAATTTTCTTTTCTGATGGGTTCTTGCCTGGTTTTGGTATTAGGGTGATGCTGGCTTCATAGAATGATTCTGGAAGTATTCCCTCATCTTCTACTTTTTGGAAAACTCTAAGGAGAATGGGTATTATGTCTTCTCTATATGTCTGATAAAATGCCACGGTAAATCCATCTGGCCCGAGAGTTTTGCTCTTGTGTAGTTTTTTGCTTACCACTTCAATTTTGTTGCTGGTAATTGGTCTGTTTAGATTTTTTTGTTTCTTCCTTGGTCAGTCTTGGAAGGTTGTGTTTTTCTAGGAAGTTGTCCATTTCTTCTAGCTTTTCCAGCTTGTTAGCCTATAGTTTTTCGTAGTATTCTTTAATAATTGTTTGTATTTCTGTGGGATCCATTCTGATTTTTCCTTTCTCATTTCTGATTCTGTTGATGTGTGTAGATTCTCTTTTTCTCTTAATAAGTCTGGCTAGAGGCTTATCTATTTTGTTTATTTTCTCAAAGAACCTGCTCTTGGTTTCATTGATTTTTTTCTATTGTTTTATTTTTCTCAATTTTATTTATTTCTTCTCTGATATTTATTATGTCCTTCCTTCTGCTGACTTTAGGCCTCATTTGTTCTTCTGTTACCAATTTCAATAATTGTGCCTTTAGACTATTCATTTGGGATTGTTCTTCCTTCTTTAAATATGCCTGGATTGCTATATACTTTACTCTTAAGACTGCTTTTGCTGCATCCTACAGAAGCTGGAGCTTTGTGTTGTTGTCATTTGTTTCCATATATTGCTGGATCTCCATTTTGATTTGGTTATTGATCCATTGATTATTTAGGAGCATGTTGTTAAGCCTCCATGTGTTTGTGAGCCTTTTTGCTTTCTTTGTACAATTTATTTCTAGTTTTATGCCTTTGTGGTCTGAAAAGTTGGTAGGATTTCAATCTTTTGGAATTTACTGAGGCTCTTTTTGTGGCCTAGTATGTGGTCTATTCTGGAGAATGTTCCATGTGCACTTGAGAAGAATGTGTATCCTATTGCTTTTGGGTGTAGAGTTCTGTAGATGTCTTTTAGGTCCATCTGTTCTAGTGTGTTGTTCAGCGCCTCTGTGTCCTCACTTATTTTCTGTCTGGTGTATCTGTCCTTTGGAGTGAGTGGTGTGTTGAAGTCTCCTAAAATAAATGCATTGCATTCTATTTCCTCCTTTAATTCTGTTAGTATTTGTTTCACATATGTCAGTGTTCCTGTATTGGGTGCATATATATTTGTAATGGTTATATCCTCTTGTTGGATTGACCCCTTTATCATTATGTAATATCCTTCTTTATCTCTTGTGATTTTCTTTCTTTTGAAGTCTATTTTGTCTGATACTAGTACTGCAACACCTGCTTTTTTCTCCCTGTTGTTTGCATGAAATATTTTTTTCCATCCCTTGACTTTTAATCTGTGCATGTCTTTGGGTTTGAGGTGAGTCTCTTGTAAGCAGCGCATAGATGGGTCTTGGTTTTTTATCCATTCTACTACTTTGTGTCTTTTGATTGGTGCATTCAGTACATTTACATTTAGGGTGATTATTGAAAGATATGTACTTATTGCCATTGCAGGCTTTAGATTTGTGGTTACCAAAGGTTCAAGGTTACCTTCTTTACTATCTTACTGTCTAACTTAACTTGCTTATTAAGCTATTATAAAAACATTCTGATGATTCTTTATTTCTCTCTCTTCTTATTCTTCGTCCTTCATTCTTTATATATTAGGTGTTTTATTTTGTGATCTTTTGTGTTTCATTTGACTGCTTTTGTGGGTAGTTGATTTTATTTTTTGCCTTTAATTAGTATTTGATTGTTCTGCTTTCTTTGCTGTGATTTTATTTTTACTGGTGACATCTATTTGGCCTTAGGAGTGCTTCCATCTAGAGCAGTCCCTCTAAAATACCCTGTAGAGGTGGTTTGTGGGAGGCAAATTCTCTCAACTTTTGCTTGTCTGGGAATTCTTTAATTCCTCCTTCATATTTAAATGATAATCATGCTGGATACAGTATTCTTGGTTCAAGGCCCTTCTGTTTCATTTCATTAAATATATGATGCCATTCTCTTCTGGCTTGTAAGATGTCTGTTGAGAAGTCTGATGATAACCTGTTGAGTTTTCCTTTGTAGGTGACCTTTTTTCTCTCTCTGGCTGCCTTTAATACTCTGTCCTTGTCTTTGATCTTTGCCATTTTAATTATTATGTGTCTTGGTGTTGTCCTCCTTGGGTCCCTTCTTTTGAGAGTTCTGTGTGCTTCCATGGTCTGAGCAACTATTTCTTCCCCCAGTTTAGGGAAATTTTCAGCAATTATTTCTTCAAATACACCTTCTATCCCTTTTTCTCTCTCTGCTTCTTCTGGTACCCCTATAATGTGAATATTGTTCCATTTGGATTGGTCACACATGTCTCTTAATATACTTTCATACCTGGAGGTCCTTTCATCTCTGTGTCAGCTTCTCTGCATTCCTGTTCTCTGATTTCTATTTTATTAATGGCCTCTTGCACCTTGTCCTTTCTGCTTCTAAGTCCTCCCAGAGATTGTTTTATTTCTGTATTTTCCCTCCTTAGCTCTTGCATATTTCTCTGCAAGTCCATCAGCATTGTTATGACTTTTTTTTTTTTAAATAATTATTTTTTATTGAAGGGTAGTTGACGCACAGTATTACATTACATTAGTTTCAAGTGTACAACACAGTGGTAGAACATTTATATACATAATTCTAGGTTCCAGCTATCACCCTACCAAGCTGTTACAATATCTTGACTATATTCCTTATGCTATACATTACATCCCGGTTACTTATTTATTTTACCATTGGAAGTCTGTCCTTTTTTTTTTTTTTTTTTTTTTTTTTTTTTTGTGAGGGCATCTCTCATATTTATTGATCAAATGGTTGTTAACGACAATAAAATTCTGTATAGGGGAGTCAATGCTAAATGCACAATCATTAATCCATCCCAAGCCTAATTTTCGTCAGTCTCCAATCTTCTGAGGCATAACAAACAAGTTCTTACATGTAGAACAAATTCTTACATAATGAATAAGTTACATAGTGAACAGTACAAGGGCAGTCATCACAGAAACTTTCGGTTTTGCTCATGCATTATGAACTATAAACAGTCAGTTCAAATATGAATACTCATTTGGTTTTTATACTTGATTTATATGTGGATACCACATTTCTCTCTTTATTATTATTATTTTTAATAAAATGCTGAAGTGGTAGGTAGATACAAGATAAAGGTAGAAAACATAGTTTAGTGTTGTAAGAGAGCAAATGTAGATGATCAGGTGTGTGCCTGTAGACTATGTGTTAATCCAAGCTAGACCAGGGCAATAAAACATCCACGTATGCAGAAGATTTCTCTCAGAACAGGGGGGGTGAGGTTCTAAGCCTCACCTCTGTTGATCCCCAATTTCTCACCTGATGGCCCCCCTGCGACTGTGCCTGTCTTAGGTTGTTCCTCCCTTGAGGAATCTTACCCGTCTCTGGCTAACCAGTCATCTTCCGGGGCCATACAGGGAAATGTGAAGTTGGTAAGTGAGAGGGAAGCCTTATTGTTTGAAAAGGTTAGCTTTTTACTTCTTTGCATATTTATGCCCTGTAGCTTCTATGCCCAGCATTTGTCTTGAGGTATCTTTACCACTTGGAAGAATTATGATACTCGGTAAATTTGATATGAGGCACGAATTCTATTTACATTGTTATGACTTTTATTTTTAATTCTTTTTCAGGAAGATTGGTTAAGTCTATCTCCCCAGGTTCCCTCTCAGGGGAGGATGTCTGTGTGATTCTGGTCTGTATCAAATTCTTCTGCCTTTTCATGGCAATAGGGGTAGTCGTGGGCAGTTGGCACATGTGTCAGCTGGGAGAACAAAGTCCCTTCCCGTTTGCTCCTTGCCTTCCTCTCCTGGGAGAACGTGACCCCTAGCAGCTTGTGCTGGGCAGCTGCACTCAGACGGGGTCTGTGATTTTTGCCTGGGCTGCTGTTGAGGCAGCTCTGCGTGGCTGCTGTGGGCATGGCTGTTTTCAGGCTCCTGCTCTGCTATGGTGGGGCTGGAGAGGGAATGGGTGGGAGGCTGTTTATCGCCGTGAGATGCCTAAGAGCTGCACTGTTGCCCAGGGGGTTATGGCATCCAGAGTTCCCCAGAATTCCCAGCTGCTGTGCTGAGTGTGCCGGGACACTTCCATCCAGCCGTGAGACTCCTGTCCCTTTAAGACTTTCAAAAAGTCCTTGCTTTTCTTTTGTCTCAGGGGCGCCAGCTGTGGGAACCTGCTCGCAGGTTTTACTGTTCAGTTTTCCTAGTATCCAGCATGCCACGCAGTGTGTGTCTACGCTCCCAGTGCAGATGAGTAAGGCTGGGTATTTAGCAGTCCTGGGCTCCCTCTCCCTCCTGGCTCCAGTTCTTCTCCTCCCACAGGGGAGCTGGGTTAGGGGTGGCGCTTGGGTCCCACCAGGCCGTGGCTTATATCTTACCTCCCTCGTGACATGCTGGGTTCTCGCAGATGTAGATGTAGCCTGGCTGTTGTCCTGTATCTTCTGGTCTTTCTTTTAAGAATAGCTGTTTTTGAAGTATTTTCAAAAATATATATGGTTTTGGGAGGAGATTTCCGCTGCCCTACTCATGCTGCTATCTTGGCTCCATCTGTATCGCACATTTTTTATTATGCTAATCATTTGTAATCATGTGTAAGATTCACTTCAGCATGCTAAAAGGCCCAGGCATATGTAGTGTTTCCTTCTTCAGACCTGATGAGGTGATTTGCAAACTGGGCAACTAATTTAGCTTGCAGACCCAGCTGTAAACAACATAGTAAAAGGCAGAAAGGATTCCACCTTAAAGATAAGATTGCATTTTAACACCCAGGAAGTTTAAGAAGTAAGATTCTTAACTTACTCTTTAGCAAACAATACCTCAGCCCACCGTAGGGACTGGGCAGGCATCCTTGTTTGATATGCTCCTAGACCAAGAAGCAGTTACCTCAGGGAGAAATCATCAGAGCAGGAGGGTGCTTGTGTTAAGTTAATTCTAAATATTCAGGGATAACTTAACAAGTCCACACCCCTAAGTCTTTATCAGGTTCCCAAAAATCCTCAACTGCTTATAAAACCCCTAGAGAATGCACCACTACGGCCTCTCTTGTCCCCTCCTGGTGTGAGCCAGGAGCTCTGTCCTCTCACTGTATCTCTCAATAAAAGCCTCTTCCTGGCTCTCCTACTATGGGTGTTTGTGAAATTCATTCTTCAACTCTGCAAACAAGAACCCCAGCATCAAGACTATGTCTTACCTCCACCTCCAGGTGTTCCACTCTTTTCATGTTTATTCAGACATCTTTTCCATTGTCACTGTTATCTACGTATTTCTAGGTCTTCATCCTCAAAATCGCACCGTAAGTATAGAGCCTGTCTTATTTACCTATTTATTCCTGGAAACCAGCACAGTGCTAGGTTTATCGAAGGTGCTGATTGATTCTTTGTGGAATGAAAAAAATTAACCAGCATGTTTTTTCTAGACCATTTAATACAGGAGTCCAAGTCACTTAATTTGTTGCTCTCATTTTCCCAATGGCCTCAGGATCATCATCTGTCAAATGCGTGTAGTAATTTTTGTTCATCTAAAGAGAACTAAAACCGTTGAGTGCGTAACTAGAGGGTCATTAGTTAAACGAAGGCCTGATGGGACTGGAACATATCCAGCCTCTAAAAAATGTTTTGGTTGGTTCCGAGCGCCATCTAGTGTCCATTATGACAAATAGCACGATGTATTGTAAACACCTCTCATTCTGCGGAGCTGTGAGGTAGTACAAAATGTATTTGCAGGGGTGAAAACACCTTTTACCTAAAACTTACTAAACAGATTATTATGTAATTAATAGTTGGGTGTAGTTTAATTTTATGCACTTTATAGCTAGGGAAACAAGTCTTATTTTCTTTGACTTTAGTTCAATTCGTATTGTAGTGTGCATGTGTTTAACTATTTTAATTGTAATCAGTTTGCAGGGCTGTCTTAGAAGAAATCTGAATCCTCAGTCTCCATTTTCTTACAAGTGAAGTGATAATAATTGTAATGGTAGTTACAGAATGGTGGTGAAGATGGAATGAAAACAGTGCATATTATGCTTGGTGCACAGGAAATGTTCAGTTATCTTTACTAGAATTCTTAAGTCAAGGGTTCCAGAATTGTGCCATATTGTGTTTATAGTAATATATCTTTAGTTTTTAAAAGTGTTTTTATTAAAGATGTATATATATGTATATATATATATATATATACACACATATATCATATATGTTTTTGTAGTAACAATATGACAGGTACTGTTCTAAGAGCTATATAAATATCAACTTGTAAATTCTCATAACAACCTATGAAATAGGTACTATTATTGCCACTTCGTAAATGAGAAAACTGAGACATAGAGAAGTTAACTTGTCCTATGGCTAAGTTGACTTTGAACCCAGTCATTCCAGCTTTTGAGCTAGTCTGTTTGATAAATATACTATACCATCTTTGTATTTTTCCTGGATTATTTTATAAAATTAAGAAGGAAATGTAAGTGCTACTACCATTAAACATGAAAAGTATAAGAAATGTACTATATTAACAGAAGTATAGCTACAGATCCTTAGGTAAGCTGTCAATAAGAATTTAGTCCCAAGATGTTTTGTTTAACTTAAGCAAGTCCAGGTGAATTCAGTAGTAAAAACGCAGGGTAATGGAGCACCTTGGTCACTCTTACATATTGTAATGCACAGTTCTCCCTGATGACCACACCTGCCTTCCATTGAAATTTTACCCATACCTGGCATGCAGGAGGCAGGGAGTGTCATCCTAATCTTTTCCCATTGAGTTTTTGGGAAAGGGGCAAACTCCAGAACAGCAATATAGTGGTAGATTCTAAGTGACAGTGACAGTCCTGGGTTATGTGGTCACCTACCAATTGCCAACATACACATGATTGCATGCATGAACACACATGCTCACACACACACACACACACACACACACACACACACACACACACACACACATCTCCTTTCTCTGATGGTCCAACTGCATCTCTTCTTGTTAAAATCTCTTCCTGAAGCCTTCCTTGGGATGTACCTCGGTCCTGTGACCTTTCAGTCTGCCAGAGGAAGCACACATAATTGGAAAGAGTAAACTAGCTTGTTGAACTTGAAATACTCTCAGCCACCCCTCCAAATTATGGAGATAGCAACCTTCTCAGGATCATCCAAAATCAGGAGAATCCATGGTACAAGGATCTAATGGGAATAAATTTCAAGTAAGAGGCTACTGTGGGCTCAGACAATCCCAGGAACTATATGCATGTTATTAATTTAACTCTCACTATATTCCTGGGGGAGGTGCTATTCCTATGTTACAGAGGAGGAAATGAGACTTGGAAAAGTCTGAGAATTTAGCAGGGTCGTCCAGCTGGTTAGTGAAGGACCTGGTATCGAAAACAATTGTGGTTAGTCCAAAGGTCTCTTGTCTTCTCTTGCATCAGCTCAACTGTGTATTCCACTTGCAGGCAGCTTTGTAAGTTACAGAGTAGCCTGCGGCTGCCAGATTTTGAATGGGCTAGGGAACCAGAAACATTTTCTAGCTGATCTTCCATCATTTATATATATAATATACAAAATTATATATATGGTATTATATACTATAGATTTTACATGCAAATCTATAGTATACAAGTGAATATATAATATATGCTATAAATTATATGTGATTACAAATACAATTAATTTGGCAATATTTAATAAACATTATCAAATAAATACTTATAGATTATTTAATTTACCTCTCAGTTTTAATGTCTAAAGTAGTAACTATCTATGTACATGTAACCTACATTAACAAAACTTTTTTGGGACCCTATTAATGTTTAAGAGTATAAAGGGGTCCTGAAATCTAAAAGGTGGAAAACCATTATCCTAGGCTATTCTCTGATGTCTTATTTTCCTAATTAGATTGGTAAATTCTTAAAGGCAAAGGTCTAGCCAGCATGTCAACATTTTCAGTTTTTATTTTTCAGTTCTCTCAGTGGTCTGTGTCTTACCGATCAGCTTTACCACACTCTGTGATGATGGTGACTGTCCTCTGTGTCAGTCCTACTTGGTGTGATCCCTTGAGAGGAAGCTCTTTGGCTAATCCTTGCTTTATTTCTCTCTTGGTATCCTTTGCTTAACAAGTGCTCACTACTCAGTAAGTGTTTGAAAAGCTCTTGCATGACATAGAGATGAGCTAGGAATAAAAAAAAAGTTATGTCCCAACAAATGTAGCAAAACTCATACATCCAGGTTTCCTCCCAAATAGTCACTGTGTAAGGCTATATACTAATTCTGATTAAGGCTATTGCCTAATATATATATTATTCATTGTATTATCATTAATCTACAATTACATGAAGAACATTATGATTACTAACTCCCCCCTTCACCAAGTCCCACCCCACAAACCCCATTACAGTCACTGTCCATCAGCATAGTAAGATGCTGTAGAATCGCTACTTGTCTTCTCTGTGTTGCACATTCCTCCCTATGCCCCGCCCCCACATCATACATGCTAATTGTAAGGCCCCCTTTCTTTTTCCCTGCCCTTATCCGTCCCTTCCCACCTTTCCTGCCCAGTCCCTTTCCCTTTGGTAACCGTTAGTCCATTCTTGGGTTCTGTGATTCTGCTGCTGTTTCAGTTTTTCTTTGTTCTTATACTCCACATATGAGTGAAATCATTTGGTACTTGTCTTTCTCCGCCTTGCTTATTTAACTGAGCATAATACCCTCTAGCTCCATCCATGTTGTTGCAAATGGTAGGATTTATTTTCTTCTTATGGCTGAATAATATTCGATTGTGTGTATGTACCACATCTTCTTTATCCATTCATCTATTGATGGACACTTAGGTTGCTTCCAATTCTTGGCTATTGTAAATAGTGCTTCAATAAACATAGGGGTGCATCTGTCTTTTTCAAACTGGGCTGCTGCATTCTTAGGGTAAATTCCTAGAAGTGGAATTCCTGGGTCAAATGGTATTTCTATTTTGAGCATTTTGAAGAACCTCCATACTGCTTTCCACAGTGGTTGAACTAATTTGCATTCCCACCAGCAGTGTGGGAGAGTTCCCCTTTCTCCACAACCTCGCCAACATTTGTTGTTGTTTGTCTTTTGGATCGTGGCGATCCTTACTGGTGTGAGGTGATATCTCATTGTGGTTTTAATTTGCATTTCTCTGATGACTAGCGATGTAGAGCATCTTTCCATGTGTCTGTTGGCCATCTGAATTTCTTCTTTGGAGAACTGTTCAGCTCCTCTGCCCATTTTTTAATTGGATTATTTGCTTTTTGTTTGTTGAGGTGCATGAGTTGGATGTCAGCCCTTTATCGGATCTGTCATTTATGAATATATTCTCCCATACTGTAGGGTACTTTTTGTTTTATTGATGGTATCCTTTGCTGTACAGAAATGTTTCAGCTTGATATAGTCCCACTTGTTCATTTTTTCTTTTGTTTCCTTTGTCCAGGGAGATATGTTCATGAAGAAGTCACTCATGTTTATGTCCAAGAGATTTTCGCCTATGTTTTTTTCTAAGAGTTTTATGGATTCATGACTTACATTCAGGTCTTTGATCCATTTCGAATTTACTTTTGTGTAAGGGGTTAGACAGTGATCCAGTTTCATTCTCTTACATGTAGCTGTCCAGTTTTGCCAGCACCAGCTGTTAAAGAGACTGTCATTTCCCCATTGTATGTCCGTGGCTCCTTTATCATAAATTAATTGACCATATTTTTTTGGGTTAATATCTGGGATCTCTATTCTGTTCCACTAGTCTGTGGCTCTGTTCTTGTGCCAGTACCAAACTGTCTTGATTACTGTGGCTTTGTAGTAGAACTTGAAGTTGGGGAGCGAGTTCCCCCCTACTTTATTCTTCCTTCTCCAGATTGGTTTGGCTATTTGAGGTCTTTGGTGTTTCCATATGAATTTTTGAACTATTTGTTCTAGTTCATTGAAGAATGTTGTTGGTAATTTGATAGGGATTGCATTGAGTCTGTAGATTGCTTTGGGCAGGATGGCCATTTTGTCTATATTAATTCTTCCTAGCCAAGAGCATGGGATGAGCTTCCATTTGTTAGTGTCCTCTTTAATTTCTCTTAAGAGTGCCTTGTAGTTTTCAGGATATAGGTCTTTTACTTCCTTGGTTAGGTTTATTCCTACGTATTTTATTCTTTTTGATGCAATTGTGAATGGAATTGTTTTCCTGATTTCTCTATTAGTTCATTGTTAGTGTATAGGAAAGCCACACATTTCTGTGTGTTAATTTTGTATCCTCAAACTTTGCTATATTCTGATATCAGTTCTAGTAGTTTTGGAGTGGAGTCTTTAAGATTTTTTATGTACAATATCATGTCCTCTGCAAATAGTGACAGTTTGACTTCTTCTTTACCAATCTGGATTCCTTGTATTTCTTTGTTTTGTCTAATTGCCATGGCTAGGACCTCCAGTACAATATTGAATAACATGGGGAGAGTGGGCATCCCTGTCTTGTTCCCGATCTCAGAGGAAAAGCTTTCAGCCTCTTGCTGTTCAGTATGATGTTGGCTGTGGGTTTATCATATATGGCCTTTATTATGTTGAGGTACCTGCCCTCTATACCCATTTTGTTGAGAGTTTTTATCATGAATGGATGTTGAATTTTGTAGAATGCTTTTTCAGCATCTATGGAGATGATCATGTGGTTTTTGTCTTTCTTTTTGTTTATGTGGTGGATGGTGTTGATAGATTTTCAGATGTTGTACCATCCTTGCATCCCTGGGATGAATCCCACTTGGTCATGGTGTATGATCCTTTTGATGTATTTTTGAATTTGGTTTGCTAATATTTTGTTGAGTATTTTTGCATCTACATTCATCAGGGATATTGGTCTGTAATTTTCTTTTTTGGTGGGGTCTTTGCCTGGTTTTGGTATTAGTTGCTTAATATATTTTTGCATCTTGTAATTGTCTATTCGAGGCCTAGTCTGGGAAGTTGTAATAATGTACATATTCTCACTCTTGATAAATCCTTTTATTTTGAGGATAGATTTGACTTTTGAAACAGTTTAAAGTCTTTGAAAGCAAGCTTGAAGAATAACGTGGCCATTAATAACCTAGTTTCCTGTGTAACTTATGTGTAACATCTACAAAACATTAAGCAAATAGTTTTGTGATGTACTGTTCCTTTTGTAATCCTCTCCCTGTGTTTATTAAGCTTCTACCATGTGTTTTACTATTCTCTGCCAGTTTTCCCAATATATTTTGAGGGTATGTCAGGGAATAGAGATAGAGGTACCTCTCCCTCTCAGCCCTTGAGGTACCCACAGGCTGGTGAGGGAAATGTTTTGGTTCAGGTCTAATTGCCTAAAAATTGTTGGCCATTTGCCTGCAAAGGTTGCAAATAGAACAGAAAAGTTGCTCTGAGGTTATTTGTAAGAATGGTTTGCGGTGCTGAAGCAAAGAAATATACTGGAGGACCTACATCTTCAGGCTGCAAATCTCTTGAAGTTCTTTCCCGCGTATTTTTTTTCAGGCTGCCCTATATTGTCAGCCTGGTAGTGAACCAAAGCACTAACACTTTACACTCTTGAACAGGACCACCAGTGGAGTGGCTACTACTATTAGCTTCATCCCTTCCTGAGTCAGGAAAACGGAGGTTGTGATATCACTGCCAGTTGAGGCTTGTAACAAGGTTTATTAATATCAGGACCCTATGTGGGCATGGTAGAAAGAGAAAATGAGAGAAAAATCAACTGTCAGTCCCTGATCCATTCACCTGTGCTAATAACATCTCTCACTCTCCTTTGAGTGTCTTGTTTGAATCCCTCTCTCTGTCTCTGCCTCTCCAGTTATAGTACAACCTTTTGGATTTGGCATTCTGTTCTACATATTTAATTGTGCATACCACCTTCCCAGGCTGTTTCCAACATGAAACATAATTAGCCAACCTGTAATATTCAGGATGTGTATAAATACAAGAATACACAATTTATTGCATGGCAATATTCATGTCCTCAGTTTACTGCTGGCTATCTTGCGGCCATCAGTTTTGAGTGGGAAGATCACACCTTTAATCTGAATTTTCCCTTGGAGCTAACTGTAATAGTCCCTTTGCTGCTCACAGTCTTGTACAAGCTTACATCAAAGCCTGAGACTCCAGGGAACATCTACCAGATCTAAGGTTGCTTTCAAGTTGACGGTCAAAGAATTCTGTATCTTCCATTCTGAGAATAGTTTCTATGTTCTGATTCAGAGCCCTTAGGACAAACTGATTAACCAAGTGTCAAAGCATAATTTTCAAAAAGTTAAAAACATGACTCTTAAACAAATACTGTATAACAAGCTCGTGCATGGATAATTTAAATCATTAGTGAGGGAGCAAACATGACAAAGTTCGGTGAAAGTAGGATACAGGTGAGCAAAATATGTATTTAATCAGGAAAGGAAAGAATGCTAGACAGCTGAAAATCGGATATAGAACTAGCTGATATCCTAGTAGGCAATACAATCCTAACTTACAGGGTTATGTTTTCTACTGGAAAGAATTTACCTACATCTCTATTGGAGAAAACCTTTATTAATGTACTAATCTACGAGTGAACATAAAAGTTTACACACTCTGAGCCTAATCAAAAAGTAAGTATTAAGTCAGTTACCTTTGGTGTAGTCATGTTCTCCAGGATGACAGCTATTAGTTACATATGGCCATTGCAATATATATACATATAGAAGTATTAAATATTTGAGAAGAAAGTTTACGGAGCCTTTTCTTACGAGAAAAAAATTGCAATATTGGAACCAAAGGTTGAAATACAAAGTAGCAAACCTTAAAGTAGTAAAGCAAATTTTTGAATAGAATACATATGAGCAGCTTCAGGGGAAATGCGAAGAGGTGAGCCTATTAACAAAAAATGGTATATTAATTTATATGTTCCAGTACTTTTCCTCTATTTGTTTAAATTTTGCCATTTTGGTTTTTTTTATTTCAAATCTACAGTTCATCTTATTAGTCAAAAGTGTATTTTATTAAAGTCAGTTGCTTTATTTCCATCAATGAGATGCCAGTTAGAGAGTGTCCTTCTATATATACCATGACATGTATTAGATAGTGTTACTGGAAGTAACGTACAATCTTCATGTGCTGAAATTCATCTCTTTATTGCAGCACACAAAAACAAATGCTTGTTTGAAAACAGATCATCACAATGTCTCTAGCTGCCAAGTCTTTGGGGGGGTTCTTTGCAAGCTTAGGGGCTCTCCCTTTTTCTCTAATTATTCTATTCTTGTGGGCCAGACCCCCTGCCTTGCACAACCCAGAGGGGAACCTGAGGGCTTTTTAAAAACAGTCCAATTTCTCGACTTTGGAGAAGTGAAGAATGCCCCGCCCCATCTATGAAAGAGGGATTTGATAGTTTCAATGTCTTCAAATCGAAGAACTAAGTCCACAACCCCTTGTCATCCAGGACTACCACTGCCTCCTCCCCAAGGCTTATGAACCCACTCCTATCCTGCCCTAAATGCTTTGGACTGGCCACGGAATCCTTGTCCCAGTCCACAGTTCCTATCGGTCCGTACGCAGAATTCATAGAGGACCTGTGTTATTTCCCTTGCGAAGAAACAGAATTATCGTGAAAATTTAGGTGGAAAACATTTCTTTTTTGTCCCCCAAAGAAGGGAAGCATGTGCCCAACCATCCTTGAGAAAAAGAACTTTCAGGGGCAAAGGAGCGAAAAGGCAATTTAGAAGAAAAACAGAAAGTGGTCTCCTACTGCCCTGGACTTCCCTGGGAGTTGGGGGAGTTGGGGATGTCTGGACGCGTTGTGTTTGTGGTTGCGGAAAAAATAAACGGAGAGTATGAAGCCTGAGGCTTCTCGGATCCTTTCCCGACCAAACCTGGGTAATTTGGTGAAGGATATTTTAATATTTTTCCTCTTTTGTGAAGTGGAACAAACACAACTTGGGCGCACCACGGCGGCCCGGAGCCTGCCAGCCAGGCGGGCGACCGGAGCACCAATCAGGGCGCGCCTGCGCTCTATATATATATGGCGGCCGGGCTTCGGCCCCGCTTCATCGGCAGTCTGCCACTTGCGTCAAAATCTTGTGTGTTCAGCATGTCGGAGACTGCTCCTGCCGCTCTTGCCACCGCCCTGCCTACGGAAAAGACACCGGTAAAGAAGAAAACTGCCAGAAAACCGGCGGGGACTCGCCGTAAGGCATCCGGCCCCCCGGTGTCCGAGCTCATCACCAAGGCAGTCGCGGCTTCCAAGGAGCGCAGCGGCGTGTCGCTGGCTGCACTCAAGAAGGCGCTGGCGGCCACCGGCTACGATGTAGAGAAGAACAACAGCCGCATCAAGCTGGGCCTCAAGAGCCTGGTGAACAAGGGTACCCTAGTGCAGACCAAGGGTACTGGCGCTTCGGGTTCTTTTAAGCTCAACAAGAAAGCGGTCTCCGGGGAAGCCAAGTCCAAGGCTAAGAAGGCGAGCGCGGCCAAGCTCAAGAAGCCCGCGGGAGCAGCCAAAAAGCCCAAGAAAGCCACGGGGTCTGTCACGCCGAAGAAAAGCGCTAAGAAGACCCAGAAAACAAAAACTACGGCGGCGGTCGTCACCAAGAAAGTGGCCAAAAGCCCAAAGAAAAGTAAGGCTGCCAAATCCAAGAAAACAGCCAGAAACGCGCCTAAGGCAGTTAAGCCCAAGGCCGTCAAGCCCAAGGTTGCTAAATCCAAGAAAGCCGCACCCAAAAAGAAGTAGGTTGTCGAGGGTCTGCTTCTAAAACCCAAAAAGGCTCTTTTCAGAGCCACCACAGATTTCAAAAGAAAAAGAGCTGACTATTTGCTCATCTGCCACGTCCATTGTTCCTTTCACCTTAACATTTTAAGGTAAGGTGGCGCGGGGAGATAGGTGGCTACGGGCTGTACCCATAAAGGCGTCGTAGGAGCTGGGGAGGGGCACTGCTGAACGTGATCCTGGCCGCGTTCCTGCGGCTCGTTCCTCGCCTGTGCGGGCTCCGGTTAGCCTGGTCAGCTGCTCGGAGACCACGCACACCTGACGTACTAGATGACATCCACCAGCCTCGCCCTGCACCTACGAGCCACAAAAACATTACGAATGATCGCAACTAAAAATGAGTCCTAACGAGGTATCTCGATTGGTCTAAATTCAAAAGTCCCGCCCTGCTCGCCGGTTGGCCCACTCTAGCCCATGATTTCCGTCCTGCATTTAATTGGATGGTGGCGGCCTCCTGACTATTCTGCCCGTTCTCCCGGCTGAAGTTTGCCCTTTTCTCCAGTAGAAATTTTTCTGATGTTTTGGACATTTCCACATTTACCAAGTAAAGTTGGTATCTCCCGGGGGCGAGGAGAAGGGTACAGGCACCTTTGCCCTGCGTTATTCTTGTCTGCTATTAGCAACAAAGGGATGCGTTAATCTATCCAGGGCAAGATGGATGACCGGATATCGGTTTTTCGGATCGTGTAACTTTCGGGAAAGGTGTGATGGGTGTGTGAGCACGAAAAAAACCAACTTTGCGTCGGCCACTTTTTCCTGGAGGCTGGTCCCCGCCCCTCTTTTAGATGATACTTAGGCATCTAAAAATTGTAGTTGCTTCAAATGCATTTTGTGCGGCCCAATCAAATGTTACAACGCAGAGATCAAAATATGGGTAAACTAAGGGAAATGGGTATTTAGGTGGAAGTGATGTTTAGAATAAACAGCTGTAGTTTTTCATTAATTTATCCGGTAATTCCTTCATATTTGATTGAGGCGGTTCTGGATAAAGTCCAGCTTCCTGTTTTTATTCTGTTGAACACAGATTTTCTTGAGACAAGTACCAGTGACGGGCTTCTGGAGACCTGCCGCTCAGTTCACGCATTGCCACAGGACGAGACTAATTCCCCCAGAAACGGTAGGAGCACGGAGTTCACTACCTGCTCCGCCCCGCCGCTCCCAACGAACTGAGATACTTTAAACTTTGCGAATGTGGAAAGACCTTCCCACGGAGACCACAATGCACATGCATACACACACGCTCACACCCAAAGAATGAAAGCGTTCTCCATTGTTTCTTTCAGTTTTGTGTTTAATTTTACAGTTAAAACAATTGTGCCCTTCAGTATTTTTTGTAAGGTTTAATATATGGATATATTTACCCCTCCACCCCTCAAGAACATTTTATTAACTCTTCCATTTCTGCCTCTCCGCTATCCTCACCCCTCGTTTGAGATGACAGCTTTTATCATAGGCTAAATTCCATGATGGATCTTGGTTTTGTTTGTTCCTGTGGGCCTTCTGGCCATTTCTCAGGTGGCGTCACACCATTTTAAGTGTTCACAGTAGTATTTTCAATGCTGAAAATACAGGACCCATAGTAGATACTCAATTATTGAATGTTTAATAAACTGAGATGTTATAACATGCCTTTAATTGCTGATAGAGGTAATTCCCTCGTTATACTCTTACAGAGTTTCCTGGCTATTGAATTTTTTGGTTATTTGTTTTGCACTATATATCCTTTAAGATAATCCCCCTCCTACCCCTTCAATACCCCATTACACATAAAAAAAACCTTAACACCCTCTTGGTAGTTTTCTTGAGACTGCTAAATTTATAAATTAATTTGGGGGAGACAATGAATTTTCCTATTCAAGTACACTTTGTTTTCTAGTTTTCAACTATTTTGGACTTGTGGAGAATGTTTTAAACTTTCTCTAAATGTATCTGAACATTTCATATTAGATTTATTCCCAGATTTTTATCTTTGTACTTTTGGAAATGGCAAGCTCTCATTCTTTGAGAGCCAGGCAGCACAGAATATGCTCATTGAAGATACTCAGTTATTGAAGGGATCTTACATGAATGAATTAACAGTCTTTAGAACAGCCCTGTCCATACTCACATAAATAAGTAAAAAAGAAACAGGTGAAATCAATTTTTAATAATTTAAGCCAATATATCCAAAATATTCTCATTAATCATGAAATCAATGTAAAAAGATTTATGAAATGTTTCCATTCTTTTTTGTTTTGCATGTACTGTCTGTAATCTCTGTATTTTACACATACAGCACATTCACTTCCCACTAGCCCATTTCAAGAACTCAGTTTACTGTGTGTGGCTCACAAGCAACAATATAAACTCTAGAACGCCTTCTGTTCTCAAATATCCTGGTCTTCTCTAACCTCATCTTCTGTTTAAAGCTTAAGTGCCAGTGTGTCTGAATACATACTGTCTTTTGTGAACTAAACATGTGGGGGAAGGTGTCTGACTTTAAGGATAGTTGGTCCAAAGATAACTGAGCCAATTTCTACCAAAACTTTTCAAAAACTGGAATTGAGCTACAGGAACTGAAGTAACCTGATGTCGGGCTGGGAGCTGCCTTCTTAGACACTATGTAGGAGAAACCAAGAGAGCTGATGGATAAAATGGTGCAATGGAGCCAAAGTACAGAGAAAAGCAGAGGTGAGAGATGTATGGAGCTACAATGTCTGGGTTCCTGACAATCTCCTGAGTTTCTGATTCCTTGAACCATCTGAGTTCCTGCCACTGAGGCCACCTTATTTAATTCAGATTGCATCAAATTGTGGCAATCAGGAGACCTAAATAAGACACTTCAAATATAATCACAGTTCATGATTATAGTAACAGCATCATGCATTTCTTTTTTTAAAATTTTTTATTAAGGTATTATTGATATACACTCTTATGAAGGTTTCACATGAAAAAACAATGTGGTCACTACATTCACCCATATTATCAAGTCCCCACCCATACCCCAGTGCAGTCACTGTCCATCAGTTTAGTAAAATGCCACAGATTCACTATTTGCCTTTTCTGTGCTACACTGTTTTCTCCGTGATCCCCCACACCATATGTGCTAAACATAATACCCCTCAATCCCCTTGTCCCTCCCCACCCACCCTCCCACACCCCTCCCCTTTGGTAACCACCAGTCTCTGAGTGTCTTGGAGTCTCTGAGTCCAGCATCATGCATTTCTATATTTCATTTCTCCTTCAAATACTTTCAAGTCCACCCATTTGCTTGATTTTCACACCAGTTCTGAATTAGGCTGGGAAGGAATCAGCCTAAGCAAAGAGAGTTGATTCTCTGATTTTCTTTTAAACCTGTTGTGATTGCCCTTTGGAATGTCAGTTTATTGAGTTCACAGACTTACAGTTGATAACATTGAATGTCTCCCGCAAACATATGTATAGATGAAGGATGTCCTTTACTTTGAAATGAAACATGTTCTTCAAAACCAGGTATAATCACCCTTCTCCAGAAAGGTTGGTGAGTTCATTCACTCACAGAGAGCTAAAAGTTATTATAAAAATCTCTATTTTTTATCTAGCTTTTAGATAAAGTCTTCAACAGTTTCCTCAATTGTGCCCATGTTTAACTTTGTTGCATTTCTTCACAATTGATCACATAGTTGACTGTCTGAGATCTATTTAGCCATTCATTTGAATCTAAAAATTTACCACTTTAAGAAAAGGGTCCCTGTGTTGATTTTATTAAGTTAAGAAACCCATATTTATTTTGACATTGTTAATATTATCATTTTCAGTATTTCCTTTATTATTATAAAATAATGTTGACAACAGCAATAATGTATTCAAATAATTGCCCAAACACAGCTGATTAGCCAAAAATGGCAATGAATAGTGCATAAACTTTTGAATGATAATTCAACAATGAAAAATCATGAAATGCCCATGTATACAACACAAGTGTGATGAGTAAGACAATAATCACAGGCTTCTTGTAATTTCTTATTTCAAACTTTCTTTCTATGCATACACAGTGCTCTCATGGCTGAAGAATTAAGTATTCTATTATATCCCCCTAGGGGAAGCTCTAGGTATCATTCCTTCTATGCCAGTGGGAAATATAGAAGGCAATTCTGTGGTTGAAATCAGAGATAAACAGATCCAGTACAAGACAGATTTACATCATTAGAGGATTTCTGAAGGGAACAGGGATTTAGGGCACAGTGGTAACAACAGTAAGGAGAGCTAATATTTCTTGAACACTAGTTTACAATGTATCAAGCATTATTGCTGAGCAGTCTACATTTATTTTCAAAGATTCTTTTCACAGCACTTTGAGGAAAATGTCATTATTACTGAGGATCAGTGATGCTAAGGACATAGATAGTTTCTGATCAGTGAGTCAGCATAATTATTCTCTATACTAGTGCTTTCCTCAGAAATATAATAAGAAATATAATATGCAGTAAAAAATTTCCTAGTAATGCTTTGGTTATGTAACTATACTCCTATTATGTTAATGTGTGTGCGCAATTTAAGTAGTAGCTTAAAACCTATATATGCTGAAGTTACTCTACAAGAAGATATGTCAAAGAAATAATCAATCTTCCCATGTTTTCTTCCGCCTGCTACTTCTATAGCTTTTCTTCTTCCTTCCTAATTACAACCCCTAAATAGAATTCGTGCCTCATATCAAATTTACCGAGTATCATAATTCTTCCAAGTGGTAAAGATAACTCAAGACAAATGCTGGGCATAGAAGCCACAGGGCATAAATATGCAAAGAAGTAAAAAGCTAACCTTTTCAAACAATAAGGCTTCCCTCTCACTTACCAACTTCACATTTCCCTGTATGGCCCCGGAAGATGACTGGTTAGCCAGAGACGGGTAAGATTCCTCAAGGGAGGAACAACCTAATACAGGCACAGTCGCAGGGGGGCCATCAGGTGAGAAATTGGGGATCAACAGAGGTGAGGCTTAGAACCTCACCCCCCCCGTTCTGAGAGAAATCTTCTGCATACGTGGATGTTTTATTGCCCTTGTCTAGCTTGGATTAACACATAGTCTACAGGCACACACCTGATCATCTACATTTGCTCTCTTACAACACTAAACTATGTTTTCTACCTTTATCTTGTATCTACCTACCACTTCAGCATTTTATTAAAAATAATAATAATAAAGAGAGAAATGTGGTATCCACATATAAATCAAGTATAAAAACCAAATGAGTATTCATATTTGAACTGACTGTTTATAGTTCATAATGCATGAGCAAAACCGAAAGTTTCTGTGATGACTGCCCTTGTACTGTTCACTATGTAACTTATTCATTATGTAAGAATTTGTTCTCCATGTAAGAACTTGTTTGTTATGCCTCAGAAGATTGGAGACTGACGAAAATTAGGCTTGGGGTGGATTAATGATTGTGCATTTAGCATTGACTCCCCTATACAAAATTTTATTGTCGTTAACAACCATTTGATCAATAAATATGAGAGATGCCCTCACAAAAAAAAAAAAAAAAAAAAAAAAAAAAAGGACAGACTTCCAATGGTAAAATAAATAAGTAACCGGGATGTAATGTATAGCATAAGGAATATAGTCAAGATATTGTAACAGCTTGGTAGGGTGATAGCTGGAACCTAGAATTATGTATATAAATGTTCTACCACTGTGTTGTACACTTGAAACTAATGTAATGTAATACTGTGCGTCAACTACCCTTCAATAAAAAATAATTATTTAAAAAAAAAAAATTTCCTAGTAGCCTTATTAACAAAAGGAGAAACAAGTAAAATCTATCTTAAGTGTTTCAATGTACTATGATCAAATATTATTTCAATAAGTAATCTAAATATAAAATATTAAAGAGATTTTCTAATTCTATTTTTTGTAGTCTTTTGAAAATCTGATATGTATTTTACATTTAAAGCTCTATTTGGACTAGCTACATTTCAAGTACTTAGTAGCCACCATACGATCTTGGACAACATAACTCTAGAGTAAATACTGTGGGGAAGACACAAGCAAATATTTGCTTTGGAGCAGAATACACATGTTTCTAAGGAAATCATTACTCTGACCTGGCCTTGAATCCCAGAGATCATCCCTGCAACCTGGTGTTTCTTCTGGTCATCCTACCCATGTCATCTCACACTAGGCATCTGACCAGAGGACTCTGATAACAGAATTTAGCCCAAGCCAGGCCATGGTAGCTTCCCCCTATCCACCCTGAGGCAGCCCAATTTGCACAACAGAGTTACCTTTGAGGAGGAAACTAGATATGGAAATCCATTTCTGGGCAATCTCACTGATCAGAAGATATTTAGAACGTGTGGTTGATGTAAGACTACCTGGTAGTCGTATTTGCTAGTAGTATGAGTTTGATCAATTTACTAAAAGATCTTAGGCTAAAGTTCTTCCTCTAGAAAATGGAGACAGTTGAGAGAACTTACCTTTCAGTGTTGTAGTAAGAATTATATATAATAATTCAGGCCAAGCATTTCATGTGGTACTTGACCCATGGAATCCATGGTTTTATTGTTTTTTCCTTCCATGGGGTCTTCTCTAAAGAAAGATGATATTCGGTACAGAATGGATCTGTAACACCCAGCAAAGCTGTCTCAGGGAACTCCTCTTTACTCTGAAAATGTTCAAATTGCTCAGAATTGACTTTCTATCCTCTCCACTGAGTTTCCCTTGGTATCTCTAGGAGAAAGTATCTCTAGATGGTAAGAACTAAAGCCATCCATCATCCAAAGCATCGTGCTAAGCATTGTTCTATCTCAGAGGCCTGAGACTCATCCCAGATCAGTGATTCTCAACCTTTCAGGTGCTGATGTGAGTTAGGACAGAGTGGGAGGAGGGCAGGAGGGCCATGGATAATTTGGAAAGCCATTGCTCACAGATTGATGAACCTCAAGTGTCAGGCACCATACCAAGGTTCTGGGAATGGTTCCTGCGAGTGTATTCACTTGGTCTCGTGTTTTTTGTTTTGTTTTTTTAATTGTAATGTTAAGATATTTTAATCAAAGCTAGTTAAAATCTTTATTTCCAATCTTCTCTTCCATTACTATTCACCTTTTGTTTGATTATATTGGGATGCTGATGACAATATTTGAGACTTGGGAAAGAGAAAATTTAGTTGAATACGTATTTACTTTGAGGTTAATGAGACATTACAATGAGGTTAATGAGGTGATTCACAGACATGCTCCTATTTAGGTCTCCTGTTGCTAGCCAATCTAATGTAGCAATGGTTTCAAGGAATACTCCTACTGCTCCCCGACAAACTAACCTGGATTCCTGGCAGAAAGATGCAGGACTAGAGGCCATATAATGACATCTGTGTATTCATAGCACCCAGCAGTGAGAGTGAGTGTATAATAAAGAATCAAGACTTGAAATATATAGACAGAAACTAATCTGTGAAGAAGTCTTCCAAATTTTATAACTCACATATGAAACTCGACAGAGGAATCCCCAAATTTGACAAGTCTTAACAACCAACCAACATTACCAAAAATGTGTTGTTCTTAAGCTGAAACTCTTCTAAGTTACCAAGGGAATAAATAGTGGAAATGCTGGATTCTCTTTCCACTATCTATATAGAAATATTACAAAATAATTTTCATTTGAAGAGAATCAATATGCAAAGACATAGAAAATGTGTTATATTCAAGTTACTAAGATGTACTATTTTTCTGATGGCTATGGTTTTATTTGTAAAACTGGATTTCCCCCAAAAAACTAGATATATGTCTAACTAGGTTTGGATTTCTGATTTTTGTATTGTAGTTTTTAAGAGGTGCCAGGTTGTATAAGCTTTAGGCCTCAGAAAACTATCAGTTGTTATACTTTTATATTTGGAAAACTTAAAAAGAAATTAACACATAAATCGATATTCTTGTAAAAGTGGGCATGGCTAAAAGAACTACAGTTACTACCTTTCTCAATCTCAAATCTGATTTTAAAATGTATAGGCAAAGGAATTTTGTCAGATAGGCAAATCTTATCTTTTTTGTTGCATACATCTAATTGAGTGGACCTCTGGTGGTGACTACTGAAATTACCTTTCTATTGCCTGGGCTATACATTGTAGGCCGACTGATGGTAGATTCTAGATTCTGGATACGCGAATGCTGTGGATTACTGGGTTTTATGCATAGTAATGCTGCTGCCAGATCTCACGTTTGTATTACAATGAATTAAAAACTATGACAGGGGCCTCCATATAGACCCATGAATCTTTTTACCAAATTTTATAGAATTGAGGGTAAACATAAATGAGAACTAAACACTAAGTACTATTAAAACTGAGTAATTCAAGTACAACTAAAAGCTTACTGTACTATTGGTCTACAAATATGTCCGAAAGGACAATTGCATTCTACAAATAACAAGGCAAGATATGCAACTGTTTAGCATTCGTAATAGACCTAACCCAAGTGGAGACCAAGAAACGTACCTAAGCTTATAAAAAGCCAACTCACACTCAAACATCTAAGTGAAAAGCATTTTCCCATCAAAGCAATGCATTTTATGCTTCAACAATTGAAATCTACAATCAGATTACAACCGCTTTAAATGAAGTTGTGGGTGGCTCTGAAAAGAGCCTTTTTTTAATCATAAGGTAACAAATCTCTTAAGCTCTCTCCCCACGGATGCGGCGCGCCAGCTGAATGTCCTTGGGCATGATGGTGACACGCTTGGCGTGGATGGCACACAAGTTGGTGTCCTCGAAGAGCCCCACCAGGTAGGCCTCACACGCCTCTTGTAGCGCCATCACAGCCGAGCTCTGGAAGCGCAGGTCGGTCTTGAAGTCCTGCGCGATCTCGCGCACCAGCCGCTGGAACGGCAGCTTGCGGATCAGCAGCTCGGTAGACTTCTGGTAGCGGCGGATCTCGCGCAGCGCCACCGTGCCGGGCCGGTAGCGGTGGGGCTTCTTCACGCCGCCCGTGGCCGGCGCGCTCTTACGTGCCGCCTTGGTGGCCAGCTGCTTGCGCGGGGCCTTACCGCCGGTGGACTTGCGAGCCGTCTGCTTCGTACGTGCCATCTTGCAAAACTCGAGTACTGGCAAGCAAGTGCAAAGTTGCCCTTAAATACAGTACGAAGCATTCTGATTGGTCATATGTTTTTTAAAAAGTCCCGCGCGATAAAACCACTGGCTCGAAGCGTAATCAGAAGGATTGGTCAACTGCGAGAGCATGATTTGAATTACTCCATCGCCCATCTATTTTTTTGTCTCCGAAATCTAAAAGTATTTCACATGTTGTTTCACCTTGCAACCAAACACCGTGTTAAATATAACTTCTGATTTAGAAAATCTTGGTGGGTTGGGTCTCAATTCTTGACATGCTCAGTGACAATTCTGATCTGCCACGTTAAATTACATACAATTTTAATTTTGTCTTGTTTCTTTCTCCCCGGACAGTAGAGGTTGGTTTTTTTTTTAGTAAATAATTAATCCCCTGGACTGCCACTTTCGCAGCTGCGCTCATTACAACTCCTAATCTCGAGTGTTTTCTCTTGTGTGAGACTACATGTCAGGATCCCTGAGTAGATTATTAAAATCACATGTAAAGCGTCTTGTCAGGTCTGGTAGCGCTAAATCCAATGGACAGCCACCATATTCTCCGAATTTTGCTAGATGAAATAGATCTTGCTTGAACTTGAAATGCGTGTTCAACTATTACTGCTCAGCTGTTCGTTTCCTTGCCGCGTATTAACTGCGAGTCCCAGAGACATTCCTGCCCCAATTCTGGCGATTTTTCTAACATGTTTTCACATCAAAATACCTTTCACAAGTTGATCTGAGACCAACGTAGCATAGCCCGATTACCAGCTTTTCCTGTGAAAATGTTGAATGGCTCTGAAAAGAGCCTTTAGGTAATAGGGAGACTTAAGACTATATATTCTTTTCTGTTGCAGACTTTACTTTCCCTTGACCTTGTGGTGGCTCTCGGTCTTCTTGGGCAGCAGCACGGCCTGGATGTTGGGCAGGACACCGCCCTGCGAGATGGTGACTTTGCCCAGCAGCTTGTTGAGCTCCTCGTCGTTGCGGATGGCCAGCTGCAGGTGGCGCGGGATGATGCGCGTCTTCTTGTCGCGGGCCGCGTTGCCCGCCAGCTCCAGGATCTCGGCCGTCAGGTGCTCCAGCACCGCCGCCAGGTACACGGGCGCGCCGGCCCCGACCCGCTCGGCGTAGTTGCCTTTGCGGAGCAGCCGGTGCACGCGGCCCACGGGAAACTGCAGCCCCGCCCGCGAGGAGCGAGTTTTAGCCTTGGCTCTAGATTTTCCTCCTTGTTTCCCACGTCCGGTTTTTTCAATTCGCTAACAACAAACAGAAGTTTCGTGTAATACAGAAAACCTATGTTGCAGACTGAGAAAACAATATTTTTATAGATAGTGCAGGGATGCACCAATGAGCTATCCAATTGGTCAAAATGTTTTGTTCGACTATCCAATAGAAAAAGGAATGTGAATCCTGTATTTGCATAAGCACCTCCCTCAGGGAAATTGTGTCACATTTATCCAATCAGAAGAAATAGTTGTTGATCCTTCGTTTGCATTAAGGAACTATAAGTGAATGGACTCCAGACTTTTAGGTACTAATCTTTGATAAAAGTGAGGCTGTTTTTTTGTTAGCCTTTGGAGAAAGAACTATGCCTGAACCTTCTAAATCAGCTCCGGCCCCTAAGAAGGGTTCCAAAAAGGCCATCACTAAGGCACAGAAAAAAGATGGTAGGAAGCGCAAACGCAGCCGCAAGGAGAGCTATTCCATCTATGTCTATAAAGTGCTGAAGCAGGTCCACCCTGACACTGGCATCTCGTCGAAGGCCATGGGCATCATGAACTCGTTCATCAACGACATCTTCGAGCGCATGGCGGGCGAGGCGTCGCGCCTGGCCCATTACAACAAGCGCTCTACCATCACCTCCAGAGAGATCCAGACGGCCGTGCGCCTGCTGCTGCCCGGGGAGCTGGCCAAGCACGCCGTGTCCGAGGGCACCAAGGCCGTCACCAAGTACACCAGCTCCAAGTAGGCGTCTCTAAGCACAGGGACATTTTCAAACAGGCTCTTTTCAGAGCCACATATTTTCTCAAGAGAGTTGTAACTGCCACCTACCCTGCTGACTACAAGTGGTTGGTTTGAGCTCTAATGAAATGAATATGAGACAATCTCAGCAAGCAAATTCCGTTGAGGTCACTTGGCTTTAAGTGAAATACACTGCTGTGGTGAACCAGAAGAATTTTTCTCCCTTAATCTGGAGGTGCTCATTAAACTACTTGGGAATGCTCAGTCCCCTGTCTCCGTCTGCACGTTTCTGACGTTGACTGAAATTTCGTCGTTGGGTGAAAAAAGGCGGTTCAAAGAATATAAAAATGGGAATCCTGAGAAGGTGGATTATCAAGGCCACCCTTGTATGTAGAGGGTGAGTAACCTGAGCGGCGGAGAGGGCAGATAGCCGCTCTTCCTGGAGCTCAAATTTAGAGTGGCCTAAACCACTGGTGAAATACAAGGCAAAATAGCCTGACTTTTGGCACTCCTGTGGACTGCACTTCGAGCTCTGCGCACAGATTAAATTGAGATTCCTCCAATTTCGCATTACGGTCGTTTACCGAGGGCAGTGGCCAATCTGTGGCTATTGCAGTTTTCCTTGCATCCCAGAAATCTGGCTCGTTTCCTGGGTCACTTGTGGTTAAGGAGAGCCACTTAGAAGAGCAGGGAGGATGGCCCTCCAGTTCTAGGAGGGACAAAGGGTTTGAATTTCTCGCTCTTCCCTATCTGGCGCCACTTCCAGGCTGATAGCGAGGAAGAAGATGGGCGGTGTTTCTTTGAAAACTAAAAACCATCTTGAACTCCAAAACATACCCTAAAAGAGTGTCTTCCGATGAAGAAATAAAATTTAAAGTAGAGGCTCTTAAGAGAAAACAATTTAAATTTTTCTCCGTGTCCCAAACAGTCGACCAACTGTATGAGAAGCACTTCCTATCCAGCAAACACAAACTGTAGGTGTGAAAGATGCTTCCCTTTAAAAAAAGTAATTTTTGTTTTTTAGATTATACAAAGGCATTCCCCTCCTCCCCTTCTGTCTGTCTCTGTGTTATTAGCGAACTCAAGCTACAGCTTAAGAATCACTGACCCATATGTTTTTACCCTGTAGAAGTGAGATCTGGTCTGCAATCTTAATATTTAGCCTCTTTAAAATGACCTCCTGAGGTAGGGATTATTTTCTCCACATCTTGTCCTTCGTAACCAGTCTGCCTGCTTGTTTTCTAGCTTCCTTTTCTCTCTAATCTTTCCTTCCTTCCTTCCTCCCTCTGACTTCTCTTTCCGCTTTCTTTCTCTCCCAGCCCCCTTCTTCATTCCTAATATTTGATGTTTTATCTAAAACTATACCCTTGATTAACAAGCTCAAACCAAAAGCTAGGCCTAAACTCAAAGCTAGGCTTTTTTGCCACCTGTACTGATACCTGGCTGGTCTTTAAGTGAATGAGGAATTAAAAAAAAAAAATCAGATGCCTGGCCTCTGGTAGACCTTAGATCCACAATGGAAAGTGGGAGAAGGCCTTAAGAAAAATAAATTCATAAATTCCCAGTTGATTCTGATAAGGCACCAACTTTGGACACAGTAGGGCCACTGGGCAAGCCCATCAACCCGAAAGACCAGAAGTGTTTCCACACTCCTTTCTTAGTTAACACCCGCATTTTCTCCAGAGATGCAGTCCGAGTTACAAAGCAAATGAGAGAAAAATAACCTGTCCTACATCCTCAATTATTTCAGTCATGGAAAGTTTTGCCTCCCTCCCTATCCAACAGAGGATCTGAAGACAGCAAGAATGAAATACAGGAAGGAATAGAACTGCCTGGGCAGAGTTCTATCTGCCTGGAAGGAGGCAGAGGGGGATTGGGATAATTTAATTTTGGGAAACAGACTGACTGAAAATTTGGAAAAGAAAGGTCCACAAAGAGACAGATAAAAGGAGGTCTAGAGGCTGCTCATAATTTGGGAAAGGGACGGCACAGTTAGGAGACAAGGCAGGTCCCAGCCCTTGCTTCATGGCAGGTGGGAGGACACGGACCTCTCATCTCCGTCTACGGCAACTCAGAAATAGTTGATGTATTTTTCTTGGCTTTCCATTTCCATTAAACTGTATAATATGTAAAAACGAGCTATTATTAAATAATGAGTGTAAGTCTGGGGAGAGGAAATCCAGGGTCAAAATACCTGTAAAAACTGAAGTCAGTCAAAGGGAGAAATAAAGTTTAAATCCCGTTTATTGCTTACAAACATCAGTCCAGGGCTCTTGGTCCTCTGCTCCGGAAAGAAGCAAGCCAACAAGCAAGCCAGCCCCTCCCCTTAAACTCTCAGGTTCAGACACGCCCTCGGTTGCCCAGGTAATTACTCATTGACATGGAGATGAACTTCTCTTCACCCCTGAGGATATGCAAATACACTAAAGCAAGGCGAGATACTCTGGAAATGTTACAATTTTACCCACATCTGTCCTCTCACTTTATCTCTAAAAAAAGTCTCTGCCTTGCTCTCCTACCGTGAGTGTTTGCTAAGTTCATTCTTTGACTTCGCAAACAAGAACCCCGGCATCACTACGACAAAGAATTATTTACTGTCTCCTTTACTGTTGTATGATTTAAATTAGTTAAAGCAATTGCTAGTATAAAAGTACCTCTTAAATGTTACCTATTTAGAAATTGCTTTCCAAAATCATGAGTCCCAAGTCCCAGTTAAAGGACCAGCAGCGGAAAAGACAAAACAATGAGAACAACCACTTCTTCCGATTGTGCTTAAGGTATTCTGCGTAAACCACATGATTCAATTACCATTACTATTAAAAGCTCATCAGACCCGATTAGATTTAAACAAACAAAAATCTCAAACCAGATGGAAGGATTAATGAAAATGAAGGATGCAGATTCTGCTTTTCCATTGGCTGCTTGATAATAGCCAATGGGAGATTTGCACTCGAGACTACCTCCAGTTAGTATAAATATTCGCCTTGATTTCATTTTATTCTTACTCGATTTTCCGCTTTCCTGAAAATCTTTATGTTTTACTCAAGAAATTATGTCAGGCCGTGGTAAGCAAGGCGGCAAAGCTCGCGCCAAGGCCAAGACCAGGTCTTCTCGGGCCGGGCTGCAGTTTCCCGTGGGCCGCGTGCACCGGCTGCTCCGCAAAGGCAACTACGCCGAGCGGGTCGGGGCCGGCGCGCCCGTGTACCTGGCGGCGGTGCTGGAGTACCTGACAGCCGAGATCCTGGAGCTGGCGGGCAACGCGGCCCGCGACAACAAGAAGACGCGCATCATCCCGCGCCATCTGCAGCTGGCCATCCGCAACGACGAGGAGCTCAACAAGCTGCTGGGCCGCGTAACCATCGCTCAGGGCGGTGTCCTGCCCAACATCCAGGCCGTGCTGCTGCCCAAGAAGACCGAGAGCCACCACAAGGCCAAGGGAAAGTAAAGGGTTCTTAGCACGGATATTTTCATCTTACGTTAATAATCAGCCTAGCTTAATAAAGGCTCTTTTCAGAGCCACCCATAGCTTTTCTTTGAAAGAGCTGTCATACTATTTCTGCCCCTATGAAGATTTAAAGACTCAGTGACGTAACAACCAAATTACCCGAAAGAAATGTTTAGCGCTCGTGAAGATCTACGGGAACGTTGACTTAAGGTCGAGAACCACACATGAATTTCCTGAATGCACCTATACTGTAAGCCTTGACCGAGGCTAGCCGTACAGGAGAGTGAATGGCTAGAGAAGGCGCTGCCTTAGCTCTTAACTGGACGTTTGGGAAAGTTCGGAAAAGACAGTGCAGCCTCACATTTGGGAAAATGAGTAAAGTGAAGCTGGATTAAGTCAATCATTTTAACGCTGACGATACTAACACCCACATCGTCTCCATCCAGATTCAAGTTTTTATTAAAACTACTTAATGTCCTTGACAGTGCTTTGTAAATGGAGCATTTTCTCAATTGTCCATAATCGTGCCACACCCAAGAAAGTTATCATTTTAGATGCAGCCCATAAGTAAATTTACCTAAGCATCTCCAAAATACCTGATTGCTCTTTTTTAAAGAATCCACTGGAGTTTCTGCTTTGCTTTTTTAGACTACCTTTCAATATAGACTTCAGAAGCTTTCAGTGAACGACAGAGATCCGGAACTCCTCTACTAGGTTAAGAGTAAATAATATGACGTCAGAGGGGAGACAGTGAACGGCAGGGTTCGGGATTCATTCACCAACGGGAAAGCAGCTCTTAATCCGGGCCAGGCACATAGATGGTCCAATCCGGAGAGGACGCGGGGACTTTTGAATGTTCTTGGGCCCAATAGTCAGTGATCTTGCTGTATAAAAAGAAAGGTTCTTTACTCCTCACTGGAGTTCCTAAAAACATCCCGTGATCTTTTAATATGGCTCGGACGAAGCAGACGGCTCGCAAGTCCACCGGCGGTAAGGCCCCGCGGAAGCAGCTGGCCACCAAGGCGGCACGTAAGAGCGCGCCGGCCACGGGCGGCGTGAAGAAGCCCCACCGCTACCGGCCCGGCACGGTGGCGCTGCGCGAGATCCGCCGCTACCAGAAGTCTACCGAGCTGCTGATCCGCAAGCTGCCGTTCCAGCGGCTGGTGCGCGAGATCGCGCAGGACTTCAAGACCGACCTGCGCTTCCAGAGCTCGGCCGTGATGGCGCTGCAGGAGGCGTGCGAGGCCTACCTGGTGGGCCTCTTCGAGGACACCAACCTGTGTGCCATCCACGCCAAGCGTGTTACCATCATGCCCAAGGACATTCAGCTGGCGCGTCGCATCCGTGGGGAGAGAGCTTGAATTGTTGACTGTACGGTGTGATATCCCTAAACCCAAAGGCTCTTTTCAGAGCCACGTAAGTATTTCTATGAAAGTAGCTGTGACATTTTAGGTCTCCTTGGCCCCTAAACGGAAGTAGTGAGAGTACTTAGAATCCACTAAATTTGTTTTACAGGTGTTAGGGACCATCGATAGTCTGCAGAAAAATGACAATAGAATGCTTCTATTTACTGTCACTGATCTGTTGACCAAGCATGTTTTGTAATACATCTGTGGCTCAACTTGTAGACATTCTGGATCGTATTGCATACTCTTAAGGCTGTGAAATGCAATATGGTATGCCAGTTTTTTTGCAATAGTGAGCTGTAGTTATTTCAAATGTAGGATTTAACCGTTTTCCTTGATTCTAGGTATTTTGGAGTTTGGGATTCAGTAAGTAGTGAAAGGAAGATGACCTACATGAGAATAGTGTGAGAAGAAAAGGCATTTATAAACTTTATTTCCCATGTTTCACCCAATGTTTCATAAGACAATTTTTTTTATTAGATTTATCGCTTTTACCCTACATATTAAAACCAACTTTAGGACAACAATGTGGAATGCTGCATAACATGCCAGCTACCACATCCCAGAGATTTTGCTTCAGCTTTCCACACCTTATTTACACTTAACATCTGAGCTGTGAGTTGATGCATCAATGCTTCATGACAACCCAACAACAAAATACCAAAGATTAAACTTTTACTACTAGGAATTATTTGTATTCCAGTTTTTATGAAAGAACTACAAAATATTTACATTTTCAAAAGTAAAGCTAGACGTTTATCTCATTCGTGTGTGTGCTGTTTTGTTCATTTGACGTTTTTCCAGACTGCCTTGGCACAGACGTTTGTTACCAAAACAGGATCTGTTAGAGGCACTGGTGTCCTTGGCTTAAACCAAGTGTTTTGCCCTCCAGCTCTGGGCCCAGCTGAAATCCAAGTGTCTTGGGTTTTTTTTTTTGTTGTTGTTATAACTATGCTGGCTCTTACCAGAACTGTTTGATTTTTCCCTCTCATATTTTATGTATATGTGGGGAAAAGGGGATATTTTAGGTACAGGGCATGGCAGGATAGCCTTAAAAAAGAAAGTGCCCATTGTTGTCTGGGAGTCAGACTGTGGCTCAGAATGGCAGCTCCTCCTCCAACCCCTAAGCCAAGGAACACAGATTTGGCCTTTTCATTTATTTGAGCCCCTAGGAAGAAATGCCCAGTGTCTAAGGAACAATGCAGCATTTCCGGATTGCTGACTTTTTAATCTTTGTATGGAATACTCTGGAAGCTGGCAGCACAGAGTCTGAATGCTAGATTGACAGGGTTCACATTCCAGCTTTACTACTGTGTCATTTTAGACCAATCAATTTCTCCATCAGAAAAATGGGGGTGATACTACCCACCTCATAGGGTTGTCATTGCGGTCATATCAGTCAATTTTTGGATACATAGCATTACGTAAGTGTTACTAATTTTCATGAGCTGTTTATCATTTTCCCTTATATTCTAAGATTTTTAAGAATTTGAAATAAAAATTCAGGTTTAGCTTCTAAATGTCCTTTTCATTTGGGGTTACATAGCTGCAGATTCTGCTCAGTTTAGAAATGAAACTTCAGCAGATATTTTTGAATCAAAGAATGGAAGAAATTCACATTTATGAAAGAAACATTTATGAACATTTTGGACTGGGGATAATGCAAGCAACAAAGCATCTTTATATTTGGGGAGTAACTATGGTCAGGCTGGAGGCAAAAAGGGGATGTCTAATGTACTGATTGGATCTTTTAATGCCTGTTGCAAGGTCCTTAGTCAAAAGGGATTTTTCTTTCCAAAGCACTGCAATGTGATGTTACTGACATCACAGGCTGAAATTTACAGCTACTGCTGCTGGAGTCTAGAACTAGCTTGGGTTTGTTACAGAGACTCAGAGGAGTGAAGGAAGACAAGATCAGGATGCATTTTTCAGACTTAACATTCTAGTAGTATCCCTTCCTAGTAGTTGTCCCATCAGAAATGACCTGATGATCAACAAGTTTTAAGGAGAATTAATACAACAGTGGAAGTCAGTGTAGAGATTTCAACTACACTGCAGGCTTGGCTGCAGGAAAACCAGAAGGCTGAGATTGTCGATGCACACTGGCAGAAAGCAAAGAAACACTCATAAACCATGTTTAACATGTCATATATGAAAAACAAAATAGTCCATCAATATCTTGTAGTTTATTAAATGCTGTGATTTTTAAAATCCTCACTAATATATACGTGTTTGTGTTGTCAATATTATGTTGGGAGTATAAGCCTGAAAATGAGAGCTTGGGGCAATATTCCAATTTCAGGCAGATTCTTTAAGTAATATCAGCTAAAAACAAGTCACATTCATGTAGGATTTCTTTGTGCCAGTGTGTGTTCTAAATGCTTCAGTTTAATTAATTTAAATCTTCACAAAAATTCCCTGAGTACTATTATTACCCCAGCTTTGCAGATGAAGAAAATGAAAGTTACAACATCACACAGCTCTAGGGGAGAAAAAACAATTTTCCCTCTACCGTTCTGAGTTCTTAGCTGAAACTCATGTAATACAACACAGAAAAAAAAAAAAAAAACCAGAAAGAGAAAAATAAATATAAATTGATTAATATGTATACTTCAAGTCATATACCCAGGACATATACTTCATGAGACATACCCAGGGAAAAATGAGTAACTCCCTAAGGTGGCTTAGAATTGAGACCTAAATATCACCTTAATAGGGAAAGGTAAAGGGAGTAAACTATTTTTAGGAAAGGTGAATAGGCCCTTAGATTAGATGGGAACTATGACAGTTTGTGACAAGGTATGTCTGCATGTTGGCATCAACTTTGTCTCCTTTCCTGTGATAAGTGTCAGTCTTCTCTGTTTAATGAACTCTTGAGAATGGATTGATAATTTGAGTTCCATCTGGAGCATCTATCTTTAGGCAGATGAGAGTTCAGATAAACACTCTCTGAATTTGCTATCTTTCAAGTGCCCACAGCTCAAAATAATCAACATACCTATAGAAAAGGAAAAATAACGTTCCCTCTTCTTTTTTAGGTTTTTGGCTGAGAACCCTGTAAAAAGGCAGATTAACAAGAGAAAAACACAATATCAAATATACCACATGTATACATGGGAAATATCCAGAAAAAAATGAGTAAAACTTCCCAAATTGGCCCAAGCCATCACTTTACACGTTATCTTCAACTAAAGAAAAAGGAAAGATGTTGATCAGGGGAGGGGCAAGTAGCCACTTAAGGGAAGTTACCAGGAAAAGGTCAACAAAGGATAAGGTTTTTACGCAGAATTAAGTCCCCTGACTTCTCCACTGACAAGATTCTCCAGTGACTTAGAGAATCTTCCTGGTGCAGAGATGAAAACAAAAATCGAGATTTCCTTTACAAATCTGTATGTCCCTTATAAAAGAGTAAATTCTTTTCTTTTTAGAGATTCTCCTGTGTACGGTGTTTTTTAAAAAAATAATCAGCTGAAAAACAGTCCTATGTCAGGCATATTTTGGGTCGGCATGTCCTGAAGTCCTACAGCCCTATTTTGCTGCGCTCACAGCTAACAATCACTTACTTCTGAATGGGCAAGTACAGTACTTTTGAGACAAGAGACCCTGGATGTAGTCAGAGAAGGGTGAGGGCCTCCGGAGGGGGCAGGGCAGGATATTTGCAGTCAGAGCAATGTAACTACATGCAAGGAAACCTCCCTACTAAAACTCTGTTAAACATTAAGCTCTAGAATCATTCTTCAGTGACATCAGTTAATGTTCCCCAGATAAAGAAGAATAACACGTTTTATTATGCTAATCATTTGTAACCATGTGTAAGATTCACTTTAGCATACTACAAGGCCCAGGCCTATGTGCTGTCTTTCCTCCTTCAGATCTGACAAAGTGATTTTGTAAACTGAGCAACTAACTTAGCATGCAGACCCAGCTTTAGACGGCATGGTAAAAGGCAGGAAGAATTCCATCTTAAAGATAAGATTGCATTTTAAGACCCAGGAAGTTCAAGAGGCAAGATTCTTTAGCAAGTAGACAATACCTCAGTCTACCTTGGGGGCTGGGCAGGCGGCCTTTTGATGTGCTCCCAGACCAAGGCGCCGGTGTCGCAGAGAAATCAAGGCAGGAAATTCCTTATGTTAATTTTTAATATTCAGGGCCCACTTAACAAGTCCACACCCCTAAACTCTTTTTCACATTCTCGAAAAATCCTCAACTGCTTATAAAACCCCCTAGACAACGCACCACTACGGGCTCTCTTGTCCCCTCCTGGCGTGAGCCGGGAGCTCTGTCCTTTCACTTAATCTCTAAATAAAAGCCTGTACCTTGCTCTCCTACCTTGAGTGTTTGTGAAGCTCATTCTTCGGCTTCGTGAACAAGAACCCGGCATCATTTTGTCATAATATAAGGCCCTAAGCAAAGTCTCAGCCAAAGATATAGCTCCAGATATAAATGACACGAGGACCAAAAAAAAAAAAAATAGGATAAAAACGAAACCATTTACTGTTCTCTCTTCCACAGTCATTGGTCACACTGCCCAGAGGAGGCGGAGCTGTAGGGCGGCAGCCGAGCCACTTCCGCGCCAGGGCTTTCAGTTCTCAGTAAGGTCCCGGAACAGCTCTTATTGTTGGCCCAAGTTCTCCACGTTCACTTTTCGCGTTGAAGTTATTTGTACAGTCATGTCGGTGTGACAAAGGCTTGGGCAAAGGCGGCGCCAAGCGCCACCGCAAGGTGATGCGGGACAACATCCAGGACATCACCAAGCCCGCCATCCGCCGCCTGGCCGGCCGCGGCGGGATCAAGCGCATCTCCGGCCTCATCTACGAGAAAAACCGCGGGGTGCTGAAGGTGTTCCGGGGGAACGTGATCCTGGACGCTGTCACCTACACCGAGCACGCCAAGCACAGGACTCGTCACGGCCGCACCCTCTACGGCTTCGGCGGCTAAAAGTTTATTACAAAAGGCCCTTTTCAGGGCCGCCCAATTCCTCTCAGGAAAAGCTGTAAGTGGCTTTTGTGGCATATTGCGTAACTGTTGGAAATGTTTATTGGCTTTCATGCTAAGACTGTCTTAACCTTTGGCTGTAAATACGGGCCGGGCCAAGTAGCCAGCCGACATTCTTGACTGATCTCCCTTAACCAATCTGTTAGCAATGTACTTAAGAAAAAACAGTACTTTCGGTTAGTCAGAAGAGAACAAGCGCTTGCTTGTGGATATGTTGGGGGTGCGTTGTGTGTTTCCTCAGTCCTTGTCCCCGCCGCGAAAAAGAATTGAAGTGCAGAGACACAGTAGTGAAGCAGAGTAAAAGTTTTACTTAAAGTAACAAGAAGTGCAGCAGGCAACCTCAGCAAGGAAAGGCTCCTTGAAAGGTTTGGAGAGAAAGTTTATCGTAAAATAGATTTTAGCCAAAATAAGCAGGCGAAGAGAGGCAACAAAGGGCCAGGTGGTTTGAGTGCAACTCCCCGGTGATGTTCTGCGGCCTGGGTATTACAGGCCGGGGAAGTCACACGCGGTCAGGGAGGTGGGGGCTTATAAGGGATTAGGAGGGGGAGGAGTGGGCAAGCTATCCTAGGGGGTGTGGAGAGGTATGACTGGCTAAAGGTGACACAATAGACAACTAGAAACATTTTTCCTTCCAAGAGGGAGGAAGATGACATCTGGGTCTTAATTGGCACATCAGAAGGATGGAATTCAGGAAGAGCTGTCCCCTTACCATATAAGGCACGGACCTTGGGGTCTGGTTTGTTCTCCCCCTATGGCATTTCTCTGTTCTGTTTGCATGTCCTTGTATTTCCTCCCTCCAGCCTAACATTTCAGCCTTTTGGTCATAATGGGCGACGACTCCATCCAGCTACTTCCAGCTGACAAGGGGCGTCGTGGGGGTTTGAGGCTGGTATTAGGCTGAAGGAGGGGGTTCAGTGGGAAGAGGTGGGTAACGGTGAAGTAACACCTGGTTGGTGGCGACCCGGGTCACCTGGGTTAGCCGCTGTTGGAGGAACCTGAGGACACAAGGGGCAACTAAGAGTAAACCACAAACTGTTACTAAGGGGCCCAGTAGGGGCATTAGCCAGGCCATTATGGGGGGACTGGAATTCTGGATCGAGTTTACATCTCAATGACTAGTATTGGGATTTACTATAGATAAGACTGCATTATTGAAACAATACTTTTCTCTAAAATCACTCTCATTTTTATTAGAAGTATCCAAATTAAGAAAATAATTAACAGTTGGCTTGATTATTTGCATAAGTGCAGCAAGAAGAGCAGTTGATTACATAGGCTCTTTTAAATATGCTTTGCTGGAACGTTTTATAAGGAATTTCAGATTGGACTTTTAAAGGCTTCTTGAGGCCAGAAAGCCAAGCTAGACTTGCCATCAGGTTGTGCCTGCAGTACATGTACATTTGGGTGAATTCCTCTTTTCTCTGAGGTTCCCAAGACATTCTTGAGGTTCCTGCACCTGCCAAGCAGTGACCTTCCTTACTCACCTGGTAAGGCTGCTGGGAACTCTGTAAGCAAGGTACCAGGCCAGTTCTCTTAAGGGGCTTTGTTGGCTTTATACAGTCAATCTTAGTTCCTTAAAGCTGTCTGTTCACATCTGAGTTTACACACGTGTCTCTCAGGTATGACGTTCCAGTCAAAGCCTTGGAAATATAACCAGTGTTTTTAATTGGTCCTCATACAAGGAAAGCAGATTCTTAGTGAACTTGTGCAAATAAACATACTGCCATGAAATATAAAAATAGTCACTGAAAGTTTTTAAATTCTGGAGGGATCAGCTAGAGGGAAAGATAAAGTTTCAATTCTGCTTATAAAGGCAGTCATTTACTAAACTGTTGTCAGCTTAAGAGAAAAAGCTTAAAACACTTTATCAACATTTGAAACAAAAAGCCACAAAATCATCTTCCTTAGTTTACTTAATCCTATGCAACTAATACCTTTTCTGCTGAAATCTAGTTCTTTACTAGCTTAAGTGTAATAAAAGAGTGACTATAAACAATAAAAGACTTACAAATGGCAATGGTTATTTGATGAGAGCTTACTGTAAGACAGTTGACATAAGGAAATTCTGATATTTCTGTAACACAAAATGTTTAGTAACAAAGTTTAGCATTATTCTTTTTGACAGTGCTTTCTAGGTAATTAAGCAGGTAATTATATATTAAATAAGCTAAATTAGCCAAATACTTTCTTCAGTGAGAAAAAGTTCCTCTGACATGTTCCAGGGGCCCTCTGGAAAATATCAGTGTTAACTAGAGGTAAAGGTACCTTTTTGAATTTGATTTTGGGAAGTTGTCAGAAGAAAGTTTCTTTGGCACTTGCTTAAATAGGATTATAGGTTGCTGTGAAGCAATACTTATCTATTTAACTAGAATGACAACAAAATACCTCAAAGGCAAATAAAGAAGGTTACACAGTTGTTAGCACACTTTAGCTTTTAGTATTTTTAATATTAAGATCTTATTTCTTAAATACTCCAACAACTCATTGAGACTTTAAGCATGAGAAACTGCTTTGATAAAACAATTAGAGAACTTTTTGCAATCTTTCAATATTAGGAGCAGACTAACAGTTAAGAAAACTTTGTCTTTTTAACTGAAAACAAAATTCTAATTTTGCTGTGTACTTCATACCGAGACTCATTTGCTTTAATTTTATATAGCATGACCATATTAAATTCTTCCACAAACTTTCTACAACCTTTTTACATTTAGATTTCTCTTTCTAAATAAACAGCTGTACTTTAGAATAAAGTTACTTTCTTCTATCAAAACACACATTCTTTAGCATGCAGAAATGTTTTCCTTATTACTTTAAGTAGTTTTAATTAGAACTTAAAACCACTAGGTACCTTAATTTTTAGTGATCACTGAGAAGCAGGCTATTGTAAACTGTACACTGGCATTCTTTAGATTGACAAATTTATGAAAAGTTTATAATTTCTGTAACTATGAGCTGTACGGCACAATCTCTCACTAAACATAAAGTGTATCTTCTTAGCAAAACTTTAAGGTTTTAGGTTACCACAGAGATTCTCAGGCTGCAGGTAGGTATACACACTGTAACACACAATTAAAAAGGTGTTCTCTTGCCACACTTATTTAGTTCACTCATTCGTAACAATTATGCTAGATTACTTACAAGACCTTTACTGAATATTAGACAATGCCAAGCCTTTAAGCATTTTATTCTTAAAAGATTTACCAGATAACATCAACTTAAATGACCTTAGGTAAACTTAGGCAGCTGATAACCACAAGGACATGCCTGCCTCAGCCAAACCCAAATTAGCATTAATGCTTAACATTTTTTATCAGACTTTCTGGAAGTTTTAGAATGCCCAATTTTCACAAGCGCTTGTTTTTAAATCAATTTTTATTAATACCATCCGGAGGTAGGAAAATATTTTTCATCTACACACCTAGACACACAAACATACAAACTGAGACACAACAACTACAGTCAGCAACACCCCCCACGCAAAAACATATACACAGACAGACAAACTGATATAAAGACTTGAGTCACTGATATCCAATTGCTTTCCCTCTCCTCAGCTTCCTGTCTGTGGCTTCTGGAACCAGAGGGTGGGAGGAGCGTGTTCCGGTGAGGGAAGAGGGCGGTGAAGGCGGAAGGAGGGGGAGAGGGGGTGGTGCAGCCACCGGAAGAGGAGAGCAGGACGACGGCATGGTTGAGAATGTAGGACTTTAAGATGGCCACGACATGTGTGAAGACAAAGGACTTAAGGATGGTGGTGGAGAGAGGGGGAGGGGATTGCGAGCTGAGGGAGGCGGGCGACTGAGGTCTTCTGGCGGACCTGAAAAGGAAGAAGGACTGAGCAGAGTAAGAGGCTGACAATCTTTAACTGGAGATCGGGCCAGGAGAACCTGAGTTGTTGAACTTAGCATAAAGGTCTGGACAGGAGTGCAAAGTCCAAAAAGCCTGCACATGTGGGATTTCACTCTACTCTCCGCTCCAGTGGCAATAATTAATCAAGGTGGTGAGAAGGCTAAAATTGAAAGTTCCCGCAGGGGGGCAGCGAGATTGATTGTCCAAAGGATACTGAGGCCTGGCCTCAGAGCAAAAAAAGACTAGCTTCCATTTGCGAACTTCCCGGAACAAATATAGAGTAGCCAAATTAGAAATGAGACACTGCAGTGGGGTTTGAGCCTCTGCTTTTGCGGGCTGGTTCCCCATGTCTGTGTCACCCTCCCTACTAATCCCACTGAGAGGAGTGCCCAGAGTCCAAAGCGCAACAAGTCAGGGGAGATGTCCTGGGAGCCTGGGTGAGGGACATCTCCCCCACCACAGGGCCAGGGGCGGGCCGGATGCCCACAGAGGGTGGGCCAAATGCCCAGGGGTCGAATGCCCCACCTGGACGTATGTACGATTCCTAATGGACCAGGTGAAATGTAGTTAGGAAGGGAAACAGACTGGGAAAACTGAGGGACTCACTGGAAAATAGTCCACGTAGCGGAGAGCAGGCTGAGGTCCTGGGTCGGGGAAGGAGGGGGCAGGGCCACAGGTGGCCAGTAGGGGCCTCGCACTCACCCTCCTTCCTGGGTTTCGGCACCAAATGTAAGATAAATTTTAGCTGAAATAAGCAAGCAAAGAGCGGCAACAAAGAGCCAAGTAGTTTATTTGAGTGCAACTCCTGGGTGATGTTCCGCAGTCTGGGTATTACAGGCCGGGGAAGTCACACCTGGTCAGCGAGGTGGGGGCTTATAAGGGATTGGGGGGGGGGAGTGGGCAAGCTATCCTAGGGGGTGTGGAGAGGTATGATTGGCTAAATGTGACATAATAGACAACTAGAAACTTTTTTTCCTTCCAAGAGGGAGGAGGCTGACATCCGGGTCTTTGTTGGCACATCAGAAGGATGGAATTCAGGAAGAGCTGTCCCCTTTCCATATAAGGCACGGACCTGTCTGGTCTGTTCTCCCCCTATGGCATCTCTCTGTTCTGTTTGCATGTCCTTGTTTTTCCTTCCTCCAGCCTAACATTTATAACTAAAAGGTTACACACTTAGAAAGTGTGGGTGACCTCAGAGGGAGGAGCACGCCCTGAAAAGCTGAAAACAGTTTAAAGTTAAAAGGTTACGCACTTAGAAAGTTTGGATGACCTCACAGAGAGGAGCGCCCCGAAAGGTTGGGGGTTCCACCTTTTAAGGATTCTTCAGGAATGTGACTAAGGGCTGGGGCTGCAGACTTGTTAAGTGGTCTTTGAATACTTAGAATTAACTTAGCACAAGGAATTTCCTGCTCTGATTTCTCCCTGGGATACCGTTGTCTAGGTCTGTGAGCTGATCAAACAGGCTGCCTGCCCAGCCCCCAAGGGCTGTCTGTTTGCTAAAGAGTAAGTTAAGAATCTTACATTGTTAACTTCCTGGGTATTAAAACATAGTCTAAGACGGAATCTTTCCTGCCTTTTACTATGTTGTTCACAGCTGGGCCTACAGGCTAAATTAGTTGCCTAGGGTACAAATTATTTAATTAGGGCGGGAAGGAGAAAAAAAAAGCTTATAGGTAAAGGTAAAGAAAGTAAGCTGGGCCTGCATGATTAACACAATAAATACATGGGCAATGCTGAGGTACCTTCCTTTATCTGGGAAATATTCAAACATTCCAGGCCAAGTTGCTCTTGGCTTCCTGAGTTTTTATTGATTAATTTTAGGTCTTTTTTAGTGGACTTTCTGGCCTTTTTCCACCCCGCTCATATCCATTTTCCTGCCTAACATATAGGACAAAGGTTGGGATAAGAAAGGAGCTCAAATCCCAGACTGAATAGAGGACAAAGACCTGGTGCAAGTCTGGGGAAAGGAAATCCCAGGGCAAAATACCTCTAAAAACCGAAATCAGTCAAAGGGAGAAATAAAATTTTAAGTCCATTTATGACTCACAAACTGCAGCAAAAGCCAAAGAGTGCCTCTCTTCCTCACTTCTCAGGTACAGATAAGCCCTTCCTTTGCGCAAGTAATTGCCCATTGATATGGAGATGAACCTCTTTCCAAACCGGAAGAATGGTACAAATGCACTAAAGCTATATATCTTTCCACCTCTGAACACCTATTGATATGCAGATGTCCTAAAGCAGGCGAGATATTCTAGAAATACTACAATTTTACCCACAAGCACCTATTCTCAACTAGTATGGAAATTGATCTCACCGGAGTTTGGTCTGTTGTTTTTTAATGGTTGCGCTTTCTCTAGAATTTAAATCATTAGCTCTCATGAATAAAGAAAACAATTCCACACCTACATTTTGATGGAGCTGAAATAATACATAATAAAAGTAATATACATTATTACCAAATAAAGGAAAATCTTGAAAGTTAACAGAAAGAGAGGTAATATACAATGGAAACTCAATTAGAATGGTAACAAAGACTCTAGAAATCAATGAATATTATTTTCTGAATGCTGAGAGAAAACACTTAACTTTGAGGTTTAGGACCGTGTGGGTAAAATTGCAACATTTCCAGAATACCTCACCTGGCTTTAGTACATCTGCATACCAATAAGTGCTCAGAGGTGAAAAGATGTATGGCTTTAGTGCATTTGCATCATTCTTCAGGGGTGGAGAAAAGTTCATCTCCATATCAGTGGCTAATTATTTGGGACTGGAGGGCTTATCTGTACCTGAGAAGTGAGGGGGGGGGCAGTTTTTGGCCTCTGCTGGAGCAGGAGAGAGAGAAATGGCCCCAGATTCTGATTAGGGAGCAGTAAATGGATTTAAAATTTTATTTCTCCCTTTGACAAGTTTCAGTTTTTAGAGGTATTTTGCCTTGGGATTTCCTCTCCGGACTTACCTTCAGGAGCAATTGGTAGGATTCCTCTGAACCCGAAATATAATGGGTAGGGTCTTTGGGAGGGTCGCCCCAAGAAATGATGGGGAGAAGTGGCATTCGCGCTGAGGGACATGTGTCTACACTCCTGTGGTCATGGAGGCACCCCCACCGCTGCTGGCCATGCCGACACCAACCTGTGGCCACAGCCTAAGGCTACTGCTTCTGCCACTGCTGCTTCTGCAGCCGGCTGGAGCCTGGTCACAACCATGGGAAGAAGTAGAAGTCTGGTACATCTTAATAAAGAAGCAACTGGCAGCTGTGTACCATAGTTTTCTGGCTACAGAGCCCATCGCTGGAAAAGCTCTGACTGACCAAGATAATAACCACCTATGCCATCGCGGGGTGGGTGAGAGTCTTGTCCCAAAGGCAACGGTGTGGTGTGGCACAAACACCTATCATATATCCTGTGACCTAGCCATTTGCCTTTGGCATCCCCAGGAAATGATGAAGCAGATGCATTGGCCCAGGTGCACTGGCTAGAAGGAAAGCCTGTCTCTGATGTGGCCCAATGGCTGCATCAGCGTTTGTTACACGTGGGACAAAAGACAATATGGGCTGTAGCCCGTAGGCGGGGCTTGCGATTGACCTTTGAAGAAGTCGGCCCGCTGAGCCTGGAAGGAGTGTCCTGCCCTTTGTGCATATCATCATACCACCAAGAGGGGCCTAGAGCGTCTCTTTGCAGCCTATGACCGGTTGCCAGTGATTGAGAGTGATCAAGGCACCCATTTTATTGGACATGCATTGCAAGGACGGGTGCAGCAATTAGGAGTAAAATGGACGTGACCCTGGACATTTCAACATATGGTTCGGCAATGGCTGTCTCTTCTGGCACCTTGGGGAAAAGGCCTAGAAGCTAGCCTGCATATTCCTGGAATAACAGCAAATTGACCATCCCACAGTCATGGTTATTTGCTTCTATAGTGCTTGTGTCCTGTATGTACCCCCTGGCTGCAGCTGCCACGTGCTGGCTGGAATGGACGAGTTTTGGACTTAATCTACGTGAGACTTTGAACCTAGCTGAATCCTCTGGCTTAAGAATTATGATTGTGTTGCTGTTGTCAAGAAAAAAATGCTTAAAGAGAGCCTTGACTTTGTCTAATGTTTGGTAAAAGTTTTGTTAGCAATACATCATAGCTGTAAGGAATGAGTAAAAAAGTGTAGAAACATATTTTGTGCTTAGCAATTGTGCTGTAAAGTATGTTTACTTAATCTGCATAGGCTGAATCCTCCAGAGGATTATGAAGATTTTATTGCTGTTGCTATTGTATGTTATTAGATTGGTTGGAAGAGGGGGAACTAGTAAATTCTAAGCTGAGATTTCTGGAGGGGTGGCCAGTGGGTAAAATTGTAACATTTCCAGAATATCTCACCTGGCTTTAGGACATCTGCATATCAATAGGCATTCAGAGGTGGAAAAATGTATGGCTTTAGTGTATTTGCATCATTCCTCAGGGGTGGAGAGAAATTCATCTCCATACCAATGGGTAATTACCTGTGCAAGGAGGGCTTGGGCTTATCTGTGCCCAAGAGGTGAGGGGAGGGCTGTTTTCCTTCTGCAAGAGCAGGAGAGAGAGAAGGGCCTGGACTGCAGTTTGTGAACAATAAATTGATTTTAAACTTTATATCTCCCTTTGATTGATTTTGGTTTTTAGAGGTATTTTGCCCCATGATTTCCTCTCCCTGGATTTACAGACCAGCACAATCAGCATTCAAAAGCAAAGAAGAGCTCTCAAAGCATTTTCAGATACGTAAATTATCAGAGGCCTTACATCTCACACACCTTCTTACAAAGAAATAAAGGAGCTACTTCAACAAGAAGAAAACAATACAACAGTATGAAAGAAGAAAAAGCAAAGTGTAAGTCTGGCGAGAGGAAATCCCAAGGCAAAATACTTGTTCATTGCTTATAAACCTCAGTTCCAGACCACCTTTCTCCATTGGCCTGGAAGAAGCAAGCAAGCAAACAAGCCAGGCCCTCCTTTTAAACTCTCAGGTTCAAACACACCCTCAGTTGGCCATTAATATGGAGATGACCTCTCCACCCCTGAGGATATGCAAATGAACTAAAGCCAGGTGAGATATTCTGGAAACATTACAATTTTACCCACAGGCCACCCCTCCAGAAGTCTTGCCTTACAATTTACTCATTCCCCCCCTGCCGACCTATCTAATAACATACAATAGCAATAGCAATAAAATCTTGATAATCCTAAAGCCAGAGGATTCAGCCTATGCAGATGAAGTAAATGTACTTTACAGCACAATATCTCACTAAAAGCACAAAATATGTTTCTACACTTGTTTACTCATTCCTAAAAACTATGCTATATGGCTCACAATATTTCACCAAACATTAGACAACGTCAAGCCTCTTTACGCATTTTTTCCTTGACCACAGCAACAGAGTCATGATAATTCTCAAGGATTCAGCTAGGTTCAAAATCCCATGCAGATTAAGTCCAAAACTCATCCATTTCAGCCATTACACTGCAGCTGCAGCCAGGTGGCACATCCAGAACACAAGCACTGATGAAGCAAATAACCATGACGGTGGGGGGCCACTTTTCTGTTACTCCAGGAATACACAGGAGACCAGCTTCCAGGCCTTTTCCCCAAGGTGGCAGAAAAGCCAACCATCACCAGTCCATGTGTTGAAATGTCCAGGGCCATGCAGATTTTACTCCTAATTGCTGCACCCATCCTTGCAACGCATGTCCAATAAAGTGGGTGCCTTGATTGCTCTCAATCACCAGCCACTGGCCATAGGCTGCAAACAGATGCTTTAGGCCCCTCTTGGTGGTTTGCTGATCTGCACAACATGCAGGGTACTCCTCCTGGGCTCGGGGGACTTCTTTAAAGGTCAATGGCAAGCTCCACTGGTGGGCCCACATTGTCTTTTGCCCTGCATGCAACAAGCAATGGTGTAGCCATTGGGCCACATCAGACGCAGGCTTTCCTTCTAGCAAGCGCACCTGGACCAGAGTGCCTGCTTTATCATTCCCTGGGGATGCCAAAGGCAAATAGCCAGTTACATGATATATGGTAGGTATCTGAGCTACACCACTCCATGGCCTTTGGGTCGAGTCTCTCACCCACCCCACAATTGGATAAGTGGTTATTAACTTGGTTGGAGCTGCTCCGGCGATGGGATCCATAGCCAGCAAGCCATGGTAAACAGCAGCCACTGGCTTTTCTATCAAGGTGACCTGGACTTCTGCTCCTTTCCATACTTGTGAGCAGGCTCCAGCCAGCAACAGAAGCAGCAGCAGAGGCAGGGTCAGGGCAGCCAGCAGCAGTGCTGGCGCCCCCACAATCACACGAATGTAGACACACATCCCTCGGTGCAAGCGCCACTTCTCCCCATCAGTTCTAGATCGGCCCTCCCAAAGGTCACACCCATTATAACAGATTTTGGGTTCAGAGGAATCCTACTGACTGAACCAGATGTAACCTCTGGGAAAGGAAATCCCAGGGCAAAATACCTCTGTTTATTGCTTACAAACTGCAGCCCTGGGCAGTCTCTCTTGTCTGCTCTGGAGGAAGCAAGCAAGCAAGCCCCTCCCCTTAACCTCTCAGGTTCAGACACACCCTCCGTTGCCCAGGTAATTACCCACTGATATGGAGATGGACTTCTCTCCATCCCTAAGGACATACAAATGAAATAAAGCCAGGTGAGATATTCTGGAAATGTTACAATTTTACCCACAAAAAAAAACTATGAAATATTTTTAAGTGTTGCAAAATGAATGGTAACCTATAATGCTGGGGATAGAAATCCCATGGCAAAATACCTCTTAAACCTAAATTAGTCAAACAGAGAAATAAAGTTTAAAACCCGTTTATTGCTTACAAACTGTAGTCCAGGGCCAACTCTCTTTCCTGCTCAGGCAGAAGCAAAACTAGCACTCCCCCTAACCTCTCAGGATTAGATAAACCCTTGGTTGCTCAGGTAATTACCCATTGATATGGAGATGACCCTTTCTTCACCCCTGAGGAACACCTATTGGTATGCATATGCACTAAAACCATACTGCTCTCCACCCCTGGGGAATGCCTGTTGTGTGCAAATGCACTAAATCCAAGTGAAATATTCTGAAAATATTACAATTTTAGCCATAGGCCACCCCTCCAGATATCATGCCTTACAATTTACTTGTTCCCACTCTTCCTCAGTGGTCCCTGGGTGAGAAAACTGGGAGCATTGTGATCAGACTACTGACATACAATAGCAATAGCAATAAAGTCATGATTATCTTCAAGCAGAAGAATTTAGCTACATTCAAAAGCTTATAAAGATTAAGTCCAAAGCTCGTCCATTTGTGCCATCACGTGGCAGCTGCAGCCAGGGTCACATCCAGGCCACAAGGACTGTAGAAGAAAACACATACAATAGCAGCAGCAATAAAATCATGATAATCATTAAGCCTGAGGATTCAGCTAGGTTCAAAGTCTTATGCAGATTAAGTCCAAAGCTCATCCATTCCATAGGCAGGCAATAGCTGAAGAGGTAGAGGACTCAGATCAATCATCACGCAGCAGCTACAGCCAGAGGGCACACCCAGGCCACAAGGAGTGTAGGAGAACATAACCTCCTGGACATTTTGGGTACAGTACTGTGCTTTTTAGGGACCACTCTGCTGTTACTCCAGGAATGCACATGAGGCCAGCTTCCAGGTCTTTTCCCCAAGGTGCCAGAAGGGCCAGCTATTGCTGGTCCATAAATCAAAATGTACAGAAAAATGTCCTTTCAACAGTGTCTTCATGGTTTAATGAAGTAGAGGCTGGCAGCAAGATGTTGCTCTACTGGCCATATCCTGGCTTCAATAACTATTCTTTGGTTTGCACATACAGTTGTATAGGTGAGGCAGCACGGTGTGTGAGCATATCCACAGGGCTCAAAGCTCCTTTATGGGTCTTCTCATTCAAATGCTGCAGCACTGTCCATAGGCAAACTGACCAGCCCTGTAGACTATTGGTGTCTGACCTCAGGCCAGATTTCAACAAACCTTTGTACTTCTCTATCATGCCTGCCCCAGTAGGATTATATGGTACATGAAATTTACACTTTACTTCTAATTGCTGCACCCATCCTTGCAACGCATATACAGTAAAGTGGGTGGCTTGATTGCTCTCAATCACCTGTGACCAGCCATAGGTTGCAAAGAGACACTCTAGGCCCCTCTTGGTTGTTTGCTGATCTGCACAATGTGCAGGAAAAGCAGCCAACAGTCCTGTAGCCATGTCCACACAAGTCATGGCATACTGATATCCTTCTGATATAGGCAGAGGCCCAGTATAATCTATCTGCTGCCTGAGGAGGGTATCAGCCCCCTTACTATTGTGCCATATTTTTGTGGGACTTGGTGAAAGTCCCCCTTAGAGCACATGAGGCACTCCTCTTCTTGGGCTCGGGGCCTCTCCTTGGCCTAACTGGTCCACAGGGCTCTGGCTGGCAGCAGGAACAGCAGCAGTGGCAGCAGCAGCAGCATCCTTCAGTTCGGACCATGGGCTGGCGTTGGCATGACCAGCAACAATGGTAGCGTCTCCACAACTGCACAAGTGCAGACACATGTCCTTTGGAATGAGTGCCACTTCTCCGCATCATCTCTAGGGGCAGCCCTCCCAAAGGTTGCACCCAATATGACAGATTTCAGGTACAGAAGTCCTGCTGACTATCGCCAGGTGTAATTCCAGGGAAAGGAAATCCTGGGGCAAACTACCTCTAAAACTAAAATCAATCAAAAGGAGAAATAAAGTTTAAAACCCATTTATTGTTTACAAACTGCAGTCTGGGGCCGTCTCTCTGTCCTGCTCCAGCAGAAGCAAAATCAGCACTTGCCCTAACATCTCAGGTTTACATAAGCCCTCTGTTGCCCAGGTAATTACCCATTGATAGGGAGATGAACTACCTCTCTCCACCTCTGAGGAATGCCTGTTGATATGCATATGCACTAAAGCCAGGTGACATATTGTGGAAAAAATTACAATTTTTCCCACACAACCTTACAGAAGTATAAACTCCATTTGTGCACTCCATTTGTGCAAGGATTTCTCCTTGTTTTATTCACTGATATAGCTCCAGCTCTTAGCATACTACCTGGCACATAATAAGAACTCCATAAACATGTATTTTTAAGAAATATGAATATCCTGAGCACTTTATGTTACTCTGGGTAAAATTGTAATATTTCCAGAATATCTCACCTGGTTTTAGTGCATCTTCATGTCAACAGGCGTTCCTCAGGGGTGGAGAGAGGTAGTTCACCTCCATATCAGTGGGTAATTACCTGGGTGACTGAGGGCTTATCTGAACCTGAGAGGTTAGGGAACGGTCTTGCTTGCTTCTGCCTGAGCAGGAAAGAAATGTCTCTGGACTGCAGGTTGTAAGCAATAAATGGGTTTTAAACTTTATTTCTCCTTTTGACTGATTTCGGTTTTAAAAGTATCTTACCCCGGGATTGCTTCTCCCTGGAGTTATATCTGGCAGTAGCCAAAAGAATCTCTTAACATGGAACCTGTCAAATGGGTGCAACCTATGGGAGGGCTGCCCCTAGAGGTGGTGGGGAGGTGCCCAGAACCTCCACTGTGGAAGTTGGGGAAGCCCCAGTGGATGCAGTGGCAGAGGGTGCAGCTTCATTTGTTATTATCCCCCCAGCTGTATGGCTTCCAATTCGGGAGCCCCTAGTGGGAAATTGGTTTGGCATAAAGTACCTCCTAGAGGGGTGAGGCCTTCACCAGAACTGGAGAAGGGTGGAAACACCAAAATCTGCAGAATTAGTCCTCCATGAGTTGGAAGACTGTTTGAAGACTCTAGGGTGCTGAAGATTCTTTTGGCTACTGCCAGATATAACTCCAGGGAGAAGCAATCCCGGGGTAAGATACCTTTAAAACCAAAATCAGTCAAAAGGAGAAATAAAGTTTAAAACCCATTTATTGCTTACAACCTGCAGTCCAGAGACATTTCTTTCCTGCTCAGGCAGAAGTAGTGTCTGGCATTGTAGGGTCTCTTTTCATAAAGATGGTGGAAAATGTTATCCAGGAGAAAGGATTAGTGAGGGTTAGTGAAAAGAGAGAGGTACTTAGGCGGGAGAGAGACACACTTCACCATTGCTTGGAGGAGCTGCAATATGACCACTGGGAAGTAAAGAAGAGAGATAGTTACTGAAAAGGCAGGTCATGTGCCTAAGATTCCTTAGCAGCCACAAATGGGGAGGTGGTAGGAAAAAACATTTTGAAAGAGGCCATAGGGGAGGGGGATGAAAGAGTGATGCCTTTGGCCCCAGAAATGAGGAGGAGCTGGAGGGGAGAAGAGGAGGCTGTGGGACCATGGGCCCATCTGCTACCAAGGCCACTGACCAAGGTACCAGCCTCTCCTGTTTTAAATGCCTGCCAGCCTGTAATTAAAATAACAAAAATGAAACAACCGCGGGCCCTCAGGGGGAAGAGCTGCCCCTTCCACAGGTTGTGGAGCACTCCATTCTCTGCCCCTATGCCCAGGATGAGCTGCGGGACATGAGCATCCGGTATAGGCAGAGGTCATCAGAATCTCTGCCTACATGGCTTTTAAGTCTCTGAGATATGGGGTGGAAAACATTGTTACGTTGCATAGTGAGATGACTAGACAGGCTTCCCTGATGACTCACCCTTCTCTCCACCAGTGGTTGCAAAATGCCCATCACAGCTCAGGGAATCAGACACTCCTGGAATGGCTGACAGCTGCTATCAGGGTACTTTGGTCTAATCAAGGTGATTTACCATATTTACCCAGTACACGGAAAATGTATGCAGAGCTCCAACAGGTACTGTGGAATTGGGTATGCAAAATATCATGGATAATATGGACTCCCAGAACACTGATAAGGTGTTCACTGTAGGAATGAGAAATCTGGTGCTGCAAACAGCTCCCCCATCTCTCCTTGGGTCCCTAGTGACTACTCTTGCCCCCCACAAAGAGCAACTCATAAGTGAGGCTACTCATATGTGGGTAAAATTGTAACATTTCCAGAATATCTCGTCTGACTTTAGTACATCTGCATATCAATAGGCATTCAGAGGTGGAAAGAAGTATGGCTTTAGTGCATTTTGCATCATTCCTCAGGGATGAAGAAAAGTTCATCTCCATATCAGTGGGTAATTACATGAGCAAGGAGGGCTTATGTGTATTTGAGAGGTGAGGTGGAGGGCCGATTTTTGTCTTTTGCTGGAGCAGGAAAGAGAGAAATGGCCCCAGACTGCAATTTGTGAGCAATAAATGTATTTTAAACTTCATTTCTCCCTCTGACTGATTTCGGTTTTTAGAGGTATTTTGCCCCAGGATTTCCTCTCCCTGGACTTACATCATACTTTAGCAGATCTGGGGGAGGTTGAAACAGCAAGGGCTTGGAAGGAAGTATGGGTTACAACTGAAAGGAGAAGTGCAAAAGGCCCCGTGAAGGTCTCAAGGACCCAGAAGTGGATTGATTTGATAAAGGTTGGGGTAGTGAAACAAAAACTTGATGGGCAACCCAATCAAGTCTTGTTACAACTGTGGAGCCAATTAAACCCAGAGCAGCAGTTCTAGCAGCTGAGGTCCAGGACACGAAAACCGGAGTCAAGGCATCATGCCCAGCCTGTGTCCCTGCAGCACTTCCTGAGACACATTGCTCAGGATTCACCTGAGCCCTCTCCCCCATAGGAGGATGATTGGGCATTGTGGTTTGACTGAGGGGGTTGGGTCAAGGTCCCCACTTTGGGGGACATGGTGGGCACCAGAGGCCACATGTAAAATTAGCAATTCATTGGTCTGCTGTGAATGTACAATGTGTCCTGGTGCTGATGGACACAGGAGCTGAGTCATCTCTGATTCTTGGTAACCCTGAGTGTTTTCCCAGGACCCCTGCTATGATAGATGGGTGTCAGGGTAAGGAAATTAGAGTGAAGAAAACCCTTATCTCATTGGGGATAGGGTGTTTACCAACAAAGGAAAATACTGTGTACATTTCTCCCATCCCTGAATGTATTTTGGGGGTAGATATCCTGTAGGGCCTGTGGTTACAGACACTACAAGTGAAGTCAGACTGAGCATATGTGTGGTAAACGCAGATCTGAGGGGACATGCTAAGCATCCACCTGTAGCTCTCTTGTCACCAACTCTGCCTGTACCTCGGTGGGTGATAAATACTAAGCACAAGGAAATTAGAGAAACTCTACAGGAGTTGGAGAAGGTGGGCATCATAAAGCCCATTCATAGTCCATTTTATTCCCCAGTGTGGTCAGTTAAAAAGCCAGACAGCTCCTGGCTTATGACTGGTCTACAGGGAATTGAATAAAGTCACACCCCCTTTGCATGCTGCTGTTCCCTCAATAGCAGACATTCTGGACACACTCAGCCATGAACTGGGAACATATCATTTCTTAGTAGACCTTGTTAATGCTTTCTTCTCTATTAACATAGCACAGGAAATTCAGTAACAGTTTGCCTTTACATGGAAAGGCCGGCAGTGGACATTCACTGTCCTTCCACAGGAATACCTCCACAGTCCCACCATCTGTCACAGACGTGTTGCTCAGGATTTCACCACATGGAAGAAACCTCAAACGGTGTGGTTGTATCACTACATTGATGATATTATGCTCACATCTGATTCTCTTTCCAATTTAGAAGGGGCAGTTCCTAGACTGTTGCAACATCTACAGGAAAAAGGATGGACCGTGAACAGCACCAAGGTCCAGAGACCTGGTTTGTCTGTAAAATCCTTGGGGGGGTGTCTGGTTACGTAAAACTAAAGTTATTCCTGAAGCAGTCACAGACAAAGTTGAGGCTTTCCCCACCCCTACCACTATGGCAATCTTACAAGAGTTTGGGGGGATTTTTGGCTACTGGAGGCTATTTATCCTGCACTCCTCACAAATTCTGAAGCCCTTATACCAGATGGTATGAAAGGGCATCAGGTGGGACTGGGATGAGACGTGTTGCTTTTACTGCTGCCAAGCAGACAGTCAATGCCATATAGGCCTTGATTGTAATGTGTTGTGCCCAAAGTCGCGAATCCCAGAAGACCACCAAGGAGCCAACACTGATGCAAAAGCAAAGAGCCTTTATTCGAGCTAGCTCGAGCTCAATCTCTCATCTACACCAACGCAGTGGCAAGATGCCAGAGAAAAAGAGCGAGTTTCAATACCACAAAGGTTTTATGGGGTTCTAGGGCAGTTGGTGGGGTGATGGTCATGGCTCTGGCTGATTGGCTGGATCTAGGGGTAGTTGGTGGGGTCGTGGCTCTGGTCAATTGGCAGGGTCTAAGGGTGGTGGGTGAGCTCCTTGCTGACTGGAGAGGAGAGAGACCAAGCTCCGATTGGCTGAAATAGGATCTGGGAGCTTACCCCTTCATAATGGACTCATCAAGGCTCTGTGAGGTAGATGTTCATGTAACTGAAGATGGTTACGGATGGGGTCTTTGGCAGTGGCTTGAATAGACACACTAACCTATTGGTTTCTGGTCACAACTATGGAAAAGAGCAGACATCTGGTATACTTTGATAGGGAAGCAACTGGTTGCTCTGTACCATGCCTTGCTGGTGACTGAGTCCATCATCAGAACAGCTCCGACCGAGGTAACTTACAGCCACCTATCCCATTGCAGGGTGCACTGGCTAGAAGGAAAGCCTACCTCTGATGTGGCCCAATGACTACATCAGCATTTGTTGTATGCCAGGCAAAAGACAATGTGGACTATAGTCCATTGGTGGGGCTTGCTATTGACCTTTTAAAAAGTCAGCCAAGTCTGGAAGGATTGCTTTGTGTGCTCTAAGAGGGACTTACACTGAGTCCCACAGCAACATGGCACAAGAGTAAGGGGGATCTATATAACAGATAATAGTACATTGGGGCTCTGCCTGTATCAGAAGGATATCGGTATGCCATGACTTGTGCGGACTCAGCTACTGGACTATTGATTGCTTTTCCTGCATGCTGTGCAAATCAGCAAACTGCCAGGAGGGGCCAAGAGCATCACTTCGCAGGCTATGGATGGCCACAGGTGATTGAGAGTGATCAAGGCATCCACTTTACTAGACATGTGTTACAAGGATGTGTGCAGCAATTAGGAGTAAAGTGGAAATTTCATGTATCATATAATCCTACTGGGACAGGAATGATAGACAGGTACAATGGTTTGTTGAAATCTGGCCTGAAGATGGACACCAATAGTCTACACAAACTGCAATCTAGGGCTGTTTCTCTTTCCTGCTGAGGCAGAAGCAAAACAAGCACTCTCCCTAACCTCTCAGGTTCAGATAAGCCCTAGGTTGCCCAGGTAATTACTCACTGATATGGAGATGAACTCCTGCTCTCCACCCCTGAGAAATGCTAGTTGATATGCAGATGCATTAAAGCCAGGCGAGATATCCTGGAAATATTACAATTTTACCCACATCGCCCAATCTCTCCAGTCCAGATATGCCCTTACTCCCCCTTGTAATTACTTATTTATTTTTTATTTTTTTAAATGTATCCATCCTTAAATTACTTCCATTTCTCATTAAATGAGCACAGTCATTAGCATATTAATAACAGATGTTTATTATTACATATCCATCAGTGTGGTTTTCAATACCACTAGAAACATGTATATCATCCTAGAGACAAATCCATTTTCCAGTGCTTCTTATTTGATACACATTACTGCAAAGCCATTATAAATTATTGAGGTGGTATTTGGTTAAAAAAATAAACAATGAATCATACTGCCTATATGAATCAACTCCCATTATTGGATGGGAGTTCAACAGTATTTATCTGGTAATTCCTGTGCTAACTTGAAAACATTACAGATGTACTGCCATAATTTTCTTTTATACTGATGTAACCTTCTACACAGTTTGCAGAGTTTTATAAAGTCATTCATTACTTGAGCAGGTAGTTTGATACAAAGATTGTACTCAGTTTATTAAAGTCCAACAAACCTCTAAATATTTTAAATTAAACAAATTATTAATGAAAAACCCAAAGACACACACTTTTTTGAAAATATGTTTTTTTGAAATTTCTATATTTAGTCATGGCAGATAAAATAATTTTTTCAAATTAAGGCACTAAAAGGGAACTCCCATCAAAAGTTTTCTAAAAATAATTTACATCTCAAACAGTGCATACATTTCTTATGTGTTTGTTAACTTAATGTCTTTATCACTTAAAACCATAAATACATTATACAATAACAGAAATTATGTACCCCACAAAATGCTCTTAAAATTGCTTCTTTTGTACAGTTAGTTCCTAATGTCTCTAGTAGTAAAATAACTCAATATGGCTTGGCAAAAATGCATAGAGTAAATGTAACTTTTTTTTGCCTTCTCCCATTTCCCAATCTACAAACTTGCTGAAACACGTACAGTATTTTGTAAAGCATAATGTAAGATATTTATTCTCCATCAAGTCCACTATGGGCAATCAACAGTAAGTCTTTTAAATTCTACAGTGAGGGCACTGAAGTCAAGTGATGTCACTTTCTTAAAATAGTTTTGTATAGTCTTGCAAGAAAACAGAATCTGAAGTCATTTAAAAGAACTTCGGTTGTCTTATTTTGAGATATTTTCTTTACTCCTTCCATGAGCTGACCTTGATAGTGATGTCCATTCCACATGAAAGTGAAAGTCCCTTCCTCCCACTCATATGAGGAAAACTGTTCTATGATGATTGACAGGCATTTTCTTAGAAATTCAAAAAGGCAGCACCTTTTAAAATATATATATATATATCAAGCTAAGCTTTCCCTCAATTGTACTTGCATTACATAGTAATAATTAATCTAATCCACCTGTAGGCAAACCCGCAAAAAAGAAAAACAAAAAACAAAAAACCCTCAGTGTGCTTTTGTGCCAAAGCAAGGACACAGTAACAGCAATCTTAACCCCCAAAGCTTGTGTCAAATACTTGTGTCAAAAGAAAGCCTGTCTGCTCTGCATGTTTAAAGAAGCTTGGTTTGTCAGGTAGCATCCTACATGATTCCACAAGGTGCTGGGGTCACATGGTTTAGTTTATCCAGATGTATTTTTGACTTTCCGGAAAGACTGCTTTGCAGTGGACCTTGTTGAAAGTATTCGAGGGGATGCACGAACAAAACCAGATGTCGGATTTTTAGGGATCTTCTTTACTAAATGTGTCACCCATTTTTTTTTTGTTCATCCTGAGAATATGCTAACAGCAGCATGTCTCTGGCTGATGTTACATTATAACATACTTTACATGGAGAAATGAAGTCTTTCTTATCTAAGTGATCTCTGTGGCACTTAAGATGGCACCTTTGACAATCTAGGGCAGGGGGTGGCTTAAAAACATGCCAGAGACATTTGGCACAGGCCTCACAGTTGGCGGGAAAGTGGTAGAGTGTAGGAATGAACTCATGGCCTTTGTGATTTTGAAAACTGTTTTTTTCAGCTTGTTGCTCTGGTTCCATCTCTACATCTTTTCCACATTCACCTCCATTTGCATATAGTATCTGGAGTATTTTAGGAATTTTTTCAGTTTCAGCTCTGTACACATCTCCTTGGGCTTTAGGTTGAACACAAAACAATTTATCTGTGTCCAATACCATAAATGGATTGGATTGCTCCTTATCTTGCTCATCATTGTAGAACAAAATTTTTTTGCTGCTTACCACAATGTACAGTTTCTTCCAGTCATAACGTTTGATATTTCCTCTATTTGGTATTGAAAGCCAACCTTCAATTCTTGACTCTGGAAGATTTCCATCAGTTTCATCAGTACTAGGAAAACTAGCAACACTTGTAGAATCCAAAAGATCCAAAACGTAGCACGCAATTGTTCGGTATCACTCTCTTTGCTAGCCAACTGCATCTGAAGCTCATTCCTATGTGTACATTCTTCTACCAATTATGCTTGCATGTCATTCAGTTCCTTTTGATGTTTCACTACCATCTGGTTGAATTTCTCTTTCTTGGGTGAGTTCCAGTTGTAGCTTCCGATTTTCCTTTTCTTTCTCAAATCCTGTGTAAAAGCCTTCTTTCTATCAGTTTTAATATGTTTTCATTATTTCTGCCAACTTGTTAACAGCCTGTGTTTTAATGGCTCGTTGTGTTGATATTCTTTTCAAAGTCAGCCTTAAGATTACTAATCTCTCTTTCTTCAATTTATATTCTTCCTCTGCCTTCCTCATTTTACCATTAGCTCCTCATTTCCTTTTCTTAATAATTCAATATCTTGGGTAAGCATGCGGTTCATTTCTTCAAGCCAACTAACAGTGGGATCTTTATCTGTCATCTCTTGTCTATTTCTTGAAGCAGCTTGCTTGCGTTCTTTGGTCAATTCCAAATACTGCTCTTCTAGAAGCCCTTGAGCCACCTGCTCAGACTCAGCTTTTGTTTCTGTTGGAACCAACTGAGTGGCAAGGGTTTCTTTTTCATTTTGTAGTTCTTGTATTTTCTTTAAATTCTGTTTTTTCCTTCAATTTCTTCCTTAAGTTCCTTTACCTGGGTCTTATACAGTGTCGAGAAATATTGCTCAGCTTCAAGCTGATCTTGCAGCTCCCACTTCTGTCCTTCATTTCCTCTGTATTGTTTTGTAAGCTGAGCTAACTCAAATTCTGATAATCTCTTTGCTTCCAATAAAGTATTTATTTCCTGTTTCACCTGATTTTCTAGACCTTTTAAATTATCTGCTTCAAATGCTTGAGTCTTCATTTTGTAACAAAAGTCACTTATTTGATTCTTGCTCCAATTGAAGACTTAGATTCTTAACTTCATCCTCCATTCTTTCTTTATTTTCCATCAAATGCTCAAGCTTCTGCTATTGTTTTAGATCAACATCTAGCATGGAACACTGCTTCTCAGTCTGAACAACCCTACTTTCAGCCTTCTCATGAGAATCTCTCTCTTCCTTTAGCTTTTTTTCCATCTCACACATTGCAACGGATTTTGCCTCTTCGATAGACTTATGTTTGTCAGTTACATGAACTTTGGTTGCTTTATGATCATTTACCTCTTTTTCTAACCATTGTTGTAGTGACTTAAGTTTATAGTTTAAATCTATTTCTAAATTATTCTTTTCCTTTTCTGAGTGATTAAGCATGTTTTGAGCTTATTTTTTCTCCTTCCACTCTTTCAAGATATTTGAGATGCTTCACCTCCTCTTGTAAAGATGTAATTTGAGCTTGAAGTTCTCCCATCATCTCAGAATCATGACCTCTGCCCTTCATTCAGCTTCTAACACAGCTTGCAGCTGGTAATAATCTTGGTCCATTTGTGACTTGGAAATCTCTAAACTTCTATTTCTCTCTTGCAATTCTGTTTAGGGACTCGGACTAATTGACATGCTCGTCTCTGTGTGACTTCCCTTAATCCTGTAGCTGTGTCTAATTCTGTCCTAAGTAAGTCATTGTCTTCTTCTGGCTGCTTTTGTAGTTGTGCCAGCTTTTCATTAGCAAGCTGTGAATTCTGATTCATTTTCTTTACGTCTTCCAACTTGTCCTTTAATGTAGAAACCTCATTTTCTACATTCCTCCTCTTCTCATTTTCCTTTTCTTTGGTACTCATTAATTCTATGCTGTGGCAACATTTTATCCTTCTCAATATGAGACACTGTAGATTCTAGATTTCTTCTTTGATTTCCCTCTTCATCCACTTCTTTTGTTATCTTGTCTAGTTTTGTTTGAAGTTCTGCACTTCTGCTCCATTTCATCTTTTAATTGCATTTTATTATGCAACTGTTCTTCCAGCTTATAAATGGTTTTATGCAAATTTTCCTGCAAGCTTTTATCCACACTGGAGCTAGTTATTTTATCATTAGGATTAGCTGAAGACAAGTATCTATGATTACTATAATATGTAAATTCTACAAAAGGTAGCTGATTGCCAACAAAAGCTTTAGGTGTAGGGAATATTTCTTCAACTCCTTTATCTTCTTCTAAACCACCAGTTACTTGTATCAGTGTCACTGCTTAAATCTGATACAACTGGTGCTACAGTGTCTTGGAGTGTTTCCCAAGCCCACAGATCATTTTTGAAGCAGAGATGTAGTTTGATTTCTTCTACACCATTTTGCCCTAATATCACCTCTCTGTCAGTAAGGAAGGCACAAATAAGATTTTTTGCTTCTTCTGATATGACATTATCATCAGGGAAGGTAAGTGAATTTTTATGGTTCATAATCTTACTATAAATTCCAACCAGAGAGTCTGCATAAAACAGTGTATCGCCTACAAGCACTTCATATAAAAATACCCCAACTGACCACCAGTCACATTCTTGTCCATAATAACCATCACCACCTTTAATGCTTCAGGGGAAATATAATCGGGTGTTCCAACTGCTGTGTCCAACATTGTACCATACCTTCCTTAGTAATTTTCATACAAGTACCAAAATCTGCTAACTTCAAATGTCTAGATTTATCCAGCAGCATGTTATCAGGTTATCAGGCTTCACATCCCTATAAATAAAACCCATGGAATGAATTGCATCCAATGCAAGAACTACTTCTGCAGTATAGAATCGAGTCTATTTTTCAGGTACATCATAGTTGCTCATTAAGTTTACAAGATCTCCACCAGGCATGTATTCCATCACCATGTAGAGGTAACAATCATCTTGGAATGCATAAAAAAGCTGAACGACCCAAGGACTGTTAGCAAAAGCCATGATGTCCCTTTCTTATGATGAAAAAAGCAGAATCAGATCTCTTAATCATTTCAACTTTGCTAAGAAGCTTCATAGCATATGCCTGCCTGGTGGATTTATGCCTTACCGATAGAACTTCTCCAAATGCACTTCTACCAATCACCTTCACTACTTTACAATCTTCAGCTTTCATCCGTAAATCCCAGTTTTATTATGTCTTTATATCTGCTTAAAAAGTTGTCAATATTTTTGTTTTTTCTTATGGCAGGAAAATCCAAATCAAATACCAAAGCAGCCAATCCATACGGCAAACAATCCGAATTTACTTTCGATTTCGGATCCCGCAGCAGGTTGTAGATTTTTTCAAACCGAGCCTAAAAACTGTCCCCATTCAAAATGTTGCTGTTACTGTGACAATACCCTCGTACCAGCACCAGCAGCGGAAAGCAATTTCAACCAACTTCCGATGGGGGTGGGTTTGCAGCCGTGGGGCCAACGATCCGGAACCTCAGGGTCACCAGGTGCGCCTGGCTCCCTTCCTCTCCTCACTGAGGGGGATCTCCGCTCTCCGATCCCGGGCGAGGAGCAACAGCAACCCACAGCCGCTTGGACTCCCTAAGTCGCATCCCACCTGGCAGCCCCTCTCGACAGCCAACAGCACCGTCGGCACCAGCCTCATCGTCTGGCGGGGTGCCTCAGCCTAGCAGGCCCCAGCCGCCTTCGCCGAGGAAGGCTCTCCGTCTCGAGCTGGGAAGGGCAGGGAGAAAAAGAGAAGCAGGGTGGAGACTCCTTCAGGCAGCAGGGGAGGGTGAAGAGGAAAGGCGCAAGCGAAGGGCGGGCGCGGAGCTGTGCTAGCTGCTGCCACCGCCGCTGCCGCTTGGGCCACAGGACAGTGTCTTTCTCACATTTGTTCCGTCACTGTGGAGGCTGCTGGGGCTGCTGCGTGGCGTCCAGCGGGGCAGGGCGAGGTCGGTGCCCGATGTGGACTTAGGAGAGGGAAGGCAGGAGAATCGGCAGTGAGGAAGACTAGAGTCGGCCATGGCAGCTGCTCATTCTTACTTATTCTTATGGAGATGCACTAAGGCCAGATTCAGGAAATTTTGCAATTTTCCCCACAGTGTGATTTCTCTAACTTTACTCAAATTTCATCCTTTCTGTGAGGTATCATCCTGAAAAGGGCACCTCTTTGTACAAACATATGTGATCATTCTGCGAATAAGGCACAATGCCTGGAAACACAAGACTATGTATGATTTGTCTAATTGAGGACAAATATGAATAATAAAATAAGCACACCAAATCAAAATAGCACTTGACCATTTGCCCCCCAAGTGTAATGTGGGTAAAATTGTAATATTTCCAGAATCTCTTGCCTGGTTTAGGACATTTGCATATCAATAGGAGTTAAGAGGTGGAAAGAAGTATGGCGTTAGTGCATTTGCATCATTCCTCAGGGGTGGAGAGAAGTTCATCTCCATATCAATGGGTAACTACCTGGGCAACCGGGGGCTTATCTGTACCTGAGAGGTGAGGGGGAGGGCCGGTTTTGTTTCTGTTAGAGCAGAGGAGAAAGACGGCAATAAATGGGTTTTAAACTTTATTTCTCCCTTTGACTGACTTCGATTTTTAGAGGTATTGTCCCACGATTTCCTCCCCCCAGATTTACATGTAACCACTGGGTTTACAGAATTTAAATCATAGGTGTAAGGGACGAGGCAACTAATTTAAATGTTTGAATCACGACTAGATGAACGTGGCCTCTATAGAACATTGAAGAATGGTGGGGACTAACTCAAACTAAAGTGTTTATTCCATGCTTACACGACTTTAGTGAAACACAGTGTATAGGGCAGACAAAATAGTTTAAGACTTGTGTTAAGTAAACAAATCTAACTTGGTAAGGAGAGATCTTTTTTGAAAGGCTTATTGACAGGATAAATAGGACTATTGCAATAGGGATTGGGTGACTACTCATAAGATCTGCAAGCTTCTCAAAGGTCAGACAAAAATATTTTCTTTACAGGGAAGAGTAAACAAGACCAGAAAGAACTGAGTATAGGAAAGTGGGAAGAAAAACAGCTTGACTGGAAAACAGATCAAAGAATGTTTACCTTGAGGCTAGCCAATTCCAAGGAGGGACCCTTAAAGAAGTTGAGGATGGGTCAGAGTTCAGGGACCTCGGGGAAGGAGAAAATATAGCTGAAGTTTGGTTGACAAGCATACTCTTCTGATTGATCAGTGAAGACAAGTTCAACTAATTATTTTTGAGGCAACGAATGGGTAGTTGGAGGGTCTGTGTCTGGCTTTGTCATAGGTAAATAAAGGAGTTCATCCTTCAGTCTTAACTAAGTCATATGGGGAAAGGTGGTTCCTTGCAGTAAGCTATTTTTGGAATTTAAGTTGGGGATTTCTTTGACCATTGCTGTTTCCAGCATCACAGGTCTCAGATAAGGGTCAATATTGTCAGTTACAAACAATGACATCTCATTTAAATCCTGCTGGTTCTGATACTTAAATTGTTTAGTAGTAAATTTAAGCACATTTGATTTTATTTTAATGTAATCTGAAATACTGATAATTTTTCATAGAAATATATGTTGGATACCATAAAAATTGCTTATCCATGGATAGCTGAAACCCAATTTTTAAAAATATCTCAGAGGCAGTGTCATTTGATGATGAGCTGAAGGATATTGCCTGGACCACAGGATTGTTAATTTAAAATAAAATTGATTAGTATCCTTTTAAATAAGTGGATTTCTTGTTGTGCCCAAAGTCGCGAATCCCAGAAGACCACCAAGGAGCCAACACCGATGCAAAAGCAAAGAGCCTTTATTAGAGCTAGCTCGACCTCAATCTCTCACCTACACCAACGCAGTGGCAAGATGCCAGAGAGAGAGCGCGTTTTCCCCAGAACAAAGGTTTTATGGGTTTCCAGGGTGGTTTGGGGGGGGGGTGATGGCCATGGCTCTGGCTGATTGGCTGGGCCTGGAGGTAGCTGGGGCGGGTGATGAGTCGTGCCTTTGGTCAGTTGGCAGGGTCTAGGGGTGGTGGGTGTACTTCTTGCTGACTGGAGAGAGACTAAGCTCCGATTGGCTGAAATAGGATCTGGGAGCTTGCCCTTTCATTCTCTGATGGACTTTTTCCCTATAAAAATTCTTTGCAAACCCAAGTGTTAGGCTGCAGGCATCAGGGGAAGGGGTGAGCCTGCTGGACAAGCTCAGGCCTCACCAAAGAAGGCAAAGAGACCAACAGGTTCCGGTCTGACAACATTCCAGAGCCTGATCAGATAACCCTCCCAACTAGAGCCCTTCCCCCAAGCTAAAGGATTAGTGGTAACTTTCCAGTACCTGGCTAAAGGCCAATGAGAGACCCCCACGTACTAGACAAGCCAATCCTTGTGCCACTGTACGTACACCTTTGCTCTCCCTCCCCCTGCCTTCTGAATTTTTGTAGTAACCAAAATTCTTAAAGTTTGCTAAGTTATATAGACATATTTTGTGCCTAATAAGAAATTGTGCTATAAAGCACATTTCCAAAAATGATAATATACGTTCATAAATGTATCCATCTGAAGAATGTTAGTGTAACAGTTTACAGTAGCCTATTTTTCAGTGTTCACTGAAGGTTAAAGTAATAGTTTTAAGTTCTAATCAAAACTACTTAAAGTAGTAAGAAAAACATTTCTGCATGCTAAAAAATATGTCTTTTGATAAGAGAAAGTAACTTTGTTCTAAAGTACAGCTGTTTATTTAGAAAGAGAGATCTAAATGTAAAAAAGAAAGTTGTAAAGAGTTTGTAGAAGAATTTAATATGGTCATGCTATATAAAATTAAAGCAAATGAGTCTCAGTATCAAGTACACAGCAAAATTAGAATTTTGTTTTCAATTAAAAAGACAAAGTTTTCTTAACTGTTAGTCTGCTCTTAATATTGAAAGATTGCAGAAAGTTCTTCTAATTGTTTTATCAAAGCAGTTTCTTATGCTTAAAGTCTCAGTGAGTTGTTGGAGTCTTTAAGAAAATGAGATCTTAATAGTAAAAGGACTAAAAGCTAAACTTTGATAACTGTAACCTTCTTTATTTGCCTTTGAAGTACTTTGTTGTCATTCTAGTTAATTGGATAAGTATTGCTTCATAGCAACCTATAATCTTATTTAAGCAAGTGCCTTAAAACTTTTAACAGCTTCCCAAAATCAAATTTAAAAAGGTGCTTTTATGTCTAGTTAATTCTGATATTTTCCAGAGGGCCCCTGGAACATGTCAGAAAAACTTTTTCTCATTGGAGAAAGCATTTGGCTAATTTAGCTTATTTATCTGATATATAATTACCTGCTTAATTACCTAGAAAGCACTGTCAAAAAGAATAATGCTAAACTTTACTGAATGCTTTGTGTTACAGAAATATCAGAATTTCCTTATGTCAACTGTCTTACAGTAAGCTCTCATCAGATCTTTAACCATTGGCATTTGTTCCTCCAACAGCGGCTAACCCAGATGACTTGGGTCGCCACCAACCAGAAGTTACTTCACCGTTATGCACCTCTTCCCACTGAGCCCCCTCCTTCGGCCTAATATCAGCCTGAAACCCCCATGACGCCCCTTGTCAGCGGGAAGTAGCCAGATCGAGTCATCGCCCATTATGACCAAAAGGCTGGAATGTTAGGCTGCAGGCATCAGGGGAAGGGGTGAGCCTGATGGACAAGCTCAGGCCTCACCAAAGGAGGCAAAGAGACCAACAGGTTCCGGTCTGACAACATCCCAGAGCCTGATCAGATAACCCTCCCAACTAGAGCCCTTCCCCCAAGCTAAAGGATTAGTGGTAACTTTCCAGTACCTGGCTAACGGCCAATGAGAGACCCCCACGCACCCTAGATGAACCAATCCTCGCGCCACTGTACACCTTTGCTCTCTCTCCCCCTGCCTTTTTTAAAAACTTGCTGCCTGCCCTGCTGGGTGGGTGACTTCCCTGGCCTGTGTTTCAGCCCATGGAACATCACCGGGGGTGGCATTCAAATAAACTACCTGGCTCTTTGTTGCCTCTCTTCGCCTGCTTACTTAGGTCGAAATTTATTGGAATTTATCTTACACCAAGAACAGTGATTCAGTTTTTAAGGTTTTTATAAAATGTAAATACAAAATAATGGTGGATGTTAACTTAAATGTAATAGATTCATAGTTATTTTGCTATATGATTACAGTCTCATGGAATTTTTATAAATTTTTATCCACCTTTCTCCAAAAACGAGTTAAGAGTCTGGAATATGTACAATATTTGACCTTTTTATGATATTTATCTTTTTTAAATAAAGAATGTATTTAATAAAAAATACGCATTAGATAGTGCTCCTCTTGTTTGAGTTTGAAAATAAATCATGCTTGTAATTAAAAAATACTACTTATTGTAAGATAAATTCTAGCCAAAATAAGCAGGTGACGAGAGGCAACAAAGGACCAGGCAGTTTATTTGACTGCAATTCCCTGGTGGTATTCCTCAGTCTAAAACACAGGCAGGGGAAGTCAAACTGGTCAGGGAGGTGGGGGGCTTATAAGGGGTTAGGAGGGGGAGGAGTGGGCAAACTATCCTAGGGGGCGTGGAGAGGTATGATTGGCTAAAGGTGACATAATAGATAACTAGGAACTTTTTTTCCTTCCAAGAGAGAGGAGGCTGACATCCGGGTGTTAGTTGGCACATCAGAAGGATGGAATTCAGGAAGAGCTGTCCCCTTACCATATAAGGCACGGACCTTGAGGTCTGGTCTGTTCTCCTTTTATGGTATCTGTTCTGTTTGCATGTCCTTTTTCCTTCCTCCAGCCTAACACTTATAAATAAGGATGAGGGGAAAATACACATTGGAAACGTTTACGAAGGTGTAGTTCGGGGAGAGGAAATCTGGGGGCAAAATACTTCTAAAAACCGAAATCGGTCAAATGGAGAAATAAAGTTTAAAACCCGCTTATTGCTCACAAAGTGCAGTCTCAGGCTGTCTTTCTCCTCTGCTCTGGAAGAAGCCAGTAAGCAAACAAACCAGCCCCCTCCCCTTAACCTCTCAGGTTCAGAGATGCCCTTGGTTGCCCAGGTAATTACCCATTGATATTAGAGATTAACTTCTCTCCACACTTGAGGATATGCAAATGTACTAAAGCCAGTGAGATACTCTGGAAATGTTATAATTCTACCTACAGGCCAACCCCCCAGATATCTCACATTACAATCTACTCATTAACCTTCTTCCACAATGGTCCCTGGGAGAGAAAATGGGAGCATTGTGACCAGACTAATGACATAACAATACCAACAGCAATAAAATTATGACAATTCTCAAACCAGAGGATTCAGCTAGGTTCAAAGTCCCACGCAGATTAAGTCCATAGCTTGTCCATTCCATAGGCAGGCAGTAACTGAGGGTTCAGAGCAATCATCATGCGGCAGCTGCAGCCACAGGGCGCATTCAGGCCACAATGGCTGTAGGAGAAAATAACCTTAAGGGCATGTTTTAATGACACAAGCATAGGCAAATCTTTTCCATCATCCATACATGCAAGAGAGTAGTCTTGTGATAAAACAGTGGCAGGAATGGGATCTCGTTATGGTCTAGTATACCAGACTTTCACCCCACTCCCTGTGGGAGTTACACATGGGTTGATATGTAGGGCTACGGGAAGTACCTGCATAAAACAAAACTTCCCCGCAAGATGCTCTTGCCTCCTGGACATTTTGGGTACACTACCCTGACCTTTGGGGGCCATTCACCTGTTATTCCAGGAATACACAAAAGGCCAGCTTCCAGGCCTTTCACCCAAGTGCAAGAAGGGCCACCTATCACTGGTCCATGTGTCAAAATATCCAGGGCCAAGTCCATTCAACAGTGTCTCCAGGGCTTAATGCAGTAGGGGCTGCAGCAGGATGTTGCTCTGCTGGCCATATCCTGACTTCAGTAGCTCTTCTTTGGTTTGAACATAAAATTGTATAGGAGAGGCAGCAAGGTGTGTGAGCATATCCACAGGGCTCAAAGCTCCTTTATGTGGCTTCTCATTCAAATGCTGCAGCACCATCCATAGGCAAACTGACCAACCTCGTAGACTGTTGGTGTCCGACTTCAGGCCAGATTTCAACAAACTGTTGTATCTCTCTATCATGCCTGCCCCACTAGGATTATATGGTACATGAAACTTCCACTTAATTCCTAATTGCTGCACCCAGTGTTGTAACGCATGTCAGGTAAAGTGGATGCCTTGTTCGCTTTCAATCACCTGCAGCCAACCATAGGCTACAAAGAAATGCTCCAGGCTCCTCTTGGTGGTTTGCTGATCTACACGATGTGCAAGAAAAGCAACCAATAGTCCTGTAGCCATGTCCACACATGTAATGGCATACTGATATCCTTCTGATATGGGCAGAGGCACAATATAATCTATTTGCCCTTAATCTATTAAGAGGGTATTGGTCCTCTTAATATTGTCCCATGTTGCTGTTGGACTCACTGTAAGTCCCTCTTAGGGCATACAGGGCACTCCTTCCAGGCTTTGCTGACTTCTTCAAAGATCAATGGCAAGCCTCACAGAGGGGCTACAGCCCACATTTTTTTTTTGCCCTGCGAGCAACAAATGCTGGTGCAGCCACTGAGCCACATCAGAGGTAGGCTTTCTTTCTAGCCAGTGCAACTGGGCCAATGAGTCTGCTTCATCATTCCCTGGGGATGCCAAAGGCAAGTGGCCAGTCACATGATATACAGTAACAGTCTTAGTCTGACCAGAGGCCCATAGGTATTGCCACAACTCTTACCCCCAAAGGGGCTGGTGACCAACCATCCAGTTGTCATAATACCATGTCGGTAGCCACAGGGTCAAGCCCCAATAGATGGCCAAGCTGTCAGTGCAGACAACTATGGGGGAAGGCATCTGGGTTATCACGAGCCATACTGCCCACAACTAGGCCCATTGACTGCTCTTCCCCTCTCCATCCTCCATCCATGTTGTCTCAGTCTTAGGATCGAAAGCAACAGCCCTCCACTTCAGGGACTGCCCACAACTAGAGCCATCTGTGTACCAAGCATCTTCAGGTATAGGGGCTTTTCCCTCCTGATAATGAGTATCAGCTACCAAGGGCTGAGAAGCAAGTTCTTCCTTCTTTACACTGGTATAGGTCACTGGCCCCATAAGCACTGTAGTTCTCCACTTAAGAGGCTAGTAGGGCGCTTTGCTGCTGTAAATATGCACCCAATTTGGCCAGTGTAGGTGTGTGCCCCACACCACTCTGTAGCCTTTGGGTCCAGTCTCGCACCTACCCTGTGATGGAATAGGTGGTTATTACCTTGGTTGGAGCTGTTCCAGCAATGGGCTCCATAGCCAGAAAATGGTGGTACACAGCAGCCAGTTGAGGAGCCAGTTGATTCTCTATCAAGGTGTAACAAGACCTCTACTCCTTTCCATAGCTGTGACCAGAATCCAGTAGGGTGGTATATTCATTCAAGTCACTGCCAAAGACCCCATCCATAACCATCTTTGGTTACATGAACATCTAGTTCACAGGGCCTTGTTGAGTCCATTATATTCAAGGCCTGTCCAGCTTGACTGCCTGCTTGGCAGCAGTAAAAGAAGCTGCACATGTCTCATCCCAGTCCTACCTGAGGCCCTTTCATACTGACCGGTATAAAGGCTTCATAATTTGTGCCAAGTGCAGGATAAAAACTCTCCAGTAGCCCAAAAGACCCCAAAACTCTTGTAATACTGCCACAGTGGTAGGGGTGGGGAAAACCTGGACCTTGGCTATAACTGCTTCAGGAACAACTTTAGTTTTACCCAACCAGACAATCCCCATGAATTTCACAAACAAATCGGGTCCCTGAAACTTGGTGGTGTTCACAGGTCATCCTTTCTCCTGTAGATGTTGCAACAGTCTATGAACTGCCCCTTCTAAATCTTAAAGAGAATCAGATGTGAGCATAGTATCATCAGTGCAGTGAAAGAACCACACTGATTGTGGTTTCCTCCATGTGGGCGAGTCCTGGGCTACAAGTCCATGACAGATGTTGGGACTGTGGAGATATCCCTGTGGAAGGACAGTGAATGTCCAGTGCTGGCCTTCCCACGGGAAAACTGTTCCTGCCCTTCCTGTGCTATGTCAATAGAGAAGAAAGCATTAGCAAGGTCTACTACATAATGATACGTTCCCAGTTCAAGGCTGAGGGTGTCCAGAATGTCTGCTATAGAGTGGACAGCAGTATACAAAGGGAGTGTGACTTTATTCGATTCCCTGTAGTCTACAGTCGTACACCACGAGCCGTCTGGCTTTCTCACTGGCCACACTGGGGAATTAAAAGGACTAGGAGTGGGCGTTATGTTGCCCACCCTCTCCAACTCTTGTAGAGTTTCTCCAATTTCCTTGTGCCCCCAGGCAATTTATGCTGCTTAATATTTGTCACCCACCCAGGTACAGGCAGAGCTACAGATGGGTACTTAGCATGTCCCCTCAGAACTGCCTTTACCACACATACCCTCAGTCTGAACTCACCTGCAGTGGTCTGTAAGCACAAGCCCTGCAGGATGTCTACTCCCAAAATATATTCAGGGATGGGAGAAATGTACAAGGTATACTCCTTTGGGGGTAAACACCCCATCCCCAATGAGATTTGGGCTTTTTTCAATCTAATTGCCTTAACCCCATAGCCATCTATCACACCCGGGGTCCTGGGAAAACGCTCAGGGTTATGAATCGAAGAACACTGAGCTCCTTTGTCCACCAGCACTAGGACATGTTGTGCATTCACAGGGGACCAATGAGTTGCTAATTCTACATGTGGCCTTTTGTCCCCACCATGTCCCCCAAGGTGGGGACTTTGATTCCCCCCTCCTCCTGTGGGGGTGAGGTCTCAGTAAAATCCTGAGTACTGTCTCCCATGAAGTTTTGCAGGGACACAGGCTGGGCCTGAGGCCTTGACTCTGGTTTCCATGTCTTGGACCTCAGCGGCTGAAACTGCTGCTCTGGCTTTAATTGGTGGCACAGTTCTAACAATATTCTATTGGGCTGCCCATCAACTTTTTCTTTCACTACTGTGGCCTTTATCAAATCAACCCATATCTGGGTTCTTGAGACCTTCACGATGCCTTTTCTATTTCTCCTTTCAGTCGTGGTCTGTACTTCCCTCCATGCCCTTACTGTTTCAACCTCCTGCAGATCTGCTAAAGTACAAGTCCCTCTCTTATAGGTTGCCCTAGGTGAGGGGAAAGAGTATCACTAGGGACCAAAAGAGAGATGTGGGTGTTCTATGCAGCACCAGGTTTCTCATTCTTATAGTGAACACTTCCTCATCAGGGCCCTGGGGGTCCATATTATAGATGATGTTTTTCATACCTAATTCCCACATTACTGGTTGGAGCTCTGCATATGTTTTCCAACTACTGGGAAAATACAGTAAATCACCCTGACTAGGCCAAACTATCCTGATGGCAGCTATCAGCCATCCCAAGAGCGTCTGATTCCCTGAGTCATGATGGGCAGTTTGCAACCACTGCCAGAGGAAGGGTGAGTAGTCAGGGAAGTCATTCCACTCCTCTTGATAGGGAAGATTTACAAGGACAGCAACCTAGGGCGTGACTCCACTCTGTATATCGCCCCCCCTCCTCAACACAAACAACACAAGGACAGTAATTTACGAGGTGGCTCCCCTCCGCCTCGCCCCCCTCCACAACACACACACAAAAAACCACTCTCTTGGTTTCCTGCTCTGCCAAGCACCAGTTCCCAAGGTTCACTCCCTAAACTCCCTCCCCCTTGCCTGCTGGCTTGCTGTGCACATGGGAATGTTACAGATAGGGAAGCAGAAAGATATATATTGGTGCCTTTGCCTTTGTTCGAGGCTCAGACTTTTTGGGAGACTACTCCCCTCTGAGCCCGCCGGTGTGAAATAAAGCCTCCACACCCCAAAGCCTCCACACCCCAAAACCTTCGAGTGCCACTTGGTTTTTCCATCGGTGATCCAGTCCAGGCTTTTTTTCAGTATTTTCTGTAACACTCTCAGTACCCGACACAACAATGCCTTCCACCCCCATATCCCAGAGACATAAAAGACATGGAGGCAGAGATTCCGATGACCTCTGCCTATACTGGATGCTCATGTCCACCAGCTCATCCTGGGCATAGGAGAGGAGCATAGAGTGCTCCACTGCCTGGGGAAGGGGCTGCTCCTTCCCCTGAGGAGACCGTGCTTGTGTCGTATTTTCTTAATTACAGCTGGGCGGGCCTTTAAAACAGGAGATGATACTTCTGGTGTTGGCCTTTAAAACAGGAGATGATACTTCTGGTGTTGGCCGGGGTTGCAGAACTGCCAATGGCCCCGCCGCCTCCTCTTCTCCCTAGGGTTTCTCCACCAAGGGCTCCTCCTCTATCATTTCCGGGGCTAAAGGCACTACTCTTTCCTCCCCCTCCCCCACAGCCTCCTGCAATGCCACTTTTCCTGCCATCTCCCCCCTCGCCCTTGCTAAGGAATCCTCTAGAAGCGTGACCTGCCTTTTCAGGAACTGTTTCTCTTCTTTAACAGCATCCCATACGTTATCTCCCAGCTCCTCCAAGTGATGCTTAAGTGTTTCTCTTGCGCCTGAGTCTTTCGATAACCCTCTCTTTCTCCTGTGTAACATTTTCCACTATCTCGATGAAAAGAGACCCTACAATGCCAGCCACTACACGGCCCCTTAAGGTCTCCAAGCAGTCTTCCAACTCACGAAGGACTAATTCTGCAGTTTCTGGTGTTTCCACCCTTTCCCAGTTCTGGGGAAAGCCCCACCCCTCTACAGCTGGGGGATAATAACAGGTGAAGCAGCATCCCCTGCCGCTGCACCTCCTGGGGCCTCCCCAACATCCACAGGAGCAGCCCTCCCAAAGGTTGCACCCATTATGACAGATTTTGGGTTCAGAGGCATTCTGGTGACTGCAAATGTAAGACCCAAAGGCCTTATTCCAGTCTGCGCTCCCCCCCAGTGAGGAGACGAAGGCCACGGCAGATCGATGCAACAAGCAAGAGGTTTATTGTTATTCCAGCTAGCTGGGGTCCAAGTGTCTGCCCGACACAGCGGGTTTCAACAAGGACCCCGAGCATTCGAAACCAAGGGTTTATATATCATTTTTAAAGCACTTAACTCATAGTAATTTCCTACAGCTATACATTATTCTTGCAAGACATATATACTACATCCTGGGGTTAGGCAGGATAAAACCATTCTTCAATTGTCAGGGCGGACATACATCCTGGGGTTAAGCAAGAGGTCAGGGTAAGACCATCCCTCAATTGTCAGGGTGGTTCCGCACGATAAGCTTGGTATGTAGGTTTTACTGACCAAGGTTAGCTGACCAAGGGTCACCGTTGCCTTATTCCAGTGTTCATGATTGATTACCTTGTTTTTCCCAGCCTTACCCAGTTTCAGTTCTCACACACTCAGGAAATGGCTTTTAGGCCCTAAAGATGGCTACTCTTATGCTAACCCATTTCTATTCTTACATTTAACCTATTTCTACTCTCACATTCGCCTCTTCTTCTTGTATCTATTTCAATCATGAACTAGGGGTCATCTGTTTGGTCAACACTCTGATAGTTCTGTCTCAACACCATGATTTGCACGGTGCTAATGCGTTCTTTGATAAAAGTAACTAGGCGGTTTAGGATGCAGGGGCCAAAGGTTAGAATTAATACTAAGATTATTAAAGGCCCTACTAGCGTAGAGATGAGGGTAGTTAACCAAGGTGAGGAGTTGAACCAGGACTCAAACCACCCTTGGTTTTGTTCTTTTTCTCTTCTCCTTTTAGCTAACCCTTCTCTGACTTTTGCCATGGAGTCTTTTACTACTCCTGAATGATCTACGTAGAAACAACATTCTTCTTTAAGGGCAGCGCACAGTCCGCCTTGTTGGAGGAATAACATGTCTAACCCTCTTCTATTTTGCAGGACTACTTCTGATAAAGAAGTTAAAGAGTCTTGCAGAGTGGATATGGATTTCTCTATTTCTTCTAAATCTGCATCTATAGCTTCTCTGAGACTGTGGTAATGCTGATTCTGGAGAACTAGTGAGGATGCTCCTGTGGCTGCCCCTGCTGCCCCTAGGCCGAGGCCCAGTAAGAGGGAGATAGTCAAACTCACGGGTTCTCGTTTGACTCGGGGCGAAGACTGGCTTAGTTGGGACAGGACTTCGTCATATGGATGGTAAATAAGGCGGGGTATTAATTGTACTAGAACACAAAAGTCAGACGTTTCTCTTAACTTCTGGGAATGAACACATGGAGTGACTCCGGTTTGGCAGGCCCACCACCCGTTAGGGGGGGGAATATAATAAGTTGGGGTGGTGCTTATTACCTCTGTCTTGTTGCAGAGGGAGGTGTAAGTTTTAGGAACTTTCCCAATGCAGGTTCCTTGCCCACTTACAGAGGATAAAGTGAGTTTCGGTCCTTTCTGCTGCCATCTACACTGGGAGGGGTCAGAAGACTGATTGAGAGCATTAACAAACGCTATACCTTCGTAGTACGGGGGAGCAACATCATAGCATAACCAGCAGGAGTGAGTTAGCTCGGGACGGGAATTGTTGACAACTTGGAAAGCGCCTCTGATCAGACTAAGAAGCCGGGATGGCTGGCTTGCTATAGTGGGGGCTGGTGTCCAAGCTGGGCTCAGGCTCTGGGGAAAGGACTTAGGGGGCTGTGTCACTTTGAGGGGCTGTCTAGGGGTTTTGGGTGCTTCGGGTCTCAATAATTTATTTGGACCCAAGGCTATCTCAACTATTGGCTCAACTTTTAATTTGACTCGGATAAGAGTTCCAAAAGGAGGGGTCTGGTAAAGATATATGCCCCAGACTAACCCCGTCTGCCACCGGGTGTCTTTTTTTCCTTGCTCTGTGAACTGGAGCTTGAGCAGATTACAGTCTGGGCTATACCTAGTTCGGGTGCACGGTTTAACAAACGAGAGAGTGACGAGCTGGGGGGTTACTTGCCACTTCCACTCCCCGTCATTGGTGGTAACACAACTCCAGTGTGCACAGTATCGGGACTCGGCCCCTCCGCACTGCTGCTTCTCTGGCCCTATTCGAAACTCCGGGCACGCATAAAACCCATTTCGACTCACAGAGACTCGGCGCTGCTTTTCTCGCCAGTCTCCCCCTCCCATTCCAACCGGACAGAACTGAGGGGCGCAGGGAAGAGGGGGGCCTGAATGCTGGCTCCTGCCCTTCCCGCCTCTCTTTTCTAAATCTGCTACTCTGTCTAGGTTAAAGTACAGTTTAGGGAACCACGTGCCTAAGGGGCTGGTATGGGAAGTGCGGTTGTATATTTCATGAGTTTCCCAGTTCTCTATTTCCCAGGTGAGCTGATAAGGAACATGGGGGTTAGGGTTACTGAGTGCAATGGGGGAAAGGCACAAAATATATAAGATGAGCGGCACAGTCTTAGCTTTTGTAAATTGTCTTTGTCCAGCTGACGTGGTCATCTTGGAGCAGAGTTTTTGGGTACGGTGCATGGGTCAGCTGAATGGCGCTGGTGTCTCCGGACGTGCACCTGGTCACTTTAGGGGTCTTCTGGTGATTTTAAGCCGGAGAGGATTCTCAGTAGACTGGGCTCTCCACGCGAGATGGTCGTCAGCTGTCTCGGCTGAGATAACGGGTTTCACATGAGATGCGTGGATCCAGGCAGAAATCCCGTCAACTTTGACTGCTGTTGGGGTGGTCAGCAACACGAAGTAGGGTCCTTTCCACCGTGGCTCGAGGGTCTGTGCTCGGTGCCGCCTTACAAACACAAAGTCTCCAACTTGGAACGGGTGGGCTGCTTCTGGAGAGCCAGGCTCGTAGACTGCTTTTAGTTGGGTCCACACTTCTTTTTGGACTGCCTGGAGAGCTTTCACAACCTATTATATAAATTGCGATTGTCAGTCTGGGTAACGGGGAGGGGGTCATGCAGGCAAGTAAGTGGGGCGGGGGAGCCATACAAAATTTCAAAGGGGGTCAGGTTGAGATGAGTAGGGGTGTTCCGAGCTCGGAACAAGGCCAGGGGAAGGAGCACCACCCAGTCTGAGCCAGTCTCTATGGTCAATTTAGTTAAGGTCTCTTTTAGGGTTCGATTCATCCTTTCTACTTGCCCTGAACTCTGTGGTCTGTACATGCAATGTAATTTCCAATCGGTCCCCAAATACTTAGCAACTCCCTGACTCACCCGGGCGATGAAAGCAGGTCCGTTGTCAGATCCTATTACCTTAGGTATCCCGAACCGAGGAAATATTTCTTCTAATATTTTCTTTATTACCACTGCAGCTGTTTCCTGCCTTGTCGGAAAGGCTTCAACCCAACCTGAAAAGGTATCTACAAACACTAGAAGATAATTTAAATTTATACTTTCCTGGTTTAATTTCAGTAAAATCTACTTCCCAAAACTGTCCGGGCCGGTTCCCCCTTGCCCATTTTCCAGTCCATTTCTTCTTCCCGGGCGAGTTTGTTTCTTGACAAGGAACGCATGGGTTTAACTACGGATTCAGCTATCTGCTGCAGGTTCGGCGCATACCATCCAGAATTTAAAACAGTCTGGATAAGTTTGTGCGCTCCTAAGTGTGTCCACTGGTGCATCTGTTTAATTACGGCTTTGGCAGTTGCTCGGGGCAGGATGATTTTTTATCTTGGGTGCACCAGGCTCTCTTCTGTTCATCAAAATAGCGAGTACGATCTTTGGAGATTAATTCCAAGTCTGCTGGGCTATATTGATAGGGTGGCAGGCTCAGCTCAGGCTGGGTTTCAGAGAGGAAGATTTCTACAGTCTTTGCTGCCACTTCTCAGGCAGCTTGATCAGCCATATTATTGCCTACGGAGATGTAAGACCTCCCGTGTTGGTGAGCGGGGCAATTAATTATACTTACTTTGGCTGGCTTGTGCAGAGCTTCTAAGAGTGCCATGATTTCTGGCTTGTTTTTTATTTCTCTTCCTTCAGAGGTGAGGAGTCCTCTTTGTTGATAAATGGCTCCATGCATGTGTGCCGTCGCAAAGGCATACCTGCTATCTGTATAGATGTTAATTTTCTTTCCGGACCCCAGTTCTAGCGCTCTCGTAAGAGCAATGAGCTCAGCTTTCTGTGCCGAGGTTCCCTCGGGGAGGCGCTGAGCCCACACTATCTTTTCTCCATCTACTACAGCCGCTCCTGCCTTACGCTTTCCTTGATCTAGGTAGCTGCTTCCATCTGTGAACCAGGTGGCTTCAGCATCTGGTAAAGGCAGGTCAGTCAAATCTTTACGCCACCCATGGACTTCGGCTAATACTTGCTGACAGTCATGCACTGGGGGTTCAAGATCAGGGTCTGGCAGCAAAGTGGCCGGATTGAGACTGGTCGGCGGGGAGAATGTCACCCGGTCAGAGTTGAGCAACAGGGCTTGATAGTGAGTTATCCGAGCATTTGTAAGCCTCCGGTGCAGGGGCTGCCAGATTATGCTTTCTAGCGCGTGCAGAGCAGTCACGGTTAGATTTTGCCCTAGGGTCAATTTGTCCGCATCTTTGACTAACAATGCTGCTGCAGCGATTACTTTCAAACATGCAGGCCAGCCAGCGGCTACTGGATCTAGTTTTTTAGACAGGTATGCTACAGGCCGTTTCCACGGTCCGAGCTTCTGAGTTAGCACTCCTTTAGCTATCCCCCTGTTCTCCGCCACAAACAGATGGAAGGGTTTTGTCACATCGGGGAGTCCTAGCGCTGGGGCGGACATCAATGCCAACTTAATGGCATCAAACACCTTCTGTTCTTTCTCTCCCCAAGAGAACGGTCCGGCTTTGGTGAGGGGGTAAAGGGGGGCTGCCATCTCTGCGAACCCGGGGATCCATAGCCTGCAAAATCCTGCGGTCCCCAGGAATTCTCTGACTTGCTTAGGGGTCTCAGGCGTGGGGATATGGAGAACAGTCTCTTTCCTTGCATCTGACAGCCACCTCTTCCCTTCTCGTAACACATAGCTCAGGTAGCTTACCTGTTGTTTACAGATTTGTGCTTTCTTGGCTGATGCCCGATATCCTAGAGTTCCTAATTCTGCCAGAAGTTTCTCCGTCCCTTTCAGGCAATCTTCTCTCGTTTCGGCTGCAAGCAGAAGGTCATCAACATATTGCAACAAGGTTACCTGGGGGTTCGCTTCTCGATATAGCGCCAGGTCCTGGTTGAGAGCTTCATCGAAGAGGGTGGGGGAGTTTTTGAATCCCTGCGGGAGTCGGGTCCACGTGAGCTGCCCCGTCACTCCTCCGTCTGGGTCTCTCCATTCAAACGCAAAAAGCTCTTGACTCTTCAGCGCAAGTTGGAGGCAGAAGAAGACGTCTTTTAAATCTAAAACAGTATACCAGCCTCAGAGAGGTGGCAGGGAACTCAAAAGATTATAAGGATTAGGAACCGTGGGATGAATGTCTACTACCTGCTTGTTAACTTCTCGCAGGTCTTGAACTGGGCGGTATTTATTTGTGCCTGGCTTCTTGAAAGGGAGAAGGGGGGTGTTCCTGGCAGATTGACATCTGCGCAATATCCCCAACTGGAGGAATTGGGTGATCTGGGGCCGGATTCCCTCTCTGGCTTCTCTCGGCATAGGGTACTGGCGAACGGCTACGGGGGTGGCCTGTGGTTTTAGTTCAACATAGACGGGCGGCCTATGTTTAGCCTCCCCGATTCCTGCTGTCTCTGCCCACACCTGGGGGAACTTTCTTAGCCACAGGTTGAGGTCTCCCGCGCCTGGGTTCTCTTTTTCAAATTCAAAGAGTCTATACTCATCTTCTAACATCACAGTCAATATCTGGATGGGATTCTCTGTGGGCCTTTTAAGCTGTGGCCCCTCTGGCAGGAAATGGATCTGGGCTTTCATTTTTGTGAGCAAGTCCCTTCCCAATAAAGGGTATGGGCAATCCGGGATCACGAGAAAAGAATGAGACACTAATCCTGTTCTCAGGTCCACCGTCCGTGCGGTGGTCCAAGAGTACAATTTATTTCCCGTGGCTCCCTGGACCCACGACTTCTGACTTGAAAGTCGTCCGTCAGTTTGTTGCAATACTGAGTGCTGTGCCCCGGTGTCCACTAAGAATTGAGTAGGTTTCCCCTCCACAGTTAAGGTTACCCTAGGTTCGGGGAGGGGCTCCGAACACCGTCCCCCCTAGTCACTGTCTCCGTGCATGGTTAGAATTTTGGGGTGGTTTTTTCCCACTGCGGAAGTTTCTTTTTCCTGTTTGGGCATTCTCTGGCCCAATGTCCCTTTTCTTTACAGCACACGCACTGATCTTTATCCAGCTGTTTCCTCCTGCCGCCTGGCCCTGATTTAGGTTCTCTGGTTTCTCTCACAACAGTGGTGAGGATTTTATGGAGGTTGCGTTCTTGCCGTTTTTCTTTCCTCAGCTCTCTTTCTTCAGTCTCCCGCAGCTTTCTACCCTCTTTCTCCTCTTCTGTCTCTCTATTATGATACGCTTTCTCTGCCACCTGTACTAAGTCTCGCAGGGTTTTGTCCTGCAGTCCTTCTCGCTTTTGCAATTTCCTCCTGATGTCTTTACTAGACTGATCTATAAAAGCCACAGTAACTGTGGCTTTATGTTCTTCACTGACTGGATCATACGGAGTGTACTGCCGAAAAGCCTCCATGAGTCTCTCTAAAAATGCTGAGGGGGATTCATCGGGTCCTTGAAGGACTCCTCTTACCTTAGCCAAATTAGTGGGGCGCCTCACCGCTCCCCGGAGACCTGCCATCAGAGCCTGGCAAAAGACTTTCAGGTGCTCCTTACCTTCCGGGGTGTTGAAGTCCCAATCAGGTCTGGTCAGAGGGAACCCTTCTTCTATAATAGCTGGGTTCTGAGTGGGTCGCCCATCGACTCCCGGTACATTTTTCCGGGCTTCTAGGAGGATCCGGTCTTTTTCTTCTGTTGTAAACAGGACCTATAACAACTGGTTGCAGTCATCCCAAGTGGGCTGATGGGTGAAAAGCAAAGATTCAATCAGATTGGTCAGCCCTCTGGGATTTTCTGAAAAAGGGGGATTTTGGGTCTTCCAGTTGTAGAGGGCTGAGGAAGAAAAAGGCCAATACTGTAGGAGTTGCTGGCCATCCTCAGAGGGGGCGCCGAGGGCTCGAAGGGGAAGCGTCACAGCGGCCCCTGGTGAGGGGGCCCGGCGGCTCCTAGTCCCTCTGGCGGGGCCGACGTTCTGCCCTCCACTGGCCTGAGGGGTCGAAGGAGGTGGGGGAATATCGGGAATGGGAGGGACAGGAGGAACAGGAGAGAGGGGGGGAAGGAATAGGGACCGGGGGAGCGGCAGGTTGGGGGAAAGCGGTAGGAGGGTATGGAGGGGGAGAATCGAGGAGGAGGAGATCTGTATCGGGGGCTGGAGGCAGAACTTTCTTAGGCTCTTTCAGGTCGTTGGGGGCCGCAAAAACCTGTGAAGATGGGTGGGGTAAGAAGGGCTGAACCCAAGAGGGGGGTTCTGTGACTAAGTTTTCCCAGACAAGAATGTAAGGAATCTGGTCCTGGTGTGCATGGGATCTGGTACCGAAAACTTTCTTCTTGACTGCCTGTATAAGGGGAAGAGAGAAAGTTCCTTCGGGAGGCCAGCCAACCTGACAACCAGGCCAATCGGCTGAGGCCAGAGTGCTCCATTTATTCTTTTTAACAAGAACAGACAGATTGTGTGCTCTATTCTTTATGTCTCCCCAATGTCTTAAAAGTCAAGTCTAATGGAGTTGTCTGCGTCTGCCCCATTTCTTCCGTCAGCAACAAAGCTAAGATAAACACAACGAATAACAAACAGGCACCTACAGAGAAAAGTCTGCTGCGGCCGCGAAGACAAACCTGAAAGTATGTTGAGGGCCTGTCGGACTGCAGCGGCAGCCGACTTTCCTCACAGATGAGGACTTCGTCCTCCAGACGGGGGCAAGGGAAGTCTCCCAAGACCCCTGGTCAGCGACCTGCCAGCGCGTCCGCCTAAGTCTATGCCGACCCAGAAACAGATTGGAGCTCCCTACAGGCTTATACAGGTTTCAGGTTTGTTCGCGAACAAAACAGTGAGTGCGCTCACCAGCCGGCAAGGCACTTTCTGATTAAACACAGAACGTACTTACAGGTTTGACAAAAGACATACATGGATACAAACACAGTAATACCTGGCCAGGGCAAGCCTCTGATCCTTGGCTTGTCGTTCCTCCGGGGGGGGGGGGGGGGGGGGGGCGGGGCACGTGATCACGGACGAGCCCCCAAATGTAAGACCCAAAGGCCTTATTCCAGTCTGCGCTCCCCCCCCCAGTGAGGAGACGAAGGCCACGGCAGATCGATGCAACAAGCAAGAGGTTTATTGTTATTCCAGCTAGCTGGGGACCAAGTGTCTGCCCGACACAGCGGGTTTCAACAAGGACCCCGAGCATTCGAAACCAAGGGTTTATATATCATTTTTAAAGCACTTAACTCATAGTAATTTCCTACAGCTATACATTATTCTTGCAAGACATATATACTACATCCTGGGGTTAGGCAGGATAAAACCATTCTTCAATTGTCAGGGCGGACATACATCCTGGGGTTAAGCAAGAGGTCAGGGTAAGACCATCCCTCAATTGTCAGGGTGGTTCCGCACGATAAGCTTGGTATGTAGGTTTTACTGACCAAGGTTAGCTGACCAAGTTATTCCAGTGTTCATGATTGATTATCTTGTTTTTCCCAGCCTTACCCAGTTTCAGTTCTCACACACTCAGGAAATGGCTTTTAGGCCCTAAAGATGGCTACTCTTATGCTAACCCATTTCTATTCTTACATTTAACCTATTTCTACTCTCACACAAAATACCTCTAAAAATCGAAGTCAGTCAAAAGGAGAAATAAAGTATAAAACCTGTTTATTGCTCACAAACTGCAGGCCCGGGCCGTCTTTCTCCTCTGCTCTGGAAGTAGCCAGCAAGCAAGCAAGCCAGCCCCCCTCCCCTTAATCTCTGTTTCTGACTCAATGATGGTTGCCCAGGTAATTATCCATTGATATGGAGATGAACTTCTCTCCAGATCTGAGGGTATGCAGATGTACTAAAAGCAGGCGAGACATTCTGGAAACGTTACAATTTTACCCTCACAAGGGATGATAGTAAGTATAGCAATATTAATCTCAGACAAAATTTCAAGCTAAAAGTATTAATGGGAATAGAGAAGGACACGGAAGGACTTGTATTTCCAGTGTGGAAAAACATGATATTCTGGAAAGCCCTCGTGAAGCAAAATACGTAAGGGATAAAATACAAAAACATACTAGCAACAAGAAGCCCAGATAACAAGAAGCCAAGGAAAATCCCCTGGAATCTTCCAGTACATTAAAACCTAGGAGCTGAAACCAGAGTGATAAACACATCAGACTGGTTTTCCTGTTGCAAATATCATTTTGAAAATTCAGAGCTTTGTCAATTAATGTCTGCCTCTTTGGATAAAGGATTCTAGGCCCTTAAACCATGCTGGAGATAAGTAGCATAAAGCCAGGTCCCTTTGAGAAAGTGTAGGCTGGAGAAAAAGAGAAAATTCTAGCAAAGATTCATATGAAAACCTGTTTGTCTTAGCAGGGCCCTGTAGAGGAAGACAGAAGAAATCTACCACAAGGATTTAAACACACACCTCCCTAAGAGTCTAAAGTTTCAAAGAAAACGGCCTGAACTTTAAGAGACGTGAGTTGGTTGCGCCACCTAGTGCCTTATGAAGGCAAATATAAGTCCCTTCAGGACGGAAGCATCTAGAAGTTCTCTAGACACACACATTGGTTGTTTATTTATGCAGTATTTAGTGAACAACTATTACGTTTCAGGCACTCTACTAGGAACTTGGGATGTCCAAATATAAACTCATAACAAATGCGACCAAATCAAAGAGTAAACAGATCGCGTTTCCAAATAAGAGTTTTAGATCCCTTCCCTCTCTGACATAAAATTTCAGATTTTGAAAGTATCAGAGATGATAAAGTAACTATTCACTTAAAGGTTAAATAAATAAAAATGTAATAATATCAAGAAGCAAGAGACAGTAAAAACCGGGCCAATTAAAAAAAATAACAAAGTAGAACTTCTTAAAATAAAAGTTATAGATACTCCATAATATAATAATATAAAAATTCACTAATAAGATTCAGGACCTTGTATGCACCTGACCACACAACCACTAACCATGGAAGGCAATAAATGGCAGAATAGAAGGAGAACCTCAAGTGTACAATGTGGGGCAAGCTTTCAATATACTACTCTTAGAAATTCATATAAAAAGCATAGAAAAATGCTTATGGTTGTAGAAGATTTGAACAACATAATGAACAAACTTGATCTATGATTCCTGTACTTGTATATAGTATCTGACTTTTTTCAGAACACACATTTAATAACTTCAAAAATTCAACCCTGGCATCAGAAATAGTCACAGTAACTACCAAAGAATCAGTTTGTGTACACTGCACTCTTTTATCATAATCCCATTAAATAACAATACAAAGGATTTTTTTAAAGATAGTAAAAATAAAACAATCTTCCCATATGCTTGGAAACTAAAGCTAAAAACACATCTAAATACCGCGGACTAGAATGGATATCATAAAGGAAAGAATACAGTAGCGTGAAATAAATATGAATGAGAATAATACATATGAAGATTGTAGGATGTATCTTAAGTGGTAATAAAAGGGAAATATATAATATTAAATGCATATATTAAAGAACAAGAAACACTGAATATATGTAAACTAGGTATTCAACCAAAGAAGCTAGAAAAAAGAGAGTAAATCGAATTAAGTAGAAATAATTGGATTTAGAATCCTTAGAACATGTTGTACTCTTGCAAATTATGTCTGAGTTTTCTATTTCAGTTCCACATACATTATTGCTAATGTATAGAAAGTACTTTAGGTGATTTTGGTGCACACTCAAGTTTGAGACTGCTTCAAAGTATTGTGTTCCCCTTAATTAAGATGCTGAAAGTAATCTTTCAAACGCCAAACTAAATTATTTATATCAAAGCCAAAACAGGAATTAGGCTTATCCATTGAGACCCTGACTCCAGAAGATAAAGTAAAAAATAAATTATATGTCCAGGAAGGGGACCTTTTAGGAGAAGAATTCGAATCAACAATGAATGCAGAATTCCAATTATCTGCAGATTTTTATTAATCATAACATCTCATTTACAGACTTTTTGCCATCCTCTCATTCACACTTCTCCAAGCAAAGGTAATCCATGGCAAATCATGACTTGCCAGTATATATACTAGGCCCGTAATAGAATTAAATTCTATTTTTATGATTCAAAAAATAAAATGAACAAGCTAAAACACCTTATTGAGGCTCTTCCACTGAGGTAATTGAGACAGGGACCGAGGATGTAGTCAGAGTAGGGTGAGGGCCTCGGGAGGGGGCAGTGTGGGATATTTGCAGTCAGAGCAATGTAAACTACATGCAAGGAAACCCCCCTGCTAAAACTCTATGTTAAACATTGAGCACTAGAATCATTCTTCAGTGTAATCAGTTAATGTTCCCCAGATAAAGAAGAGCAGCACATGTTTTATTACGCTAACCATTTATAATCATGTGTAAGGTTCACTTTAGCATACTAAAAGGCCCAGGCCTATGTGTTGTCTTTCCTCCTTCAGATCTGATGAAGTGATTTTGCAAGCTAGGCAACTAATTTAGCAAGTAAGCCCAGGCATAAACAACACAGTAAAAGGCAGGAAGGATTCCACCTTAAAGATAAGATTGCATTTTAATACCCAAGAAGTTAAGACGTTAGAAATTCTTCACTTACTCTTTAGCAAACAATGCCTCGGCCCACCTTGGGGGCTGAGCAGGTGGCCTTGTTTCATATGCTCCCAGACCGAGATGCTGGTATCTCAGGGAGAAATCATCAGAGGAAGTTGCTTGTGTTAAGTAAATTCTAAATATTCAGGGACCACTTAACAAGTCCACACCCCTAAGCTTTTTCATTTTCTCAAAAATTCTCAGATGCTTATAAAACCCCCTAGACAATGCACCATTAAGGACTCTCTTGTCCCCTCCTGGTGTGAGCCAGGAGCTCTATTCTGTCACTTTATCTCTAAATAAAAGCCCGTACCTTGCTCTCCTACCTTTACTGTTTGCGAAGCTCATTCTTCACAAAAAAAAGGCTCCGCAAACAAGAACCCTGGCATCATAATGATCTCCTTTTGATGATCAATGTGCAGCAAACCAGGATGGGTTGGATTTGGACAGTATTTACACAGTAATCAACCACTCTCAGGAAGATCAGACATTCCATATTTCATAACTTCTTTGGGCTGATTTACATTTTCAGTTATTTTTGCATTCATTTCTTCTCTGCATTCATATATCTCCCCTAATTGAAGAAATAAAAAGTGTTTGTTAGGTGCCATTTGCTATACAGTGTTAATTAATATTTGCTATACAATTAATAAAGTTCTTTTTACATGTGCTCACATAATTTTCTATGAGGTATCACTGCCCCTGTTTAACCCACATTTTTGTCATTATTAGCATGAACAGGTTATGACTCCAATTGATGCTGGGGTTCTTGTTTGTCAGCTTAAGAGAAAAAGCTTAAAACACTTTATGAGCAACATTTGAAACAAAAAGCCACAAAATCTTCCCTAGTTTACTTAATCCTATGTAATACCTGCTCTGCTGAAATCTAGTTTTTTACTAGTTTAGGAGTAATAAAGCAGTGAGTATAGATGACAAAAGACTTACAAATGACAATGGTTAAAGATCTGATGAGAGCTTACTGTAAGACAGTTGTCATAAGGAAATTTGGATATTTCCATAACACAAAACATTCAGTAACAAAGTTTAGCATCATTCTTTTTGACAGTACAGTGCTTTCCAGGTAATTAAGCAGGTAATTATATATCAGATAAATAAGCCAAATTAGCCAAATATTTTCCTCAATGAGGAGAAAAAATTCCTGACACGTTCCAGGGGCCCTCTGGAAAATATCAGAGTGAACTAGGGGTAAAAGCCACCTTTTTGAATTTGATTTTGGGAAGCTGTTAAAGTTTTTAAGGCACTTGCCTAAATAGAATCATAAGTCACTATGAAACAATACTTATCTATTTAACCCGAATGACAATAAAAGATCTTAAAGGCAGAACAGAAGGTTACAGAGTTGTTAATAAAGCTTAGCTTTTAGTCTTTTTTATATTAAAATCTCATTTTCTTAAATACTCAGACAACTCATTGAGACTTAAAACATGAGACACTGCTTTGATAAAACAATTAGAGAACACTTTGCAATCTTTCAACATTAGCAGTTAACTAATAATAAATCTTTGTTGGTTTAACAAAGAATTCTAGTTTTGCTGTGTACTTGATATTGAGACTTATTTGCTTTAATTTCACACATCATGACCATATTAAATTCTTTCACAAATTTTCTACAACTTTCTTTTTACACTCAGTGTTCTCTAAATAAACAGCTGTACTTTAGAACTGTAAGAATATAGTAATTTATCCTCTATTTGCCCCATGGTCCCAAGCACATAAGCCGGGTGAGAATTATGCCTGGGCTTACCCCGCCTTATCTCTAAACATCCCGACCCTCCCCCAAGGCAACAGGCCTAGCAGATCTGCCACAATAAAAGGCACCACGCTGCTGCCCTCTCTCTCTGTCTCTCTCTGCTGCCCTCTCTGTCTCTGTCTCTCTGTCCCGCTGCTCTCTCTCTTTCCCCCAACTCCCTCTGGAGCAGCCACTCTCTCCTTCAGATAATAAAGTCTCTTGCGTGGGCCTGTGTCTCCTGAGTCATTCTGGGTAAGGAGGGTCGTGGCGAGATACTCTTTCATTGGTACCGTGACTTCGGATGAGGCTCAGAGACCGTTGAGTGTCCAGCACCCCCAAGGGCTCCTCTGGGACAGGGGCACCCCTAATCATGACCTTCAGAGTCACAGTTGATCCCCACAGTCGACCCTTCTCTGCCTCCCCATGGTGAGAATCCTCATCCACTGAGGCCCGGTCTCCCTTTATCTACATATCTACTCGACTCGAAAATTCCAGGTACTGAGCCTCCCCAGCGTTTTCATCTCAACCCCGCAACTGTGCCTAGTCCTCTCCATGACCTTCTCAATCGCTCAGGGACGCCTCAGCAACTTCTGAACGGTCTCGTTCTCACCATGGGATCTGGCCCCTCCATTCCCGCAGATTTACCACTAGGGTGCTTACTCAATAATCTAAAGCCCCTCCACCTCACTCCAGACCTCAAACCTGTTCTCTACTGTAATGAGATCTGGCCACAATATCCCTTGGACAATCAGTCTAATTGGCCCCCCAATGGCTCTTTAAATCCTAAAATTCTCTGCAACTTATACAACTTCTGTGAGCACATGGGCAGACGGAAAGAGATCCCATATATCCAGGTGCTGGGAGCCATGCTACTCAAGCTGTGCAGCGAAGCTCAGGCTGGAAGAAGACCCCCATAAGGCAAGAGCCTTCGCAGCTGGCTCCCTCTATTACCCACCTTGATTTTGTTATTCTCCATTATACTATTGGCTTTGCTTTTGCTTGCATTGTTTCCAAGGGCTAAAGCTAACCTTTGCTGAGCAGTGTGGAAAAGATGAGAACATTACTTTCCCAGGAGCTTTTCAGGACAGTGCTCCTGAAGAATGGAACAAGCGGGGGCCAAATGGCGAACTTGGCATAAAGTACCGAAACCTACTGTTAGTCAAACATTGACCACCCCATTTCCACTGAGAATGCCCACCTTGTTTACAATGCTAGTGAAACTAGTGATGGAAAGTTTTCTAGAAATAGAGTTATGAGAGAATGTTGAATGGAATAACCCTGTTGACAATTAATCATCTCATGTTTTCTTCCCTCTACTACTTCTATAGTTTTTTTTCTTCTTTCCTAATTACAGCCATTTACTAAATTTTGTGCCTTATATGTGAGATTACCAAATACCATAATTTTCCAGGAAGTAAAGATACTTCAAAACAAGTGCTGGGCATAGAAGCCACGGAGCATAAATCTGCAAAGAAATGAAAAACTAACCTTTTAAAGAATATTACTTCTCTCTCACTTACCAGCTTTACATCTCCCTGTATGGCCCCATAAGATAGCTGGTTAGCAAGAGATGGGTAAGATTCCTCAAGGGAGGAACGACCTAAGACAGGCACAGTCGCAGGGGGGCCATCAGGTGAGGCTTAGAACCTCACCCCCCCAGTTTTGAGAGAAATTGTCTACACCTGTGGGTGTTTTGTTGCCCTTGTTCGGCTTAGACTAATACCTGGTCTGTAGGCACAAACCTGATCATCTACACTTGCCTTCTTACAGTTCTAAATCATGCTTTCTATCTATATCTTGCATCTATCTACTACAATAACATTTATGAGATTCATATATAAAGTATAAAAGTCAAATGAATAATCATACATCGTATTTGACTTGGCTGTTTATAGTTTAAGGTTTGTAGTTAAAACAGAAACAGTTTCTATGATATGAATGTCCTTGCATTGTTCACCATGCAAGAACTTGTTTAGTCGCTGCAGTAGTGGAGTCATAGAGACCTGTGTAGCATATGTCAGGGAGATTTTGGTATCCACACAGAAGAAAGAGAAATGTAGATGTGGATAAGAAGGGGAAATTTAGTTTGCTGCCTACTGTGCCCTATAAAGGGGTATAAAGTGAAGATATGAGTTTATGATTTTAGAGTGATTATAAATTTATTAAAGCTGCTAAGAATATTTTTGTGGGAAAGAATCCTAGCTAACTGTGGCACTAGGTGACCTGTATTTCACCCTGAGCTGATAGACTCCATAGTCGCTGCTACATACTGCAGGCTCCTATGGTCACATGCACTACTTAGAAACTGTGTTGCATAGAAATGTAAAACACAATAGAGTACATGTTATAGGAAAAGTTTCGGTCAAGGAACAGAAAAACAATCACCTGTCTAACACCTGACCAACCATGAATAGATTAGAAAGAAAAAGAAAGGAAAAAGCTTGCCTATACCTATTAATCAACTGCCTATACCAATTAATCATCAGAATAATAAAAAATAATCATATCCTTGTGCAAAATGGTATAAATAAAGCTGTCATCAGCACTTTGTCGAGAGACCACCTCCATCTGACTCCGTGTCCTGTCTCTCCGTTTGCCGACTCCGTCTCATCCTTTTGGGCTTCACCCCCCACCCCGCTTGAGCTGGACTCCAGCATCCAGGCTTTCTCCTACCTCCGAACTAAGCTCTCAGTCTCTGTCTTGTCTGCAATCCTAAACACCTACTACTTGCCTTAAAGTCCACACCCCTAAGCTTTTTTCATGTTCCCAAATATCCTCAACTGCCTATAAAACTCCTAGACAATGCACCACCACGGGCTCTCTTGTCCCCTCCTGGCTCATGCCAGGAGCTCTGTCTGTCCTCTCCCTGTACCATTACGTCTCAATCTGTATGTTTGTGTCTAAGTGTGTAAATGAAAAGTATTTTTCTACCTCCAGATAGTATTAATAAAAATTAATTTAAAGACAAGCGCTTGCAAAAATTGGGCATTCTAAAACTTCCAGAAAATTCTAATAGAATATATTAAGCATTAATACTAACTTAAGTTGAACTGAATAGACATGTCCTTATAGTTATCAGCTGCCTAAGTTTACCTAAAGTCATTTAAGTTGATGGTATCTGTTAAATCTTTCAAAGAAAAATGCTTGAGTGTAGCTTTGTCTAATGTGAGTAACTATTTAAGCAAGTGCCTTAAAACTTTTAACAGCTTCCCAAAATCAAATGCAAAAAGGTGCTTTTACCTCTAGTTAACTCTGATATTTTCCAGAGGGCCCATGGAATATGTCTGAGGAATTTTTTCTCATTTAGGAAAATATTTGGCTAATTTGGCTTATTTACCTGCTTAATTACCTAGAAGGCACTGTCACAGGAAATGATGCTAAACTTTGTTACTAAATGTTTTGTGTTACAGAAATATCCAAATCTCTTTATGACAACTGTCTTACAGTAAGCTCTCATCAGATCTTTAACCATTGTCATTTGTAACTCTTTTGTCATCCATAGTCACTGTTTTATTACTCCTAAACTATTAAAGTAGACTTCAGCAGAACAGGTATTAGTTACATAAGATTAAGTAATCTAAGGAAGATAATTTTGTGGCTTTTTGTTTCAAACGTTGTTGATAAAGTGTTTTAAGCTTTTTCTCTTAAGCTGACAACAGTTTAGTAAATGACTGCCTTTATAAGCAGAATTGAAACTTTGTCTTTCTCTCTACCTGATCCCTCCAGAATTTAAAAACGCTATTTTTATATTTCATGGCAGTATGTTTATTTGCACAAGTTCAATAAGAATCTGCTTTCCTTGTAAGAGGACCAATTAAAAACACTGGTTATATTACCAAAGCTTTGACTGGAACGTCATACCTGAGAGACATGTGTGTAAACTCAGATATAAACAGACAGCTTTAAGGAACTAAGATTGACTTTATAAAGCCAACAAAGCCCCTTAGGAGAACTGGCCTGGTACCTTGCTTACAGAGTTCCCAGCAGCCTTACCAGGTGAGTAAGGAAGGTCACTTCCTGGCAGGTGCAGGAACCTCAGGAATGTCTTAGGAATCTCAAGAAGAGAGGAATTCACCCAAATCTACAGGTACTGCAGGCACAACCTGATGGCAAGTGTGGGTTAGCTTTCTGGCCTCAAGAAGCCCTTAGAAGTTCAATCTGAAATTCCTTACAAAAAGTTCCAGCAAAGCACATTTAAAAGATCCCATGTAATCAATTGCTCTTCTTGCTGCACTTACGCAAATAATCAAGCCAACTGTCAATTATTTTCTTAATCTGGCTATTTCTAATAAAAATTAGGGTGATTTTAGAGAAAAGTACTGTTTCAATAATGCAGTCTTATCTCTCTCTCTGCTGCCCTCTATTTGTCTTTGTCTCTGTCCCTCTACTCTCCCCCCCCTCCCCCCCACTCCCTCTGGAGCAGCCACTCTCTCCTTCAGATAATAAAGTCTCTTGCGTGGGCCTGTGTCTCCTGAGTCATTCTGGGTAAGGAGGGTCGCGGTGAGATACCCTTTCAAGAACAAAGTTACTTTCTTTTATCAAAAGACACAATCTTTAGCATGTAGAAATGTTTTCCTTATTACTTTAAGTAGTTTTAATTGGAACTTAAAACTATTAGGTACCTTAATTTTCAGTGAACACTGAGAAGTAGGCTATTGTAAACTGTTACACCAGCATTCTTTAGATTGACAAATTTATTAACACATTTTATAATTTCTGAAACCATGTGCTTTGCAGCCCAATCTTACTAAGCACAAAATGTGTCTAAACTTAGCAAAACTTTAAGGTTTCAGGTTACCACAAAGATTCTCAGGCTGTTTGTAGGTATACACACTTTAACACACAATTATTATTAAGATGTTCACTTGCTACACTTAATTTATTCATAATAATACAGTGAGAGGACAGAGCTCCTGGCATGAGCCAGGAGGGTACAAGAGCTTTATAGGCAGTTGAGGATATTTAGGAGCATGAAAAAAGCTTAGGGGTGTGGACTTTAAGGCAAGTAGTAGGTGTTTAGAATTGCAGGGGAGACAGAGAGAGCTTGGTTCGGAGGTAGGAGAAAGCTTGAATATATGATCTCTTTACATTTGCCCATGTGCTCACAGAAGTTGTATAAGTTGAGGAGGATTTTAGGATCTAAAGAGGCATTTGGAGGCCATTTAGACTGATTGTCTAAGGGATATTGTGGCCAGATCTCATTACAGTAGAGAACAGGTTTGAGGTCTGGAGTGAGGTGGAGGGGCTTTAGATTATTGAGTAAGCCCCTTGCGGTGAAACCTGCAGGAATGGGGTGGGGGCAGATCCCATGGTGAAAACGAGACTGTTCAGAAGTCGCTGAGCCGTCCCTGAGCAATTGAGAAGAGAAGGTCACGGAGAAGACCAGGCACAGTTAGGGGGGTCGTCACCACCTCTAACTGCGGGGTCAAGGCAAAAACACTGAGGAGGCTCGGTACCTAGTACCAGGAGTTTACGAGTAGAGTAGATACATAGATAAAGGGAGACCAGGCCTCAGTGGATAAGGATTCTCACCATGGGGAGGCAGAAAAGGGTCGACTATGGGGATCAACCATAACTCTGAAAGTCGTGGTTACGAGTGCCCCTCTCCCAGAGGAGCCCTTGGGAGTGCCGGACACTCAACGGTCACTTCCCAGGTTCCAAAGGGACATTTAAGTCGACCATGAAGGGGAGACTCACCAAATCGAAGGCCGGTGTTGGGCGAGAAGACGAGCGACCGGGGAAATGAACGGTGAGCCCGTGGAGGAGCATCGGGCAGTGAGGGTTCCCAGAGCAGCTCAGGTTCCCAGAGGAAGAGCTAAGTCAATGGGAGAGCCTCATCCGAAGTCACGGCACCAATGAAAGGGTATCTCGCCGCGACCCTCCTTACCCAGGACCACTCAGGAGACACAGGCCCATGCAAGAGATTTTATTATCTGAAAGATTAAGTGGCTGCCCCAGGGGTGTGGGGGGGAGAGAGAGAGAGAGGGAGGGAGAGCAGGGGAACAGGGAGACAGAGACAAAGAGAGGGCAGCAGCGTGGTGCAGAGCGTTGTGCCTTTTACTGTGACGGATCCGCTCGGCCTGCAGCCTTGGGGGAGGGTGGGGATGTTTAGAGATAAAGGTGGGGGTAAGCCCAGGCAAGCCCCAGGTATAATTCTCACCGGTTTATGTGCTTGGGACCATGGGGCAAATGGAGGATAAATTACTATTTTCTTATACTAACTACCTGGTTTTTTAAATGAATCTTAGCCTTAAGATGGAGTCCCTACTGTTCTTACTATACTATTTAAATCTTAGCACTTTTCATCATAGGAAAAATAATGATGCTTGTCCCATGTCCTAGCCCTACCTCACAATAACAAACACATTTATTAGTAAATATGTCTATAGATGAGAATAAGCTGTTTCTTTACTAGCCAACTTCAAGTGAATTCATGTCCCTCCTCCAGCTGAAGTGTAATATACTACCGAAACACAAAATTGAATAAAGACATCTTTGCTTAAAAACCTTCTGTGGCTACTGTAAGGGTCCAGAGCAAGTAGTCCTGGGATATGCCACTTTGACATGCAGATTATTTTGCGCAGAAAATCATTAAGGTCCAAAGAGGAAGATACTTTGACCTCCCCCAACCCCCACCCCACAACTACACTGTGGGTAAAATTGTAACATTTCCAGAATATCTCGCCTCGCTTTATTACATCTGCATATCAATAGGCGTTCAGAGGTGGAAAGAAGTGTGGCTTTAGTGCATTTGCATCATTCCTGAGGGGTGGAGAGAAGTTCATCTCCATATCAATGGGTAATTACCTGGGCCATCTGTACCTGAGAGGTGAGAGTAGGGCCGGTTTTGGCTTCTGCTGGAGTAGGAGAGAATCGGCCCCACACTGCAGTTTGTGAGCAATAAACGGATTTTAAACTTTATTTCTCCCTTTCACTCATTTTGGTTTTAGAGGTATTTTGCCCCGGATTTCCTCTCCCCGGACTTACATACACAAAAAGGATTCAGATAGAGGAAATGCCCATTGAGGAGAGCTATCACCATAGATAATGTTACAATGTGAACTATAATGTGAAAGATAGGAAGGAATGTGACAAAACATTTCTGTGAATTACTTTCCCCTTCTCCTTTAAAATCTCAGACCCCAACCCCTTCTCCCTTGGTTCAGGATAATCTATACCTCATTGTCCCTCTCTTTGGAACCCATGTCTATGGCTTTCCTGTGAATAGGGAATTAAACTGTTTTTTTTGTTGTTGTTAATCTGGCTCCTGTCAACTTGATCCTTAGATCAACTAGAACCTCAGGGAGTAGAAGATATTTCTTCCTCCCTGGACACTAATAAGTGACTAGCCCAAGCCCATAATGCCAAGTTTAGCAGGTGAGGCCATTCACAACCACGGACCACAGGTGCCTACCTTACTAAACTCACTTCCTGCCACCCTGTCTGGAGATATAACACCGTTGCTGACATACAGTTTATATAAGATTAGCCCACTTTAAGTGTACAATCTAATAAGTTTTAGTATATTTACTTGTACAATGATCAGCACAATCTAATTTTGGAACATCTCCATCACCCTAATTTCCGTAGGGAGATTCCACCCTAAACTCCATACATCAAATTGAAATTTTCCCTGAATCCAGCGCTTTGCGATTTCTGGCCCTTCAGTGTCCTCGTCTGCCCATTATTTCAGAATTTTCAATTGAGACAAGTCATCCTATTAGTGACGATAATTTCAGTGCTGCTATCAGAACATGATTAGCTATCTCTGCATGTGGTTCATAATCCGTAAAAAGAGATGCAAATCATAGAAATACTTTAAACCAGAACTTTGGCGTTTCTCTCTGCTTTTCCATCCCAGTCTGGCTCTCCGCGGGGAAAATGAGATCACCAGTTCTGATTGGTTGATAACCACAGATGGGGCTTGCTAATTGGACAATATTTCTCTTTGTTCCTGGACCTGGAAGCAAAGGGCTTACCATACAGGTTCTTTTCCACTTTTAACGATTTGGAGTAGCATTCACTCCCTCACCCGGTGAATGTGGTGAGTGAAGGTAATACAGCTAAAATGAGGCAGTTATGTGATTGCACGGATGAATCTTGCCGTTTAACTCTCGTCAACTCGGACTCTAGATGTATCAGTATTACTGTTGACTTGAACTACAGCTTTAGGTGCAGAATCAAGTTCGTTAGGTAATGAATAGTACAACTCTTCTTTTGAGTAGTTGGGTGGCCCTTAAAAGGGCCTTTGGTTGGCAAATACAAGGTCCTGGTAATGAAAACAAACATTAGCCGCCGAAACCATAGAGGGTGCGGCCCTGGCGCTTGAGCGCGTAGACCACGTCCATAGCCGTGACCGTCTTGCGCTTGGCGTGCTCGGTGTAGGTGACGGCGTCCCGGATCACGTTCTCCAGGAACACCTTCAGCACCCCGCGGGTCTCCTCGTAGATGAGTCCGGAGATGCGCTTGACCCCTCCGCGCCGGGCAAGGCGACGGATGGCGGGCTTGGTAATGCCCTGGATGTTGTCCCGCAGCACCTTGCGGTGGCGTTTAGCGCCGCCTTTACCCAGGCCCTTCCCGCCCTTGCCACGTCCGGACATAACTGAACTTAAAAGCGACCCAACAGCAGATACCAGGAAAAACAGGAGAGCTGATCCTTATATAGCTATGTCTTCCCCTGTCCCCACCACCCCCCTGCAGATTTAGAGAATGGATTGCTGCGGAGGCGGGAGATGTGACGCCAACAGTTTCCTCCTTTAATCCCTCCAATCCGCAGGAACACAAAGGAAGCGGGGGTGGGGGGAGGCTGGGAGGGAGAAGAGACCCAGTTTGACGGTTGGACTTTGATTCGTAAACCGGGTTATGTTGCTATGACCTATGCTGTAATTCATTGTAAATGGAAGGAATAAGGAAGCAAAAAGATCGTTTCACAATAATAAATTTTGGTAATCGAAAAAATGTCCAAGATCAAAGAAATGTAAATTGAGCAGTTGAGTGACAAGCCAGGTTTCTTTTAATGATATCTAATCATGTTTTGATAATGCTCTTTATATTCCTGTTCATGTTTGCGTTGCCAGTCAATGGGTTTCAGCCCCGGATAAATTCACTATGGATTCAGTGAAACCGAAAAAATGACAGTGGAACGTTCTTGGGGTGAAAGGGTTTATACCCAACTTTATTCCCACAGTGGCAGGTCAAGCACAAGAATCCCAGCCACTCAGAGCCTAAGTGCATGTAGCAACACCCGTCTCTGCTTCTGGGCCTCTCTGCCCTGAGGCCTTCTCAGTATATCGTCGAGCCACCACTTCAATCTCTGCTCTCCAGCAGCCCAGAACAGTGCGCGGAGGTCTTTTTCTAAGTCAGTCGTATATTGCCCGCACGTGTGTAAAAGGCAAGCCGACCAGAAGCAGGTGAGAATTCTGGCCATAGGAACCTTGTTTTCTACAACTGCTCGAGTCTGTATTTAGCGCTCTTTAAATGTCAATTCTATCGAGTTCCTGTACAGTTTGTTACAACTTTTAAAGTACTAAACATTTGTAAAGGGGCAGTTTGCATGTGTCCTGAGGTTAAGATAAAGGCAATCATCCATAAACCTTCAATGTTGTCTACAAACAGGCCTTTGATTCTAAACCACTATTAAATTACTAAATTGGTAGTACTTTACAGCTGTTTCATGGGAAAATGTGGGTGGCCCTTAAAAGAGCCTTTGGTTTGTTAATGAACTTTGGCAGTATTATGCCCGCTCTCCTCGGATGCGGCGCGCCAGCTGAATGTCCTTGGGCATGATGGTGACACGTTTGGCGTGGATGGCACACAGGTTGGTGTCCTCGAAGAGCCCCACCAGGTAGGCCTCACACGCCTCTTGTAGCGCCATAACGGCCGAGCTCTGGAAGCGTAGATCGGTCTTGAAGTCCTGCGCGATTTCGCGCACCAAGCGCTGGAACGGCAGCTTGCGGATTAGCAGTTCGGTGGACTTCTGGTAGCGGCGGATCTCACGCAGCGCCACCGTGCCGGGCCGGTAGCGGTGGGGCTTCTTCACGCCGCCCGTGGCTGGCGCGCTCTTGCGGGCCGCCTTTGTGGCCAGCTGCTTGCGCGGGGCCTTGCCGCCGGTGGACTTCCGAGCTGTCTGTTTAGTACGAGCCATCAGAACCAGTCCCTACAGACATTCCAAACACAACCGTATCGCCGGCTAGCACGGCTTATTTATAGTAGGTAAAGTGTAATGATTGGATGAGAAAAAAATGTTTGTCATGCTCTAGGCTCTGATTGGTCTATATTTAAAAACTATTCAACAATCTTGCAGTTTCATTGGCTATTACGTTCTATCCTCGGCTCTTCAGTATTTTTGCTTAGGTCTTTCTTGAACTTGATTTTTATGTAAATACAATGTTTTGAGCATTACCTTACCTTTTCGTAAAAGTAGACATTGACTTTATTGATACTGTAGTTCCCCAATTCTGTATATCTTAGTTCTTGAGAGAGAAAATTGAGGGAATATTTCTTCCAATAATATGCTTTTTACATTCCTCGATAATCTGGTACTGGGTTACAAATTTCCGAAACCTTGGAAAAACGAGATCCTGCTCAAGTTGACTGAGGAACTCCTTTGACGCCTAGAAGACAATCTCAGGCACAGCAAAATTACACTAATTTGCAGAAATATTTCCTGTAATTAGGCACCTTTTTGTTAAGTATTATGCTGTTGTCTACACTTGGAGCTTTCTGAAACTTAACGTTTTAATGCCTTGAGTACATTTTGCCAGATACAAAATGGCGGTGACTTCAAATTCTCCAGACCCACACCTAGATACAAAAGCGCACCAGTCCCAATGGCTCCCAGAAGTTCTCCTTGTGGAGCTGTGTGGACTTAACCCTAAAACTGGGTTCCGGAGAGAAAAGGGAGTCATTTCCCATTGCCAAGACCTCATCTTCCCATTAACATTTCAAGAGGCTACGAAGTTGACCCTTTTCTAGTATAGAGGAGGTAGCCCAGATTCTACCTTATGATAGATTTGAGTTCATTATACTGAGCAGCCATTAAGAAAACAGATTCAGCAGCCTTCATTTCGGTGGTGTTCCTATCTTATTTAAAGCTCAGTTAATGCAACTTTAAAAGATGCTTTTGACTGGAAGGCTGTTTAAAAAAAGTTTGCTTTCACTTAGGAAATGTTAGTCTTGGAGGGAGATTTGTTTACCTGTGTACCATAATTGACTATCCTTTAAACTAAGACACATAGTTGCAATTATTTTCCAAATTCTTAGAAACTACGTGTTGCATTAAAAGAAATAAAGACTCCCAAGACACTAGGAAGTAGAAAAATGTGGAGAAGATGGGCGAAACGTGCGCCCGATACCACTACATCCCTAGTCACAAATCGGAAACGAGTTCCTGGAGTCTTTTGAAGGGAACCCAGGAAGTTCAGCTCAACTCAGCCGGTGCGGACTTGTTTGAAAACTGCCGGTGCGCTTGCGCGGCAACAAAACGTCACTGCCTCTCCTTGTTGCTAGGCGACCGCGCAGAGAATTGAGAGGGACATTTTATTGTCTGATTTACAAAGTGAAATCGTAGCGGTTGCAGTTTCTTTTAAATGCTCTATACAGCCGCTGACAGCGAACAGAGTAAAAACGACGCTTGTATGGGGTATGTTGTAAGGATGAAGGCACCCAAAATTCGTGAGGTGCACTGAGCTGTAGAAATAAATTGCAAATGCAGAAATTGCTTTCATATTGTTTCCCACAGATGCAGCTGAGTGTTAATTGCGGTATTAGCGAGTTTTACGCTATTAGTGCTTTTTACGATTTTTTATCCAAAATACATAAAAGGTCTTCACCAGGCATATCTCCAGCGTTGCTGGGAAAGGCAATGGCATGAATGCGAACTCGTCCCAAACCGGCAGACAACGCCTACACTCCCTCGCTTTCCCATCTCTAAACCCCAAGGCATTTAATACACAACCTTTTATATTTATTGCTGATTAGAAACAAGTGTCCTAACAATGCTTTCCCCTGGAATGATGGTGACGTACCCGTATAAATGGCGTCCTCGAGAGCCCCACAAAGTAGGCCTCGCAAGCCTCTGGCAGCGCCATCCCAGCAGAGCTCGGACGATGTGGATTGCTCTTGCTGGCACAGCGCCTTATTCTGTGTCGGTTTGCGGGCTGTAAACTAGTTTCCGGTCACGGTGAAGTTTCAGGTGAAAATCTTTGGGTTGTGTGATTGCCTCATTTAAACTGCTCTCTCGCCCCCGACAAAAAAAGACCTGTTTTTTAAAAAGGAAGTAGCATTCTGATATTAATGGACAGCAAAGCCAGACCCTTCCCCAGTATTTCTGTCTCCACGAGTCGACGGGGGTTGCTACCTGGGTGGGTGCCTTAGCGCTCGCGGCAAGAAAGTGGGACCTTCCAGCGCCCAGCTACAACTACCTTTTGAGACCTGGCACGGGCAGCGGCGCAAGGGCGCTTGGGTGCGAGGGGAGGGCGCCAGCAGGCACCAATCACAGCGCGGCCAAGCCCTATAAATATGCGGCGCCGGGCCCTCGTTAAGTTTTTCTGTGTTGTCAAGTTCTTGCTGTTTGCTTAATTCTATTGCTCACAATGTCTGAGACCGCGCCGCCGGTTCTCGCAGCTTCCCCTCCTCCTGAGAAGCCTTCGGCTGCAAAAAAGATGAAGAAGCCTGCGAAGGTTCCAGTAGCTGCCAAGAAAAGGCCCGCGGGCCCTCCGGTGTCTGAGCTGATCTTGCAAGCCGTCTCCTCCAAGGAACGCAGCGGCGTGTCGCTGGCTGCGCTCAAGAAGGCGCTGGCGGCCGCTGGCTACGACGTGGAGAAGAACAACAGCCGCATCAAGCTGGGCCTCAAGAGCCTTGTGAGCAAGGGTGCCCTGATGCAGACCAAGGGCACCGGCGCCTCGGGCTCTTTCAAACCCACTAAGAAAGTAACCTCCATTGAAACTAAACCCAATACCACAGAAGTGGAGTCAAAACCCAAGGTAATCGCAAAAAAAGCCTCTGTGGCTGCTTCTAAGAAAAGTGTCAAGTCTTTGAAAACTGCCAAAAGGCCAGCCGTGGCAAAGAAGCCCAAGGTTGTGAAGCCTAAGAAAGTAGTAAAGAGCCCTCTTGAAACAAAGGCTGTGAAGCCCAAAGCGACCAAGACAAAGGTGAACAAGCCCAAGACTGCCAAGCGCAGGAAGGTGGCGCCCAAGAGGAAGTAAGAGGTTCGTCCGGTTGGAAACTTTCTCCAGTAACCCAACGGCTCTTTTAAGAGCCACCAACGTATTTCAAGGAAGAGCTCTAGCACGCAAGTCTCTGGGCTATTGTTAGTTTCAGCCCTCAACAAGTGTAATAGTGTGCTCTCAGCCCAATCTGCTGAACATGAGGATCATATTGAATTACTTCCGTCCGCAGCTTAAAAGTGCAGCAAACTCAAGGAGCTACCTCGTCCTTTGTTCTGCCTGTCTTACGACCCTTGTACAAGAAACATCTAGGAGAATTTCTCATAACTACCTTGACATCCCATACCCCCAAACAGCCAAAATTGGCAATTCTCTAGCTTCGGTTTATCTCTGCTAGTGCTGGATGTGTGGACGACGCCCTCACTCGATTTTCCTGGTGGCCTCATCCAAGCGGGGACGTTGGGTACTCGGGGCAGTACTGCTAAAGCGGCCATCTTTGAAATTACTACTTTCAGAAATGCTTTTAGGGTAATCAATAAAACCCTTAGCTCCACCACGCCCTCCGATGTGAGCCAGCTGTCCGTCCTTGGGAATGACTGTGACGCGCCTGTATAAATGGCGTTGTCGAGAGCACCACAAGAGGCCTCGCAAGCCTCTGGCAGCGCCATCCCAGCAGAGCTCGGATGGTGTGGGTTGCTCTTGCTGGCGCGGCGCCTTATTCTGTGTCGGTTTGCAGGCTGTAAATTAGTTTCCGGTCATGGTCAGGACAAAAGAGCTTGGCTGCAATGGGGTTTTACAGCTAAATCAAAAGCCCTTACCCGGTTTCGCTATAGTAATAGAATGGGCCTGATTGGACATTTGAAAATCCCCTGTGCCCAGGTAGATCATACTTCACCGCGTGCAGGGTTTCAATCCTGGTGGTGGTGCTACAACACATTAGTTGATGGACACTGCCGCAAAATTGCCTCCTAACGCTTTTGAAATTTACTTTTGGGGTTGAAATTTTAATGTTTTTACATCTGAGGAGCTATGTTTACTCACGTATACCCAACTCAGTAAAATTTATTTTTACATATGTGCATATTTTTTAAAGTGACCTTTTTTCTCCATTGTTTTACTTGGCTCCCTCCATCCCTTAACATCCTCCGTACAGACACTTGACATCCCTGCTCTCCCTCCGTCAAACTGGTATGTAGTAATGTTTTCCTTTGAATTCAGCTTTTTACCTATACCCATCCATACACACATGGTTTTCAGTTAGGGGTATTTGCAAAACGGTGAAATTATATGTATATGCTTATCTGCATCTTGCTTTTTCTCTTTTAGAAAGTCTTTCAAAAATCCTTTCACGTCAAATCCTCTTTTCTATTGCCTTCTCGTGGAGTTGCATAATTTGCACCATTTTCTCATAAGCACTGATGTTTCCATTTACTGCTGCTGACCATGGTGCGAAGGAGTTCGAACCCTGAAATTGCTTGATTAGACTGTATTTTAAATTTCAGCTGGTGCTCACAGATCCTGAAAATAGCTCCCCTCTCTCCATTCCAACCATTAAAGAGGGGCCTTACTTACGTCTGTCTAAAGGGTGTAAAGTTATTTCACATTGCCTCTGATTTGCATTACCACAGCCACTGGTGCATCCTTTCTTTAGGTTATATTGGCCATTTGAGTATGCTGGGGAGGAAATTTCCTCCACCCCTCCAGGTTCTTCAAGCTGGTCTACAATGAAATTGACATGAGACAGAAGAGGAAAAAAAAAACACCAAAGTTTAATTCCCTACAAACCGGGAAGCCATACACGTGGATTGCAAAGACAGTCAGGAACAATGAGGTATATATATAGGTCACCCTGAACCAAGGAGAAGTGGTTAGGGATCAGAGAGTTCAAAGGGAAAGTGAAGCAGTTCACAGGAATGTTAAAGGAGTAAATGTTTGGTTAAAAAAATTATGATGGGCTACACAGAAATCAACAGGGCACAGAGGAATTTTAACAGATGTAGCCACATCCTTGTCTATCATGCCTAGTGTACATTATAATATAGCTATCTATGGTGATAGCTCTCCTCCTTGAGCATGCCTTCTAAATTATTTTTATGCATTGGAAGAGAGGGAGGTCAAAGTTTCAGTCTTTTGGGTTGTGATTATTCTCAACTCTGAGAAAATCTGCATGTCATAATGGCACATCTTGGGGCAGCCTGCTCCTTGACCCCTATAGTTTACCCTTAGAGAATTCCCATTTATCTCTTTGCTCATATTTTCATTGGGCAGTTTGTCTTTTTCTTGTTCCATTGTGGCTTTTGTTTTGTTTTATAATAGAAAAATGAAGTTTATATTCATCACCTGTATTGCAGATAGTTTTCTAATTTTGGCATTCTTCCCCTATATTTTCTTTACGGTGTATTTTCCATTTATATGTATTATGTACAATGCATAAAATTTTTTAAATTATATGTTTTAATCACAAATGTATCTTTTCTTTTTTAGCTTCCAGATTTCTACTCTTAATGTTAAGAAACTAAATCCCACCCCTCTATTATTTATTCAGCTTCCTAGGTTTTTCTAAAAATTTTGCTGCTTAAAAAAAGAAATTAGGTCTCTAATCTATCTAGAATTTATTTTATGTAGTTCAAGATAGAGTCCAAGTTTACATTCTCCCAGATGGATAGCCAGTTGTTCTAATACCATTTATTAAATATTCCATTGATTTCTTCCACTTAATTGAGATATACCATCTTTGTTAATAATCATTTCTTGTATACTGGATCTTTTTCTATAGTCTTACTTTTTTATTGATGTCTCCATATAAGCCATGTACTGTTCTTAGTTCTATTCCTAATTATTTTATATGCTTGTTTCTGTTGTGAATGGCATACGCTCTCACTTCCATTTTTTAGATCTTACTAGAAGAAATGTATTGGTATGTTGTATAAGCAAACTTACCAATTTCTATAATTCTTTATTCTTTAAAGAACATTTTTCCTAGTCATCAGCAAAATTTGTTTTTTTTTCCTCAATGTGAATACCAACCATTTCATTTTTTGGGGTGGGGGGGGCTGCATTTGCTGGATTTGTGATCATACTGGTTTGCAAGAGCTAACTGCTAAATTTTCAGGCCTTTTGTGAGCTGGTTGTTTAAACTTAGTGATTATTAAAAACTAAATAAACTTACAATTAAATAACTTACATAGAAAAAACAAAGTTAATGAATACCTACATCTAATATTTTACTATCATTATTCATGAGGTTGTTCACGTCTCTTGTATCTGTGTGATGGAAAATGCACAGAGGCACACAATTGAGTATTTCTTCCCAGTTCCATGTTCAGTCACATTGATAGTTTGAAGTATGGCAGGAATAATTTCACAGAAATGGGCAAACACTAAAAATCAGGGTATTTTTGTTTTTGTTTTGAGTATGCGTGTGTGTGTGTGTGTGTGTGTGTGTGTGTGTGTGTGTGTGTGTGTGTGTGTGTGTGTGTGGTTTTTGTTTTCTTGAAAACTGATTGTGAAGTATTTATCAACATACCACTAGTTTCTGAGGGTGTTCTCAATAAATGCCTCCTAATAGGCTTTCTCTCACCCAGGTAGGGGCACAAACTACCAGAACAGGTTTTCATGTCATTCTCTCCATCTTCAGAGCTCCACATTGAACTTTACTAGGTCATAACAGTCTGAGAACAGCCTCTCAAAGTAGGAGCCTCTAATGAGTACTAGCATCATTTAAACATCATACAGCTTCTGTTTGCTTCGTAAGAAAACTTCATTACAGTTTATTGTGATTTGCAATTTCATAAGGTTTCTCACTTGGTTAGTCTACCTAATTTCAAATCCATAGTGGTTTTGATGTCATGTACCAGCTTCTATGAAGGCCAAGAACTGGGAACACATTCTCCACACACTCTGACTTTAACCCCATTCAAGAATATGAACAAAGGTTAAAAAAAGTTTGGCCAGAGGCTGGGGGAAGGGGAGGGTGCAGAAACATCTTTTTGTGTTCTCTTTTACCCACAGGCCTGGAAATTTCAGTGCAAGTTGCAACTTTAGAAGGTAATAGAAGATATTAACACACGAACTTCAGGGAACCACAAAGCTCCTTGAGAGAAGAAAATCACCACCATCTAAAGAGTTTAGGACAAAGTAGAACATAAGAGGCAGTTAGGCCACAATTTCACTTTTAATATGTAGGAAATTGGACCTTCATTTCAGGACACCTTTGGTAGAGAGGTAAGGTACACACAAAATAGGCTGGAAATCTCCTTGAATGTCCTTGAGACCTTTACCCCTACCCACAGGGACTCTTCTCATTTTATGCCCAGATGTGGTTTAGTTCCTTGCATAAAAGCCTTGCCTTATCAATCAAGGGCCTCCTTCCCCAGAGCACAAAGGACTTGAGATATCTGAAGGGTACCTCTTGAGGTAGTGAGATTTCCAAGGGAGGTGTTTCTCCTTTCCTTGACCCCTGGAACCAGAACACAGCTGCCCTGTGGCAGATTTTAAGCCTGTAAGGTCTTCACTGGCATTGTAGACCAAGACTATGACCTTACTGTCCAGCTATACCCAGCCTCAGCACTTCCATCTGAGAGCCATCCATGCTGGGAGCTTTCATATCGTAACACTGCTACCACCATTACCACCATTCCTGCCCCCTCCACAAAACAAAACAAAAATCATATAGTTTGTCATTATGTTACTTTGTCTTTTCTCATCTGAACTCTCCTCTCCCCTTTTCTTTAAAATCCAAAGAACTGCACATCTTTCAAGGCCCTGAATAAACTTCATTAACTTTTACTAAACCCATAGCCTATAAAACCTGTTGAAACTTTGGTATATGTTGCCATTCCTTCTTCAGCAATTATTTAATTATTGATCAATATTGCTTCCTTAGTGTTAGGATTGTAGATCTATATTTCTTTTTCTGTGGAGTAGACCAAGTAAGGCAGAAATGAGGGCAAAAAACAGTCATAGTAATACTAGGAATGATGACAAATGATTATAGCCACAGAGTAGCAGTGAAACTGGAGAGAAATGATGAGTTTAAGGAATTAGAAGGTAGAAGCAACACTCCGATGCCAGGATGAGGAAGGTGACCCAGTCAAGGATGAAACCATGGTTTTTAACTGGCATAAGCTGGTTGACTGGAACATTCCTTCGTGAAGAATGGGAACACTGAAAGAGCAGCTGACATGGAGAGCAGGAATGCGAGTCAGATCACGTTTAAATGTGATTTCCGAAACAGCAAGATGAGTAGAGGGCCTGGGACAGGTGCTGAGATGCCCAATATCCATGGTGCAGCTAGGCCTCAGGGTGTGTCCATCTGGGTACAATCATTAGGCAGAAACCATACTGAAATTTACCATGAAGAATTTTATGTAAATGTTGGTTAATTAGTTATTTGAATTATTAAAGGACAAAAGCAGAAGGGGGACTGAAATACCAAAAGGAGAGTAACAGCCTGTCCATTCCTTTGTAAATAACCCCTTTGTTATTTTCTTTGCAGTTAAAGACTTGGTCTCAGTTAAGCGTGTTAGGAATCCTAATTTGGCACTCTTCAATTTTACAGGACTCAGAGTAAAAGACGCCAAATACAATTCAGTCAATAAGTTCACATTGTGATTGCACCATTGTGACTGCTTCTACCGTCCCCGTGAAGGTGGGAGGTAAAATAGCAGCTGAAAATGGGTGCTGGTGGGGGCCAAAGCTCTGAGAGGAGAAACAGTTGCTATATATAATATAGGTTCCATGAGAGCAGAGGCTGCTTGTTCACCACTGAATCCTCAATGCCTACATAACACAAAATGGGTACTTTACTAAGTATCTGTTGAATGAGTAAAGTGGAAATACAACAGATCTGAGAAACTCAGGAATGGTGGGCAGTAAAGAAGACCTTCATGGCCAAGATTTATATTGGCCAAAAAAATTCAAGGTTAGGTGTTTTCATCAGCTATGCTTAACCATCTGGGTACAGGTGAAAAGAGACAACAGTTTATTACCAGTTCAGAAAGACGATGAGCCAACACAGTACAGTGGCTAAAGTAATGAGCAAGGGAGGCCTGCTGCTGAGGAAGGAAAGTAGAGGTGGGAACAGATAAACTCTGCAGCAATTCTAAGTCCTCTGCGCATATTCCCACATCAGAGCTAACTCACTTTTCAACCATCAATAATATTTTGTTAGCCACTTTATGTCTATTTTCCCATACTTACACTAAATTTTTATTACTTCTCCTAAGTGATTATGTAAGTAACCAAGAGTGAAACAGCTATGACTTCCACTTTGAATTACAAATGTAGGGGGAAGTCATCCAGGAACAAGCAAAGTTACTCTTTAACAAATGCCAGGATCCTTGCTTCTGTGATTCTAATCTGCACTCTGGCAACATCATAAAGTAAAATTGTCTTGAATTTTCAGACTGAAGGAATAAATTGAGAAGTCAACAGTCCTGAAGCTGGAAATCCCACTGCCTCATTAAGAGATTTCTCTCTGCTTAGGAGCTGGGGGGCTCTGCTGGTCTCATTGGGATCTCAGGGCTCTTCCCTCCCTTCCTGACATTCTGAGAAAGGAAGCAGGCCAATTAATTCCTCAAGAAAGAGCCATCCATGTTCCTCCTGAAATGTTCATAATATTTTTAAATTATTGCTTGTGACTAATTTAAGCTCTTTATGGGCTTGTCTTGTGGTCCACAACACTAAGCACAGTGCTTGCCTGGGAGTGTGAGGGCTGTGAAGTTCACCATTTCCTTTAGAGCTTGTGCTAAACTCTCAATTAAAACAGAGGGAACCTATTTCAGGGAAAGGGACTCTCACTGCTTGCAGAGCCCTTCATATGGTACAAGATATAGGACAGACTCAAAACCCTTTGTGCATATTCAGCACATGCTGCTTTTCATCTCCATCCTGAGTTTCTAGTCAGTTTCCCTCCACCTTCTCAACCCCCTTTCTCCAGCTCACAATTTTCTCTCATATCTCCACCAATAAAAGAGAGGCCTTCCCAACCGTACCCGGCAACCTACTCCAGAATATATGCAGAGAATGTTTTTAAAAGGTAAAATTCAGAATGAGATATACAGCTGAAGGGAATAAGCCTATTCTTCTAGACTACGGGGTACAGGGCTTCAAGAAAGCAAAATATGAGTCCAAAAGGAAGTATTCACCTGGAGTAAGAGAGGACTTACAGAATGAAGGTTTTTTCAGTGTGTGCAGAGTTGCCCAGCAGAGGGAGGCCTGTGGCTGATAGCAGGCTGACCACAGAATTAGAGAAGGCTCACAAAGGAGGCCTTCAATAACCATCCTGTGCATTATTTCTAAGCACTTTGAAAAAAAGGCTACCCATTCAAAAAGGCTTTTTTTTAATTCAGAAAAAAATGAGTAACTATACTTTTCTACATTAAATTCTAATTTTTATAAATCTGCACATATATTTTCCAGTTTGTCATAGAACATATTCAATTTTGTTTTTTGCTTTCTGTGGATAAAATGAGAATTCTTGTGGCCAGGATTCTCACCTGGCCCTGGTTGACTAGCTCACTGCACACCTGTGGGCCATACATGGCTATTGACTCTATATAAGAGTTCCGCCCAGTGCCCTGGTTGCCACACAGTGGCAGGGCTGCAAGGCTGCAGGAGAGCAGAGCAGAGGCTGGAGTGGTGGCAGCACCAAGGACAGAGGCCCAGAGGATGTCTGTGCGGGACGACTGTGCAGAGAGGCCCAGAGGACGGCTGTGCGGGCAGAGGGGCCCAGAGGCAGAGACCGGCTTGCTGCATGCACACTTGCTCTGAGTGAATGGGATTCTAGTGACTGACCTGCCACCTGGAATAAAGTTGGGTATAACCCTTTCACCCCAAGAACGTTTTGCTGTCAATTTCTTTGGTCACATTGAATCCATAGCAAACTTGCCCGGGGCTGAAAGCCATTGGCAAGACACTTTCTTAACCATTTTTACTAATTCGTATGTTCATAATAATCATTATTTCTGCTAAATAATTCCTCAAACTTCTTAGGATAACTAATTCAGATTCACTCATCTGTTTTGTTAGAACCAATTCCAGAACATTTTGGTTACCCTAACTAATTTTACAATTAATACATTCCTGATACGGAGTACTGGCTATTTTAGAATTGATTTCTTCAAATATGTTCCAAAGTTCTGGCCATTTATGAAGTTTTCACCATATTACTGTATTGACTCTATCAGATTTTCCTAATTTACGAAGCCATAAACTATATTTGAATTAGGAGATTAAGCCCACAACTTTAAAGTAGTTATGAGTAGAAATAGTCTCCCAAGCTTATTTAAATTTTGTTTGTTATATACATGTCTAAGAAATGCTGACATAACCCCCTCTTTTTTTCCCAAAATATATGTTTCTACTTTAATAGGACAAGTATTTAATCAGATTTATGTTAGCTAGATGTGTTTGGGAAATATTAAAAAGTTCCCAAGCAAACACATTTTTCTCTTAAACTTTACTATCAAGTAAGGGAAATATAAGGGCTTCCTATATTATAAATATGGTTTTTGCTCTTGTTATCAAATATACACATTTAGGTTTCAACTGATTTGAAGGTTTGTGAAATTTTGTTTGGATTATTACATAATTCACAAAGGCAATGGCTAGTTTGAAAATACTGACAGTTCACACATTATCAGTTGAACTCAGAAAGCTTACTAAGCTTTTGTTTTTCTGTCTTCCAACCACTGAAACACACAAAACCTTCCCAGCTGTTAAAATTTTCACTACCTTGTCTCCCATATTTCAGCAGGACATAATAATAAATAACTGATTTCATGTTGGTGGAGTTCCCACTGACAGTTCTGGCTTTCTCTTTAAATATGGCTAAGTTCCTCTGGTAAAAGTAACTCCTGATATGGTGGAGGAGATCTGTAAAAGCCAATGTGCAGAACTGGGAAGAGAATTAACTACAAAACCCAGGAGAGACTTCCTCAAAAAGCAACACTCTCTGGAGAGTTGATTCCTGGGGCACGCAAGAAGAGGATGAGGCAGAAGGAGTTCCTTTCCCACACAACACAGTCCCTGTGGGTGGATTGTGGGTATGGTAAAAGGGATGATCCTAAGCACCTGAGGTTCTAGAGGAGGGGGCACCAAGCAGACTGTGGAGAGAATCATGACCAGAAAGTTACAAGAACGGAATAGGATGAGGATGTAAAGCTTTATCTGATTATCTGGTCTCAGGATTTCCATAGAAACTGGGCCTAGTAGTCTAGCGAGGTAAGTTCCTAAGCTTCTTTTACAGAAGAGGTCTCTGGGAGAACTCTGCCCAGTTAGTATCAAGCAACTTCCACCCTGTACTACATCACTCTCCTCTTTTCCTGGCTTTACATTTCATCTGACTAGTAACTATGCAATCACAGAACCTTGGCTGTGTACCTGTAAAGCTCCTTAAAGATGACCCCTTCTAACCCCTTGTTCAGCAGATTAAGAAAAAATACAATGAGTCATGCAAGATACCCAGGCAGTTGTGACATTTTTATAAAAGTTACCTTAAGTATAATTTATAAGCACTGCTTGTTTGCATAATAACCACATGGTACAATAATATTTATATGTTTTAAATATGTATAACACAAAGTTATAGAAAGTAGATATGGTATAATTCTATTCTTTACACAGGTTTCCTAGTTCAATCATATTATAAACAGCTGCCTAAGTTTATGTTTATAACATTAAGAAGCTCGAGAAAATACGGAGGACATATGTGGATAGATAAAGGGAGGAAGAGGGAAGATAACTGCAGGAAGGAGATGGGAAAGGGCTAATGACAGGGTTAGGAATAAACTCTATTTAAAGAGGGACTTGTGAACAGGAAAGTGTAAGCAAGGAATCCATACAACTAAAGCCATAGGAGAGAGATGGATGATGTTACATGGTAACTGGGTGAGTTACAAGGCAGTAGGGAGTGGTAAGGCTCAGGGCATACTGAAGAGCACACTTAACATCCAAACTTTTAAAAACACTGTACCCAACCACATGTCTTCCTGACTACCAGTAACAGCCCTACAGATCACCCAATAGGCAAATTTTCAATCCCTGGTAGAGGCTTAAGCATTAAAGGTCTTAGATTAGTACATCCATTCAACAAATATTTACTGTGCTTCTACCATGAAATAAGGTACTGTATTAGGTCAACATTCTAATCTCTATAAACTTAATTTCCTCATCCATCAAACGGAGATGTTAATCCCTGATTTACCCACCATTCTGAGCCCAGTCTTTTGTGACTGCAGTAGGTAGAGCTTTTTCTCAGTTTCTCTAAATAGTGCTGCCAATCTCTGGTGGGTACTGGCATGACCCGAGGACCTACCTCCTTCAGCGGCCTACCTCTGCACCACTGCTCTGCTCTTCTGCAAGGCCGTCCTTTACCCTGTGAAGTCTTACTGCACTCAGCCTGCTCTGCTTGTCTTGATCTGCTTTGCCTTACATATCTGTGAAGGTCTTTTCCTTATTATCCATGTCCAAGATATTATAAGAATCTAGAATTCAACCTAAACCACACTGAGTGCTAGGAGAATAAAAGAAGTTGATTACAATGGGGACTTAGAAGTGAATATTAGAGAAGACTTCTCTCCAAATCCATTGGGGGTGACTGTTCTCCAGTGGTGACTCAGAGATGCAGCTCCTTCCATCCTATGGCTTGTCCATCTTCAGGTCACTGCTCCCAAGGATGCCCTGTGATGGTCTCTAATATAGGAAGCCTGAAGAGAAAAAAAGGTATGGAGTATTGTGACTGGTAGGTGGAAGTGTGGAAGGGTCCACATCACTTTTGCCCACCTCCTATAAACCAGAACTCAGTCACTTCACCACACACACTGACAAGTAAGGCTTAGCAGGAGTCTAAATTTGAATCCAGAAAGAAAAGGAAAGGGACTGTAGTAAATATGTGATAGTCCCTGACATAGGTGCTTTGCTGACTACATATATATATGGCTTGTCTCCCCTTCCTACCATGTTACAGGATTTATCCCCAGATTGGGTTGGTATTGGGACTTTTAAGACAATAATGAGCCAATGCAGCACCTTGAGCAAAGAACCAACAGATAAAATGATGCATAAGTCAAACAATTCAGATGATTATGAATCATGTCAATGAAAGAAATATAGTAACTAAAGTCCCTTTTATGAACAGTAAACTACACAAATTTAAATGTACAGCTTGATGAGTTTTGACAAATGTATATTTGTATGCCACACCACCCTAACCAAGATACAGAATATTCCTGTGACCCCCAAGTTCCCTTATGCACCTTTGAAATCAATTCAGTAAGACCTAAATAAATGGAGAGACATACCATATTCACAGATTAGAAGGCTTAAAATGATCAAGAAATCAGTTCTCTCCAAATTAATATACAGCTTTAATACAATCCCAATGAGAAATGCAGCTGGTGTGTTTTTGTTTTTGTGGTAGAAATGTCAGGCAGAAAGACAGATATGAGCAGGGTGGGGAGAGAATAAAGCCAGTAAAGCCCACTAAAAGGGACTCAAAAAGTTAACCAGATAAAAACCAGAGAGCCAGAAAAGACTCACAGAGTGAATTAATTAGTTGAAGTTTCAAAGGGCAGGGAAATGGAACAAGGGTCATGCCACTATTAAATCTACTTACCCAGCTTATTCTTTAACTTAATCTATATGCTATTCTTCCTCTTCTTCCAGCCCTTTAATCAATTAAGTAACTATAACCAGGACAGGAGATGAACCTCCAAAGTGCAAATAAAACTATGTGGATAAAGAATACCGAGATCTGCACCAACACAGTCACTTAAATAACCCTATTCTTAAGACTAAACTTCAAAGGAATTATCAATCACTTGTATACATCATGCCTTAAGCTGTTACCCAAAAGGCCCTATAAAAACTCAAACCCTAAACCCTTAAGCATGCTTCCTCTCTGAGGTTGCCCATACTCCCTTTACTTCAAGTGTGCATTTTTGCCTTAAATGGACTTCTTACTGCTCAACTTACTACATTTTGTCTCTGCGCTCTTCCAGTGGTAGGCTTCTTTGTCACTTTGCTATTTCAAACACTTAATAGAAAGAAGCAAGTCCACCCAAGAGCCACGGAAACATGTCCACATCTTGATGTATATACAAGTGTTTATACCAGCTTTTTTCATAATGCCATAAATTAGAAACAACCCAAATGTCCATCAACAGGTGAGTGGATAAATGAATTGTATTGTATCCATAAAATGAAATACAGCAATAAAAGGGAACAAACTATTTATACATGCAATGACATAGATGAATCTCAAAAACATACTGAGAAAAAGAAAACAGATACAAAAATACATATGATACAAATTCCATTCATATGAAATCCTAAGAATGGGAAACCTACACTGTAATAACAGAAAGCAGATCAGTGGTAGCCTGGGGCCAGGGGTATGGGGAGCTGGGAGGCAGGGGAATCTATCTAAACTGATGGATATTCTATATCTTGACTATGGTGGTAACTCCATGGGCATATAAAATTTGTTGAATTGTATAATTAACACTGGTGCCTTTTACTCTGTACAAATTATTCCTTAAAGTTGACTTTTTATTAAAATATTATTGGCTAGAATTAACTGGCATTCACATCAAATCAAACAAAAATTATAGCTATATCCCCACATCATGCACAATAATTCCAGATCTAATAAAGATACAGATCAGAAAAAAAAATCTTTTAAAATTTCATAAGAAAATAAGAAAATATTTTTTACCTCAGGGAAGGGCAGGCTCCTCTAAATCAGATACAAAAATAATATACTATTAAATTTGAACCAAAAATTAACAATTCCTATAAAACAAAAGGCATTGTAATCACAATTAAGGTATATACAATGCACTTGTAGAAAGTATATGTTCACACATCACTCAGGATTAGAATCCAAAATACATAAAGACCACTTAAAAATCAGTAAAGAAAAGCAACCCCAAAGAATACTAGACAAAGATATACCAACAAATGGCATTAGAGAGAAACTACAAAATGACCAATAACTTGCAAAAGGCAAGGAAATGCAAATTAAAACAGTTTGCAAGAAACAAAAAAATATGAAATACTGGAAGGTAATCAAGAGCTCAAGCAATTAGATACAGGAATTGAACATATGAAAAGAAGGCAGAGCCAATAAATGGGGAGAGGACAGATAGTTTGTAGATGGTGACACAGCAATTAGCTCACTGAATAACAAACATTAAACTGGATCCCAACCTATCATCACCTACCAAGGTGGAATTGGAATGAATTAAGTGCCTAAAAGTATAAGGTAAACTCTCAAGTTTGTAGAAGAAAATAAAACAGAACTTCTAAAGTAGATCCTGCAGGCACAAACCACACAGTCAAATTAATTTTATTATGTTAAGGTTTTCTGTCCAATTAAGGACCTATGACAAACTTCAACACACTTGTGAGAAGATACTAGAAATATCAAGAAACGACAAAGGATTAATAGCTAGACTATAACAACATCTGAAAAATCAACAAAAAATTCTCATTTCCTCAACAGAAAAACTGACAAAGGATATTACCTGGCAGTATACAGCTGAGAAAATAGAAATGCTAAGTTATTTCAAGATATTTACAACTCACTAGTTCTAAAAATGGACAAATAAAACAAAGGAGCTACTATTTTACTCCCTATTTGGCACAAATTCAAAAGCTAGATTAATAACAAGGGTTGGCAAGGACATGGTACCCAAAAATTGGAACATTAAAAACTCGCACGTGCTAGTGCAGAATTCTAGATGCTGGAAGCCACCTGGCAGCACTCAGTAATTGTTGGAATCTGGGAGTCCTTCATTGGGATGGTGAAAAGATGCAATGGATGAAGGTAAGGGGAAGTGATACACATCCCAGAGTACTCCTCCTTAGATAAGTCAGACAGCAATATGGATCTTTAAACAGGCTGTAAGTTCTTAAAAATATCTTAGAGATATCTAAGCTGGCCTGTGTATATAGTAAAACAACAAATTTGACTGGATCTACACTGTTGGAACTCAACCAAGAATTAGGAGAAGTGCAAGTTGTAGCACTCCAAAATCTCACAACTACAGACTATCTACTGTTAAAAGAACATATGGGATGTGAACAGTTCCCAGGAATGGGTTGTTTTAATTTGTCTGATTTCTCTCAGACTGTTCAGGTACAGTTGGACAATATCCATCACATCATAGACAAATTTTCACAAATGCCTAGGGTGCCTAACTGGTTTTCTTGGCTTCACTGGAGATGGCTGGTAATTATAGATCTGCTTTGGTTATGTAACTGTATTCCTATTATGTTAATGTGTGTGTGCAATTTAATTAGTTGTTTAAAACCTATACATGCTTAAGTTACTCTACAAGAAGATATGTCAAAGAAATAATCAGTCTTCCCATGTTTTCTTCCGTCTGCTACCTCTATAGCTTTTCTTCTTCCTTCCTAATTACAACCCTTAAATAGAATTCGTGCCTCATATCGAATTTACCAAGTATCATAATTCCTCCAAGTGGTAAAGATACCTCAAGACAAATGCTGGGCATAGAAGCCACAGGGCATAAATATGCAAAGAAGTAAAAAGCTAACCTTTTCAAACAATATGGCTTCTCTCTCACTTACCAACTTTACATTTCCCTGTATGGCCCCGGAAGATGACTGTTTAGCCAGAGACTGGTAAGATTCCTCAAGGGAGGAACAACCTAAGACAGGCACAGTCGCAGGGGGGCCATCAGGTGAGAAATTGGGGATCAACAGAGGTGAGGCTTAGAACCTCACCCCCCCTGTTTTGAGGGAAATCTTCTGCATCCGTGGATGTTTTATTGCCCTTGTCTAGCTTGGATTAACACATAGTCTGCAGGAATACACCTGATCATCTACATTTGCTCTCTTGCAACACTAAACTAAGTTTTCTACCTTTATCTTACATCTACCTACCACTTCAGCATTTTATTAAAAATAATAATAATAATAATAATAATAAAGGGAGAAATGTGGGATCCACATATAAATCAAGTATAAAAATCAAACGAATATTCATATTTGACCTGATTGTCTATAGTTCATAATGCGTGATCAAAACCGAAAGTTTCTGTGATGACTGCCCTTGTACTGTTCACCATGTAAGAACTTATTCACTATGTAAGAATTTGTTCACCATGTAAGAACTTGTTCGTTATGCTTCAGAAGATTGGAGACTGACGAGAATTAGGCTTGGGGTGGATTAATGATTGTGCATTGAGCATTCTATTCTAACAACAGAATTCTATTGTTGTTAACAACCATTTGATCAATAAATATGAGAGAGGCCCTCTCAAAAAAAAAAAAAAATCTTAGAAATAGTGAGATCACCTGATAGCTCTTCTCCACTGTGGAAATACGCAACGTAAATGTTCACCAACAGAGAAACATAGGAATACATCATGATTTGTTTTTTCAAGGTGATGTTCTCAGCTGCTTATATCTACATAGATAAACGAACTCAATTACCACGTGGGGAAAAAGGTGAGATACAAAAGGTCAGTGTAGAAAGGCAGGACTTGATACTGCCTTTCCTTTCCTTAAATATTCATTTAAATGTATCATAATGCATCTAATACTTGGGGAAGTACTTTTTAATATTTTTAATAAGAACAGGCACCGGAAGAATACAACTCATCTTCAGGAGTATGACTGCCTCTGAGGGGGATAGGCGAGGAATTCTTTCAGCTTAACTGGCCATGTTGTTTCTCAAAAGGCAATCTGAAGCAAACACTATCAAAAGTTAACTTTAAAAATCTGGGGGTGGGGTGTGCCTAGCCAGGTTTCCATTACACTACTTTTTGTATTTTTCTATTTGAAGTCTTTCACAGGAAAGCCCAGTAACAGCAGACCACAGGTAAGGGCCACTAGGGGGCAGTGGGGGCTCTGGGGCTCCGCACCAGCCTCACCCTGCCCTCCTCACGCCCCACCTTGGGGTGGGGACTCACCTCATTTCTTCCCGGCTGACACAGACCTGGAGTCTCTATCACCTGAAGGATCCACCAGGATTGGCTCCTTTTCCAGAACTTTAGTCCTTTGATGGAAACGAGAAAAATATTAGCGCACCCCGGCCAGTGGAGCCACAGGTTACAGCCTCCCGGTCTCAGACCGTCCCAAGGCTGAGGGAGTGACTATCAGGTGAAAGGACATTAGGTCTGCGCAAAAGGAGCCGGCCAGTCAGAGACGCCAGAAAACAAGCCTCGTGACGTGCGCGGCAGAGCCGCTGACGGCTGTAGGGGGCGGAAGTAGCCGCGGAGGCCGGGGGCGGTGCCGGCTTTGTGACAGGAGCGTGTCGGGAAAAACGGCGGCGCCCTGGCTGCCGCTCGGAGCGGGACGTGTGATGAGAGGGTGGAGTCCATCCCTCATCGGAAACCGCGAACTGGGAGGCACTGTTCTAGGAGGATGTGAGGGATTTAAGTTACAGACCATTTACCTGCCAGTCAGTGACGGATTTCAGGTAACAGGATAAAGCTTTGATTATAAAAATGTTTTTCGTTTTTATGCGCCGCTAACTCCAGGATCCAGTATCGCGCGGTCTCCTCCGCAGCGTTCGGTTGTGGACTCTGGGCTGTCGCCACGAGCCAAGCACTCTCCCGAGTCTTCACAGCCTCTGCGTCCTTGCTGCTCTCCGTGCGCGTCTCATAAGTAACTGAATTTTGGATGTGGGAATCAAATGAGAGATGGGTTGTTCTCACAGAGGAATGAAACATGAAAAGGCCAAAGAAGTGACACCTGAAGAGAAGAAGCCCTTTCAGTGTCACTTAGAACGAACCCTCTGGCTGGTCTTCCCTCATTCACATCCTTTTTGAATTTGTCCGGAGCAGGCCAGGCTTCAGTATGTTAACAGCACTCCAGATGACCAGAATGTGCTGCAGGTGGTAAGAACCCTGATGTGGGCCAGGTCCCACACACTAGTGAATGTTTGTCATCTCTAAAATTGAGTTGATATTTTTTTGGAGCAAGGAGGCCCAGAGAAGGGATTGAATTACCCAGGATCCCACAATGACTAAGTGATGGTGGCCCAAGAATTCCTCTTTAGCAGGTCATATATTTGAAAGTGCTTCACAATGATTTTCTAAGTTAACAAAAAAGCCTATGTAAGATAAATTCTAACCAAAATAAGCAGACGACAAGAGGCAACAAAGGGCCAGGCAGTTTATTTGAGTACAATTCCTGGGTGATGTTCCCCGGTCTGGCTATTACAGGCTGGGGAAGTCATGCTCAGCAGGGCAGACAACGAGTTTTTAAAGAAGGTAGGGGGAGGCAGAGCTTAGATTTACAGCGGTGCGAGGATTGGCCAGCCTAAGGCACATTTTTCAGGTTGGGAGGGGACAGCAGCCGGGGACTTTGGCACATCATCAGTGTCCCACGTGCTCACCCCTCCATCTGGTGCCGCCAACCTTACATTCCAGCCTTTTGGTTATCATGGATGCTGACTCGATCTGGCTGCTTCATGCTGAGAGGGGGCGCAGTAAAGGATGTAGCTAGGTTTCCATCGCTGGTCAGTTGAGAGGGCCTCGGAAGGTTGGCACTTCTATTCTGGGTTTCATTTCTATTACTATTTGCAGTTTTGTGGTTTCTAGGCAAGATAGAACAAATTGTGTTATTAGGTTAAGTGGCAACATCTGGAGTTGGATTTTCTATTCTGGAAGGACAAACTTGATGAGATTAAGAATGCATGGCTGAATATAAGAACTAGAAATATGAAGAGTCTAATTAGAATTATAGCCAAGTGTCATGGAGAAACTAGAATTCTGGATCAAGTTTACATCTCAATGACTAGTATTAGGATTTAGTATAGATAAGACTGCATTGTTGAAACAATACTTTTCTCTAAAATCACCCTCATTTTTATTAGAAGTAGCCAGATTAAGAAAATAAGTAACAGTTGGCTTGATTATTTGCATAAGTGCAGCAAGAAGAGTAATTGATTACATGGGGTCTTTTAAATGTGCTTTGCTGGAACTTTTGTAAAGATTTTCAGATTGAACTTTTAAGGGCTTCTTGAGGCCAGAAAGCCAAGCCAGACTTGCTATCAGGTTGTGCCTGCAGTACCTGTAGATTTGGGTGAATTCTTCTCTTCTTGAGGTTCTCAAGACATTCCTGAGGTTCCTGCACCTGCCAGGAAGTGACCTTCCTTACTCACCTGGTAAGGCTGCTGGGAACTCTGTAAGCAAGGTACCAGGCCAGTTCTTCTAAGGGGCTTTGTTGACTTTATAAAGTCAATCTTAGTTCCTTAAACTGTCTGTTCATATCTGAGTTTATGCACGTGTCTCTCAGGTATGACATTCCAGTCAAAGCCTTAGTAGAATAACCTGTGTTTTTAATTGGTCCTCTTACAAGGAAAGTAGGTTCTTATTGAACTTATGCAAATAAACATACTTCCATGAAATATAAAAATAGTCACTCAGAGTTTTTAAATTCTGGAGGGATCAGGTAGAGAGAAAGATAAAGCTTCAATTCTGCTTACAAAGACAATCATTTACTAAACTGTTGTCAGCTTAAGAGAAAAAGCTTAAAACACTTTATCAACATTTGAAACAAAAAGCCACAAAATCATCTTCCTTAGTTTACTTAATCCTATGTAACTAATACCTGTTCTGCTGAAATCTAGTTTTTTACTAGTTTAGGAGTAATAAAACAGTGAGCATAGATGACAAAAGACTTATAAATGACAATGATTAAAGATCTAATGGGAGCTTACTCTAAGACAGTTGTCATAAGGAAATTTGGATATTTCTATAACACAAAACATTCAGTAACAAAGTTAAGAATCATTTTTTTTGACAGTACTTTCTAGGTAAATATATATCAGATAAATAAGCCAAATTAGCCAAATATTTTTCCCAATGAGGAGAAGAAAATTTTCTGACATGTTCCAGGGGGCCTCTGGAAAATATCAGAGTTAAACTAGAGGTAAAAGCACTTTTTTGAATTTAATTTTGGAAAGTTGTCAAAAGAAAGTTTCTTTGGCATTTGCTTAAATAGGATTATAGGTTGCCATGAAGAAATACTTATCCATTTAACTAGAATGACAATAAAATATTTTAAAGGGAAATACAGAAGGTTACACAGTTATTAGCAAAGTTTAACATTTAGTCTTCTGATATTAGAATCTCATTTTCTTAAATACTTAGACAATTCATTGAGATTTTAAGCATGAGAAACTATTTTTATAAAACAATTAGAAAGCCTTTTGCAATCTTTCAACATTAAGAGCAGACTAACAGTTTAAGAAAACTTTTGTCTTTTTAACTGAAAACAAAATTCTAATTTTGCTGTGTACTTGATATTAAGACTCACTTGCTTTAATTTCACATAGCATGACTATATCAATTTTTTCACAAGCTTTCTACAACTTTCTTTTTACATTCAGTGTTCTTTCTTTTTAAGTAAATAGCTGCACTTTAGAACAATTACCTTCTTTTACCCTCAATGAAACGAATTTCCATTTTTTTATTATTTCTCTTATTAAAACACACATCTTTAGCATACAGAAATATTTTCCTTATTAAGTAGTTTTCATTAGAACTTAAAACTATTACTTTAACTTTTAGTGAACACTGAAAATAGGCCACTGTAAACTGTTACACTAGCATTCTTCAGATTGATACATCTATGAACATATATTATCATTTTTGGAAATGTGCTTTATAGCACAATTTCTTATTAGGCACAAAATATGTCTATATAACTTAGCAAACTTTAAGAATTTTGGTTACTACAAAAATTCTCAGGCTGTTTGCATATATATACTGTTATACATTAATACAGTATTATTATTAAGATGTTTATTTGCTACAATTGTTTACTTATTTTTAGCAACCATGCTAGATTATTTACAAACTTTTACCAAACATTAGACAAAGTCAAGCTTTTCTTTAAGCATCTTCTTGAAATGTTTAACAGATAACATCAACTTAAATGACTTTAAGTAAACTTAGGCAGCTGAAACCATAAGGACGTGTCCGTTTTAGTTAAACTTAAATTAGCATTAATGCTTAATATTTTTTATTAGATTTTCTGGAAGTTTTAGAATGCCCAATTTTCACAAGTGCTTGTTTTTAAATAAATTTTTATTAATACCATCTGGAGGTAGGAAAATATTTTTCATTTACACACTTAGACACACAAACATACAAATTGAGACATAATGACTACAGTTAGCAACACTTTTCATATGAAAACATATACACAGACAGACAAACTGACATAAAGATTTGAGTTACTGATATTTAATTGCTTTCTTTCCTTTTTAGCTTCTTGCCCGTGGCTTCCAGAACCGGAGGGTGGGAGGAGTGTGTTCCGGTGGGGGATGAGGGTGGTGAAGGTGGAAGGAGAGGGGGAGGAAGGTGCAGACACCGGAAGAGGAGAGGAGCAGGAAAGCGGCATGGCTGGGAACAAAGGGCCTGAAGATGGGAGCGACGCGGGTGAGGACAAAGAACTTAAAGATGGCGGCGGGGTGGGGGTAGCGAGCTGAGAGAGGTGGGAGACAAAGGTCCTCTGGTGGATCTGAAAAGGAAGAAGGACTGGGCAGAGAAGAGGCTGACAATCCTTAACTGGAGATCTGGTCAGGAGAACCTGAGTCGTGGAACACTTAACATAAAGGCCTGGGCGGGAGCGCAAGGTCCAAAAAGCCTGCACATACAGAATTTCACCCTACTTTCTGCTCTGGTGGCAATAGTCAAGTCAGTGAGGAGGCCAAAATCGAAAGTTCCCTCAGGGGGCCAGTGAGATTGATTGTCCAAGGGATACTGAGGCCCGGCCTCAGAGAAAAGAAAGACCAGCTTCCATTTGTGAATTTCCCAGGACAAATATAGAGTAGCCAAATTAGAAATGAGGCACTGCAATGGGGTCTGAGCCTCTGCTTTTGAGGGCTGGTTCCCCATGTCTGCGCCACTCCCCAACTAATCCTGCTGAGAGGATCACCCAACGTCCCAAGCACGCCAAGTCAGAGGAGATGTCCTGGGAGCCTGGGTGAGGGACGTCTCCCACACCACAGGGCCACGGATGGGCCAGATGCCCGCAGAGGGTGGGCCGGATGCCCCTACCTGGACGTAGCTACGATTTTTAAAAAATCATTTTATTATCATTAATCTACAATTACATGATGAACATTATGGTTACTAGACTTCCCCCTTCACCAAATCCCCCCCAAAAAACCCCATTACAGTCACTGTCCATCAGCGTAGTAAGATGCTGTAGACTCACTACTTGTCTTCTCTGTGTTGCACATCCCTCCCTATACCCTCCCCACATTATACATGCTCATCACAAGGCCCCCTATTCTTTTTCCCTGCCCTTATCCCTCACTTACCGCCTACTGCCCAGACCCTTTCCCTTTGGTAACCATTAGTCCATTCTTGGGTTCTGTGATTCTGCTGCTGTTTTGTTCCTTCAGTTTTTCTTTGTTCTTATACTCCACATATGAGTGAAATCATTTGGTACTTGTCTTTCTCCACCTGGCTTATTTCACTGAGCATAATACCCTCTAGCTCCATCCATGTTGTTGCAAATGGTAGGATTTGTTTTCTTCTTATGGCTGAATAACATTCCATTGTGTATATGTACCACATCTTCTTTTTCCATTCATCTACTGATGGACACTTAGGTTGCTTCCATTTCTTGGCTATTGTAAATAGTGCTGCGATAAATATAGGGGTGCATCTGTCTTTTTCAAACTGGGCTGCTGCATTCTTAGGGTAAATTCCTAGAAGTGGAATTCCTGGGTCAAATGGTATTTCTATTTTGAGCTTTTTGAGGAACCTCCATACTGCTTTCCACAATGGTTGAACTAATTTGCATTCCCACCAGCAGTATAGGAGGGTTCCCCTTTCTCTGCAACCTCGCCAACATTTGATGTTTGTCTTTTGGATGGTGGCGATCCTAACTGGTGTGAGGTGATATCTCATTGTGCTTTTAATTTGCATTTCTCTGATGACAAGCGATGTGGAGCATCTTTTCATGTGTCTGTTGGCCATCTGAATTTCTTCTTTGGAGAACTGTCTGTTCAGCTCCTCTGCCCATTGTTTAATTGCATTATTTGCATTTTGTTTGTTGAGGTGCATGAGCTCTTTATATATTTTGGATGTCAACCATTTATCGGATCGGTCATTTATGAGTATATTCTCCCATACTGTAGGGTACCTTTTTGTTCTATTGATGGTGTCCTTTGCTGTACAGAAGCTTTTCAGCTTGATATAGTCCCACTTGTTCATTTTTGCTTTTGCTTCCCTTGCCCAGGGAGATACGTTCATGAAGAAGTCGCTCATGTTTACGTCCAAGAGATTTTTGCCCGTTATTTTCTAAGAGTTTTATGGTTTTGTGACTTAGATTCAGGTCTTTGATCCATTTTGAATTTACTTTTGTGTATGGGGTTAGGCAGTGATCCAGTTTCAGTCTCTTACATGTAGCTGTCCAGTTTGCCAGCACCATCTGTTGAAGAGACTGTCATTTCCCCATTGTATGTCCATGGCTCCATTTTCATATATTAACTGACCATATATGTTTGGGTTAATATCTGGGGTATGTTTTCTGTTCCACTTGTCTGCAGCTGTGTTCTTGTGCCAGTATCAAACTGTTCTGATTACTGTGGCTTTGCAGTAGAGCTTGAAGTTGGGGAGCGAGATCCCCCCAACATTACTCTTCCATCTCAGGATTGCTTTGGCTATTCGAGGTCTTTGGTGTTTCCATATGAATTTTGAACTATTTGTTCTAGTTTGTTGAAGAATGTTGTTGGTAATTTGATAGGGATTGCATCAAATCTGTATATTGCTTTGGGAAGGATGGCCATTTTGACAATATTAATACTTCCTAGCCAAGAGCATGGGATGAGTTTCCATTTGTTAGTGTCCTCTTTAATTTCTCTTAAGAGTGTCTTACAGTTTTCAGGGCATAAGCCTTTCACTTTCTTGGTAAGGTTTATTCCTAAGTATTTTATTCTTTTTGATGCAATTGTGAATGGAATTGTCTTCCTGATTTCTCTTTCTATTAGTTCATTGTAAGTTTATAGGAAAGCCACAGATTTCTGTGTGTTAGTTTTGTATCCTGCAACTTTGCTGTATTCTTATATCAGTTCTAGTAATTTTGGAGTTGAGTCTTTAGGGTTTTGTATGTACAATATCATGTCATCTACAAATAGTGACAGTTTAACTTCTTATTTGCCAATTTGGATTCCTTCTATTTCTTTGTTTTGTCTAATTGATATGGCTAGGACCTCCAGTACTATGTTGAATAACAGTGGGGAGAGTGGGCATCCCTGTCTTGTTCCCAATCTCAGAGGAAAAGCTTTCAGCCTCTTGCTGTTCAGTATGATGTTGGCTGTGGGTTTATCATAGATGGCCTTTATTATGTTGAGGTACTTGCCCTCTATTCCCATTTTGCTGAAAGTTTTTTTTTTTTTTTTTTTTTTTTTAGATAATTATTTTTTATTGAAGGGTAGTTGACACACAGTATTACATTACATTAGTTTCAGGTGTACAACACAGTGATTCAACATTTATATACATGATAATTCTAGGTACCAGCTATCACCATACCAAGTTGTTACAATATTTTGACTATATTCCTTATGCTATACATTACATCCCGGTTACTTATTTATTTTACAATTGGAAGTGTGTACTTTTTTTTGGTTGTTGTTGTTAGGGCATCTCTCATATTTATTGATCAAATGGTTGTTAACAACAATAAAATTCTGTATAGGGGAGTCAATGCTCAATGCACAATCATTAATCCACCCCAAGCCTAATTTTCGTCAGTCTCCAATCTTCTGAAGCATAACGAACAAGTTCTTACATGGAGAACAAATTCTTACATAGTGACTAAGTTACATGGTGAACAGTACAAGGGCAGTCATCACAGAAACTTTTGGTTTTGCTCATGCATTATGAACTATAAACAGTCAGTTCAAATATGAATACACATTTGATTTTTATACTTGATTTATATGTGGATACCACATTTCTCTCTTTATTATTTTTAATAAAATGCTGAAGTGGTAGGTAGATACAACATAAAGGTAGAAAACATAGTTTAGTGTTGTAAGAGAGCAAATGTAGATGATCAGGTGTGTGCCTGTAGACTATGTGTTAATCCAAGCTAGACAAGGGCAATAAAACATCCACATATGCAGAAGATTTCTCTCAGAACAGGGAGGGTGAGGTTCTAAGCCTCACCTCTGTTGATCCCCAATTTCTCACCTGATGACCCCCCTGCGACTGTGCCTGTCTTAGGTTGTTCCTCCCTTGAGGAATCTTACCCGTCTCTGGCTAACCAGTCATCTTCCGGGGCCATACAGGGAAATGTTAAGTTGGTAAGTGAGAGAGAAGCCTTATTGTTTGAAATGGTTAGCTTTTTATTTCTTTGCATATTTATGCCCTGTGGCTTCTATGCCCAGCATTTGTCTTGAGGTATCTTTACCACTTGGAGGAGTTATGATACTCGGTAAATTTGATATGAGGCACAAATTCTATTTAAGAATTCGTTGTAATTAGGAAGGAAGAAGAAAAGCTATAGAAGTAGCAGGCGGGAGAAAACATGGGAAGATTGATTATTTCTTTGACATATCTTCTTGTAGAGTAACTTCAGCATGTATAGATTTTAAGCTACTACTTAAATTGCACACACACATTAACATAATAGGAGTATAGTTACATAACCAAAGCATACCTGTAATTACCAGCCATCTCCAGTGAAACCAAGAAAACCAGTTAGGCCCCCTAGGCATTTGTGAAAACTTATCAATGATATGATGGTTATTATCTAACTGAATTTGAATAGTTTGAGAAAAATCAGACAAATTAAAACAACCCATTCCTGGGCACTGTTCACATCCCATATGTTCTTTTAACAGTAAATAGTCTGTAGTTGTAAGATTTTGGAGCGCTACAATTTGCACTTCTCCTAATTCTTGGTTGAGTTCCAACAGTATAGATCCAGACAAATTTGTTGTTTTACTGTATGCACAGGCCAGCTTAGATATCTCCTTCATTCCCATGGCAAGTCCAGGAGCTGGTGGGATGAGTGCATCTACAGCTGTAGCAGTGCGTGGATCTTTGTTGGGGTTTTTTGATGATCATCTTCTGGCATGAGTCTTCCCGAGAGTGCTGATGTTGGAAGTTCTCTTTCATATCGTATCTTAGTTCATTTTCGGGGTAGCCAAATTAGGCTTTGATCCTCTGTATAAACACAAACAGACCCTTTGCCTACACTTTTATATGTCCTTTATATCATTGTGTAGAACTCATTAGAGGTCACCACATAGGAACTGCATTTTTTTTTTTTAATCATTAATCTACACTTACATGATGATTACTTTGTTTACTAGGCTCTCCCCTATACCAGGTCCCCCCTATATACTCCTTTACAGTCACTGTCCATCAGCGTAGCAACCTGTTGTAGAATCACTACTTGTCTTCTCTGTGTTGTACAGCCCTCCCCTTTCTCCCACCCCGCTATGGATGCTAATCTTAATACCCCCCTACTTCTCCCCACCTTATCCCTCCCTACCCACCCATCCTCCCCAGTCCCTTTCCCTTTGGTACCTGTTAGTCCATTCTTGAGTTCTGTGATTCTGCTGCTGTTTTGTTCCTTCAGTTTTTCCTTTGTTCTTATATTCCACAGATGAGTGAAATCATTTGGTATTTCTCTTTCTCTGCTTGGCTTGTTTCACTGAGCAAAATACCCTCCAGCTCCATCCATGTTGCTGCAAATGGTTGGATTTGCCCTTTTCTTATGGCTGAGTAGTATTCCATTGTGTATATGTACCACATCTTCTTTATCCATTCATCTATCGATGGACATTTAGGTTGCTTCCAATTCTTGGCTATTGTAAATAGTGCTGCGATAAACATAGGGGTGCACTGATCTTTCTCATACTTGATTGCTGCATTCTTAGGGTAAATTCCTAGGAGTGCAATTCCTGGGTCAAATGGTAAGTCTGTTTTGAGCATTTTGATGTACCTCCATACTGCTTTCCACAATGGTTGAACTAGTTTACATTCCCACCAGCAGTGTAGGAGGATTCCCCTTTCTCCACAGCCTCGCCAACATTTGTTGTTGTTTGTCTTTTGGATGGCAGCCATCCTTACTGGTGTGAGGTGATACCTCATTGTAGTTTTAATTTGCATTTCTCTGATAATTAGCGATGTGGAGCATCTTTTCATGTGTCTGTTGGCCATCTGTATTTCTTTTTTGGAGAACCGTCTGTTCAGTTCCTTTGCCCATTTTTTAATTGGGTTATTTGTTTTTTGTTTGTTGAGGCGTGTGAGCTCTTTATATATTCTGGACGTCAAGCCTTTATCGGATGTGTCATTTTCAAAGATATTCTCCCATACTGTAGGGTTCCTTTTTGTTCTATTGATGGTGTCTTTTGCTGTACAGAAGCTTTTCAGCTTAATATAGTCCCACTTGTTCATTTTTGCTGTTGTTTTCCTTGCCCGGGGAGATATGTTCAAGAAGAGGTCACTCATGTTTATGTCTAAGAGGTTTGTGCCTATGTTTTCTTCCAAGAGTTTAATGGTTTCATGACTTACATTCAGGTCTTTGATCCATTTTGAGTTTACTTTTGTATATGGGGTTAGACGATGGTCCAGTTTCATTCTCCTACATGTAGCTGTCCAGTTTTGCCAGCACCATCTGTTGAAGAGACTGTCATTTCGCCATTGTATGTCCATGGCTCCTTTATCAAATATTAATTGACCATATATGTCTGAGTTAATGTCTGGATTCTCTAGTCTGTTCCATTGGTCTGTGGCTCTGTTCTTGTGCCAGTACCAAATTGTCTTGATTACTATGGCTTTATAACAGAGCTTGAAGTTGGGGAGTGAGATCCCCCCTACTTTATTCTTCTTTCTCAGGATTGCTTTGGCTATTCGGGGTCTTTGGTGGTTCCATATGAATTTTTTGAATTATTTGTTCCAGTTCATTGAAGAATGTTGCTGGTAGTTTCATAGGGATTGCATCAAATCTGTATATTGCTTTGGGCAGGATGGCCATTTTGACGATATTAATTCTTCCTAGCCATGAGCATGGGATGCGTTTCCATCTGTTAGTGTCCCCTTTAATTTCTTTTAAGAGTGACTTGTAGTTTTCAGAATATAAGTCTTTCACTTCTTTGGTTAGGTTTATTCCTAGGTATTTTATTTTTTTTGATGCAATTGTGAATGGGGTTGTTTTCCTGATTTCTCTTTCTGTTGGTTCATTGTTGGTATATAGGAAAGCCACAGATTTCTGTGTGTTGATTTTGTATCCTGCAACTTTGCTGTATTCCGATATCAGTTCTAGTAGTTCTGGGGTGGAGTCTTTAGGGTTTTTTATGTACAGTATCATGTCATCTGCAAATAGTGACAGTTTGACTTCTTCTTTGCCAATCTGGATTCCTTGTATTTTTTTGTTTTGTCTGATTGCCGTGGCTAGGACCTCTAGTACAATGTTAAATAACAGTGGGGAGAGTGGGCATCCCTGTCTAGTTCCCGATCTCAGCGGAAATGCTTTCAGCTTCTCGCTATTCAATATAATGTTGGCTGTGGGTTTTTCATAGATGGCCTTTATTATGTTGAGGTACTTGCCCTCTATTCCCATTTTGCTGAGAGTTTTTATCATGAATGGATGTTGAACTTTGTCAAATGCTTTTTCAGCATCTATGGAGATGATCATGTGGTTTTTGTCTTTCTTTTTGTTGATGTGGTGGATGATATTGATGGACTTTCGAATGTTGTGCCATCCTTGCATCCCTGGGATGAATCCCACTTGGTCATGGTGTACGATGGTTTTGATGTATTTTTGAATTCGGTTTGCTAAAATTTTGTTGAGTATTTTTGCGTCTACGTTCATCAGGGATATTGGTCTGTAGTTTTCTTTTTTGGTGGTGTCTTTGCCTGGTTTTGGTATTAGGGTGATGTTAGCTTCATAGAATGAGTTTGGGAGTATCCCCTCCTCTTCTATTTCTTGGAAAACTTTAAGGAGAATGGGTATTATGTCTTCCCTGTATGTCTGATAAAATTCCGAGGTAAATCCATCTGGCCCGGGGGTTTTGTTCTTTGGTAGTTTTTTGATTACCGCTTCAATTTCGTTGCTGGTAATTGGTCTGTTTAGATTTTCTGTTTCTTTTTGGGTCAGTCTTGGAAGGTTGTATTTTTCTAGGAAGTTGTCCATTTCTCCTAGGTTTCCCAGCTTGTTAGCATATAGGTTTTCATAGTATTCTCCAATAATTCTTTGCATTTCCGTGGGGTCCGTCGTGATTTTTCCTTTCTCGTTTCTGATACTGTTGATTTGTGTTGACTCTCTTTTCCTCTTAATAAGTCTGGCTAGAGGCTTATCTATTTTGTTTATTTTCTCGAAGAACCAGCTCTTGGTTTCATTGATTTTTGCTATTGTTTTATTCTTCTCAATTTTATTTATTTCTTCTCTGATCTTTATTATGTCCCTCCTTCTGCTGACCTTAGGCCTCATTTGTTCTTCTTTTTCCAATTTTGATAGTTGTGACATTAGACCGTTCATTTGGGATTGCTCTTCCTTTTTTAAATATGCTTGGAGTGCTATATACTTTCCTCTTAAGACTGCTTTTGCTGCGTCCCACAGAAGTTGGGGCTTAGTGTTGTTGTTGTCATTTGTTTCCATATATTGCTGGATCTCCATTTTGATTTGGTCATTGATCCATTGATTATTTAGGAGCGTGTTGTTTAGCCTCCATGTGTTTGTGAGCCTTTTTGCTTTCTTTGAGCAGTTTATTTCTAGTTTAATGCCTTTGTGGTCTGAAAAGTTGGTTGGTAGGATTTCAATCTTTTGGAATTTACTGAGGCTCTTTTTGTGTCCTAGTATGTGGTCTATTCTGGAGAATGTTCCATGTGCACTTGAGAAGAACGTGTATCCTGTTGCTTTTGGATGTAGAGTTCTGTAGATGTCTATTAGGTCCATCTGTTCTAGTGTGTTGTTCAGTGCCTCTGTGTCCTTACTTATTTTCTGTCTGGTGGATCTGTCCTTTGGAGTGAGTGGTGTGTTGAAGTCTCCTAGAATGAATGCATTGCATTCTATTTCCTCCTTTAGTTCTGTTAATATTTGTTTCAGGTATGTTGGTGCTCCTGTATTGGGTGCATATATATTTATAATGGTTATATCCTCTTGATGGACTGAGCCCTTTATCATTATGTAATGTCCTTCTTTGTCTTTTGTTACTTTCTTTATTTTGAAGTCTGTTTTGTCTGATACCAGAATTGCAACACCTGCTTTCTTCTCTCTGTTGTTTGCTTGAAATATCTTTTTCCATCCCTTGACTTTAAGTCTGTGCGCGTCTTTGGGTTTGAGGTGAGTCTCTTGTAAGCAGCATATGGATGGATCTTGCTTTTTTATCCATTCTATTACTCTGTGTCTTTTGATTGGTGCATTCAGTCCATTTACATTTAGGGTGATTATTGAAAAGTATGAATTTATTGCCATTGCAGGCTTTAAGTTTGTGGTTACCAAAGGTTTAGGGTTAGCTTCTTTACTGTCTTACTGTCTAACTTAACTCGCTTGTTGAGCTATTATAAACACAATCTGATGATTCTTTATTTCTCTCCCTTCTTATTCCTCCTCCTCCCTTCTTCATATGTTGGGTGTTTTGTTGTGTGCTCTTTTTAGGAGTGCTCCCATCTAGAGCAGTCCCTGTAGGATGCCCTGTAGAGGTGGTTTGTGGGAGGCAAATTCCCTCAACTTTTGCTTGTCTGGGAATTGTTTAATCCCTCCTTCATATTTAAATGATATTCGTGCTGGATACAGTAGTCTTGGTTCGAGGCCCTTCTGTTTCATTGCATTAAGTATATCATGCCATTCTCTTCTGGCCTGTAGGGTTTCTGTTGAGAAGTCTGATGATAGCCTGATGGGTTTTCCTTTGTAGGTAACCTTTTTTTTCTCTCTGGCTGCTTGTAATACTTTGTCCTTGTCTTTGATCTTTGCCATTTTAATTATTATGTGTCTTGGTGTTGCCCTCCTTGGATCCCTTGTCATGGGAGTTCTGTGTACCTCTGTGGTCTGAGAGGCCATTTCTTCCCCTAGTTTGGGGAAATTTTCAGCAATTATTTCTTCAAAGACATTTTCTATCCCCTTTTCTCTCTCTACTTCTTCTGGAATGCCTATGATTCTTATATTATTTCTTTTATATTGATCACTCAGCTCTCTTAAAATTCTTTCATTCCTGGAGATCCTTTTATCTCTCTCTGCATCAGCTTCTCTGCGTTCCTGTTCTCTGTTTTCTAGTCCATTAATGGTCTCTTGCATCTCGTCCATTCTGTTTTGAAGTCCTTCCAGAGCTTGTTTTATTTCTGAATTCTCCTTCCTTAGTTCTTGCATATTTCTCTGCAAGTCCATCAGCATGGTTATGACTTTTGTTTTGAATTCTTTTTCAGGTAGACTGGCTAAATCTATCTCCCCAGATTCCTTCTCAGGGGAAGATGTAGCAGATGCTGAAGCTGTCTGGGTTAGTCTTGTCTGGATCATATTTTTTTGCCTTTTCATGTTGACAGGTGCTATTGACTGTCAGCTGGGAGGGCCAAAATTTTCACTTACTACTGGCCTTTCTTTACTGGGGCAACAGCGACCCCTAGTGGCTTGTGTTGGGTAATTGCGTGTAGAGTGGGTCTTTGTGTCTTGCCTGGCCGGGAGGGAGAAATTTCCCTTTCTGTGGGCGGAATTTGTCTCAGGCTGCTTCTCTGCTTTCGCAGCGCCCGGTGGGGTGATGGATGGGGGGGCTGCTTGACTGTTTGCCTCCGTGAGGGGTCTCAGAGCTGTTGCCCAGGGGCTTAGTGCACCCGGTTTTCCCTGTAATTTCCAGCTGCTGTACTGTGACCTGGGTTGTTTCCGTCAAGCTGTTAAGTCCCTGTCCCTTTAAGACTTTCAAAAAGCCCCCGCTTTTCTTTGTCACAGGGGCATCAGCTTCAGCACCCGCTCAGAGGTCTTACTCCCTGTTCCCCCAGTATCCAGGGTCCCCTGGGCATGTACTGTGTCTGCGCTCTGGCCCGGATGGCTGGGGCTGGGTGTTCGGCAGTCCTGGGCTCCGTCTCCCTCCCGCTCTGCCTATTGTTCTCCCGCCGGGAGCTGGGGGGAGGGGCGCTCGGGTCCCGCCGGGCCGGGGCTTGTATCTTACCCCTTTCACCAGTCGCTGGGTTCTCGCTGGTGTAGCTGCAGTCTGGCCACTGTCCTGCGTCTTCTGGTCTCTCTTTTAGGGCTAGTTGTGTTTGTTGTATTTTCAAAAGTATATATGTTTTTGGGAGGAGATTCCCACTGTCCTACTCACGCCGCCATGTTGGCTCCGCCCATGTCTTTGCTGAGAGTTTTTAACATGAATGGATGTTGAACTTTGTCAAATGCTTTTTCAGCATCTATGGAGATGATCATGTGGTTCTTGTCTTTCTTTTTGTTGATGTGGTGGATGATGTTGATGGACTTTCGAATGTTGTACCATCCTTGCATCCCTGGGATGAATCCCACTTGGTCATGGTGTATGAACCTTTTGATGTAGTTTTGAATTCAGTTTGCTAATATTTTGTTGAGTATTTTTGCATCTACGTTCATCAGGGATATTGGTCTGTAATTTTATTTTTTGGTGGGGTCTTTGCCTGGTTTTGATATTACGGTGATGTTGGCTTCATAGATTGAGTTTGGGAGTATTCCCTCCTCTCCTCTTCTATTTTTTGGAAAACTTTAAGGAGAATGGGTATTATATCTTCTCTGTATGTCTGATAAAATTCTGAGATAAATCCATCTGGCCCGGGGGTTTTGTTTTGGGGTAGCTTTTTGATTAGAGCTTCAATTTCTTTGCTGGTAATTGGTTTGTTTAGATTTTGTGTTTCTTCCTTGGTCAGTCCTGGAAGGTTGTATTTTTCTAGGAAGTTGTCCATTTCTTCTAGGTTTTCCAGCTTCTTAGTGCATAGGTTTTCATAGTAGTCTCTAATAATTCTTTATATTTCTGTTGGGTCCATCATGATGTTTCCTTTCTCGTTTCTGATTCTGTTGATGTGTGTTGATTCTCTTTTTCTCTTAATAAGTCTGGCTAGAGGCTTATCTATTTTGTTTATTTTCTCGAAGAACCAGCTCTTGGTTTCATTGATTTTTTTTCTACTGTTTGGTTCTTCTCAATTTTATTTATTTCTTCTCTGATCTTTATTATGTCCCTCCTTCTGCTGAGTTTAGGCCTCATTTGTTCTTCTTTTTCCAATTTTGATAATTGTGACATTAGACCATTCATTTGGGTTTGTTCTTCCTTCTTTAAATATGCGTGGATTGCTATATACTTTCCTCTTAAGACTGCTTTCACTGCATCCCACAGAAGTTGGGGCTTTGTGTTGTTGTTGTCATTTGTTTTCATATGTTGCTGGATCTCCATTTTAATTTGGTCATTGATCCATTGACTATTTAGGAGCGTGTTGTTAAGCCTCCATGTGTTTGTGAGCCTTTTGGCTTTCTTTGTACAATTTATTTCTAGTTTTACACCGTTGTGGTCTGAAAAGTTGGTTGGTAGAATTTCAATCTTTTGGAATTTACTGAGGCTCTTTTTGTGGCCTAGTATGTGGTCTATTTTGGAGAATGTTCCATGTGCACTTTAGAAGAATGTGTATCCTGTTGCTTTTGGATGTAGAGTTCTATAGATGTCTATTAGGTCCATCTGTTCTAGTGTGTTGTTCAGTGCCTCTGTGTCCTTACTTATTTTCTGTCTGATGGATCTGTCCTTTGAAGTGAATGGTGTGTTGAAGTCTCCTAAAATGAATACATTGCATTCTATTTCCTCCTTTAGTTCTGTTAGTATTTGTTTCACGTATGCTGGTGCTCCTGTGTTGGCTGCATATGTATTTATAATGGTTACATTCTCTTGTTGGACTGAGCCTTTTATCATTATGTAATGTCCTTCTTTATCTCTTGTTACTTTTTTTGTTTTGAAGTCTATTTTGTCTGATACTAGTACTGCAATACCTGCTTTTTTCTTCCTGTTGTTTGTATGAAATATCTTTTTCCATCCCTTGACTTTTAGTCTGTGCATGTCTTTGGGTTTGAGGTGAGTCTCTTGTAAGCAGTATATAGATGGGTCTTGTTTTTTTATGCATTCAGTGACTCTATGTCTTTTGATTGGTGCATTCAGTCCATTTACATTTAGGGTGATTATCAATAGGTATGTAGTTATTGCCATTTCAGGCTTTAGATTCATGGTTACCAAAGGTTCCAGGTTACTTTCCTTACTATCTAAGAGTCTAACTTAACTCAGTATGCTGTTACAAACACAATCTAAAGTTTTTTTTCTCTTTCTCCTCCTTTTTCTTCCTCCTTCATTCTTTATATATTAGGTATCAAATTCTGTACTTTTTGTCTAGCCCTTGATTGACTTTGGGGATAGTTAATTTACTTTTGCATTTGCTTCATAATTTGCTGTTCTACTTTCTTTACTGTGGTTTTATTACCTCTGGTGACAGCTATTCAACCTTAGGAACACTTCCATCTATAGCAGTCCCTCCAAAATAGACTGTAGTGATGGTTTGTGGGAGGTAAATTCTCTCAGCTTTTGCTTATCTGGAAATTGTTTAATCCCTCCTTCAAACTTAAATGATAATCTTGCTGGATAAAGTAATCTTGGTTCCAGGCCCTTCTGCTTCATGGCATTAAATACATCATGCCACTCCCTTCTTGCCTGTAAGGTTTCTGCTGAGACATCTGATGTTAGCCTGATGGGCTTTCCTTTGTATGTGATCTTATTTCTCTCTCTGGCTGCTTTTAACAGTCTGTCCTTATCCTTGATCCTTCCCATTTTAATTACTATGTGTCTTGGTGTTGTCTTCCTTGGTTCCCTTGTGTTGGGAGATCTGTGGATCTCCATGGCCTGAGAAACTATCTCCTTCCCCAGATTGGGGTAGTTTTCAGCAACTGCCTCCTCAAAGACACTTTCTATCCCTTTCTCTCTCTCTTCTTCTTCTGGTATCCCTATAATGCGAATATTGTTCCGCTTGGATTGGTCACACAATTCTCTCAATATTCTTCCATTCTTAGAGATCCTTTTTTCTCTCTGTGCCTCTGCTTCCTTGTATTCCTCTTCCCTAGTTTCTATTTCATTTATTGTCTCCTCCACCATATCCAAACTGCTTTTAATACCCTCTATTGTGCTCTTCAATGATTGTATCTCTGACCTGAATTCATTTCTGAGTTCTTGGATGTCTTTCTGTACCTCCATTAGAATGTTAATGATTTTTATTTTGAACTCCCTTTCAGGAAGAGTCACAAGGTCCATATCATTTAAATATTTCTCGGGAGTTGTATTAATTATTTTCCTCTGGGCAAGGTTCCTTTGGCATTTCATGTTTGTATATGTCTCCCTCTAGTGTCCAGAAGCTCTATTCTGGAGCTGCTCAGCCCCTGAAGCAATGTTGGGGGTCACAGGGGAGTGGTACTGGTGCCTGGGAAGAGGAATGAGCTTTTCCCCACCTCCCGACTGCTGTGCCTGTCTCCACTGCCTGAGCCAGTGGGCCAGGCACACAGGTATAAGTTTTTGTCCCAGAGCAGCCGGATATGGATCCCTGCTTTGCACAAGTGGCCGGAATCCCAGTCTCCCCAGGAACTCTGCTTGTATTAACTTTCCAACCCAGTAGTCAGGCGAATCTCATGAAAGCACCATGAAATGTAGGTTTGTGCTCCCAGAGCAGATCTCCGGAGCTAGGTATTCAGCAGTCCCAAGCCTTCCACTCCCTCTCTGCTCCATTTCTTTTCCTCCCGCCAGTGAGGTGGGGTGTGGCAAGGGCTAGGGTTCCACAGAGCCAAAGCTCTGGTACATTACCCCGTTTGGTGAGGTCTGCTCTTTTCTCCAGGTGTGTGCAGTCTGACGCTGTCCTCTTTCCTGTTGCTCTCTCAGGATTAGTTGCACCAACTATATTTTCTAATTGTATCCAGTTTTAGGAGAAAGCTTCTGTCTCTCCTCTCATGCCACCATCTTTAATCCCAAAAGTCTGTAGCTACGATTTTGAACGGACCAGGTGAAATGGAGTTAGGAAGGGAAACAGACCAGGGGAAACTGAGGGACTCAGCCGAAAATAGTCCATGCAGCGGAGAGCAGACTGAGGTCCCAGGTTGGGGAAGGAGGGCGCAGGGCTGCCAGTGGCCGGTCAGGGCCCCATGCTCACACTCCTTCCCGGGTTTTGGCACCAAATTTAAGATAAATTCTAACTGAAATAAGCAGGTGACGAGAGGCAGCAAAGGGCCAGGCAGTTTATTTGAGTGCAATTCCTGGGTGATGTTCCCCGGTCTGGCTATTACAGGCTGGGGAAGGCATGCTCATCGGGGCAGGCAGTGAGTTTTTAAAGAAGGTAGGGGGTGGCAGAGCTTAGATTTACAGCAGCACAAGGATTGGCTAGCCTAAGGCACATTTTTCAGGTTGGGAGGGGACAGCAGCCGGGGACTTTGGCACGTCATCAGTGTCCCACGTGCTCACCCCTCCCTCTGGTGCCTCCAACCTTACAGCCTATTTATTATGTTATATACCTAGTGCTTTGTGCCTGAGCACTTCTTAAAACTTGGTATTGCTCCAATGTTGTTCTGGAGGAAAAAGAGGCCCACAGGGGTGATGTCACTTGTCCGCTTGTAAATAAAACCAGAAATTGGACATTGATCTGGCTGTACCATAGGAAAGTGGAACATTTTATCTTTAAACTTCACCTAGTGTCTTTAATGGCTCCAGGGTGTCCAACAACTAAAACAGGCACCAAGGTGTAAAAAAAAGAAGTCCCATCCTCAGAGTTTAGGTCTTGGAGAAAAGACACAGGTTTGGATGACTGAGATACAAGAAACACGGGAAGAAGCTCTGAAGACTGAAGGCTGTGCTTGTGACTTGGAATGATGAGGGGACACCTGATTCCTAGAATATGACTGTTTGGATCATTTTTACTTACTTAGAGTGTAAGGCCGAGGAGAGGAAATCCCAGGGCAAAATACCTCTAAAAACCAAAATCAGTCAAAGGGAGAAATAAAGTTTAAAATCTGTTTATTGCTTACAAGCTGCAGTTAGGGCCCTTCTCTCTTTCCTGCTCAAGCAGAAGCAAAAAACCAGCCCTCCCCCTCACCTCTCAGGTACAGATAAGCCCTCTGTTGCCCAGGTAATTATCCACTGATATGAACTTCTTTCCACCCCTCAGGAATGATGCAAATGCAGTAAAGCCATACTTCTTTCCACCTATGAATGCCTATTGAAATGCAGATATACTAAAGCCAGGCAAGATATTCTGGAAATGTTACAATTTTACCCACCTCAACTCAATTCTGATGCTATCTACCCAGAGACAGTACCAAATTCTCCAGGTTAAGGGCTCCGTCCTGCAAGACTTTCCTCCAGCTCCCACTTCAGAGGCTGGTTGCAAGCCTGAAGCAGTTAGCTATGCTTCTGACCTACTGGCTACAGATTGGAGGCTCTCATGACCTCCCCCTTAGATTCAATTAATTTGCTAGAGCGGCTCACAGAACTCAGGAAAACACATTTATCAGTTCAATAAAGGATACTGTAAAGGATACAAGTTAACGGCCAGATGAAGAGATACATAGGGCAAGGTCCCAAATCAGGGAGCTTCTATCCTCCTGGAGCCTGGGGCCTAGCTCAGTGGTATGCAGAGGCAGTCTGGTTCTCCAAGCATAGATGCTCTCTCCAACTGAGAAGTAGGATCCAGCAGAGCAGAGAGCTACTAGCTCTTCTCAGGGGTTTTTGTGAGGGCTTCATTGCCTGGTCATGAGTGACTAAATTATTGACCATTGGCTGATTCAGCCTCCAGTCCCTGCTCTTGGGTGGTGTCCAAAAGTCTCTCATTAATATGCAAATCACCCATTTTACCTTTAAGACTGCAGTGTTTTCAGAAACCGTGGATGAAGACCACATATAAATGACCAAATATGTTTTCTTATAATTCATTATATCTCGCCTGCCTTTCTTGCATCTGCATATCACATCTGCATATCAATAGGTGATTACAAGGGTGTGCAAGGGTTTATCTGGACTGGAGAGGTTGGGTGGAGCTCTCTCTGCTTCAGCCTGGTCAAGAGTGAGATGGGACAATGACTGATTTTCCCCCGGGGTTACAATCCTTATGGTTTCCAAAGGTGTATTTTGTTAATTTAAAATAATCTTTTTTCTTTAATTAAATGATTATCATCATTTTTTCCTGTTCAGCAGTCTAAGTGTTTAAGGATATAGAATTTTATCTGAGCTGAGTACTTCACTATAGGCTCTGCCAGCATTAGAGAAACCTTCCTCACTGGGCAAGACCACACTTGTATAAAACAGGATTGCAAGACACCTAGAGGTAGAGATGAGCTTAGTGATACACAGACTGTGCCTTCACTTATCCTGAATGAAGGTCAGGTCCCTCAGTTATCTAGTGGGCCCAAGGCCCCAGAAGGAGGTCAGTGCACTCAGACTGTGGGAACAGACAACAAATAACACTGGGGCTCCTTGTGTAGAGGAAGAAAAAAAATACTTTTCTTCTACTCATCTTAGGTTTTCCAACTAGAGCCCTGCAAATCAGACTGTAACTCTGGGGAGAAGAAATCCTGTGGCAAAATACCTCTAAAATCAAAATCAGTCAAAGGGAGAAGTAAAGTTTAAAACCCATTTATTGCTTACAAACTGTGGTCCAGGGCCATTTCTCTCTCCTGCTCCGGCAGAAGTAAGCGAGAGCTCCCCTCAACCTCTCAGGTTCAGGTAAGCCCTGGGTCACCCAGGTAATTACCTATTGATATAAAGATGAACTACGACTCTCCACCCCTTAGGTACGCCTGTTGATATGCATATGCACTAAAGCCAGGTGAGATATTCTGGAAATACAATTTACCCATGCAGACTAACAAAGGACAGATTACTAAGAGAAAAACAAGCTTATTAACATGTTGTTAAACATACAAAACGTATATATTGGCATCTCTCCCCAGTTCCTGGTAGAGAGCTCCTAAATCCCCAGGAACTTCCTGGGTCATAGGAATGTCTCATATTCTAATGGCCTGAGAGGTTCAGGATAGGGGCAGGTCATCAGAAAGACCAAGCCATGATTAGAAGCTTGGAACTTTTAGCCCCACTTCCCATTCTCTGGGAAGGGAAGAGGGATAACGATTGAGTTAATGGTTTATCCTGCATACATGATCAAGCCTCCATAGAAATCCCCAAAGTATAAGATACAGAGAGCTTCTAGATTGGTGAACACATCCATGTGCTGGGAGGGTGACATACCCCAACTCCAAGAGGACAGAAGTTCCTCTGCTAGGGACCTTTCTGGACTTCATCTTATGTATCATTTAGCTGTTCATCTGTATGCTTTATTGTATCTTTTGCTTTATAATAAACAAACAAAGTGTTTCTCTGAGTTCTGTGAACAGTTCTAATACATGATTGAACCTGAAGAGGGGGTCCTGGGAACCTCCAAGTAATAGCAGGTCCATCAGAAGCAACTTGGGAGTAGGAGGGTTGGCACAGTCTGTGGGGTCTGCTCTAACATCAGTTAATGTCAGGATTGAATTGAATTGAATTGTAGGACACCCATCTTCATATGGGGAAAAAAACCCCACATATCTGTTTTTAGAAGTAAAGTGAAGTGTTGTGAGTGTGGTAGTAGTGAGAGAATAAAGGAGAAACAGGGAGTTTTTCCCAGACACATGTGCATCATGCATACGTGTGGGACCACTCAAAGATGAATAACTCAAAGGAGTGATTAGACTTTGGAACAATAAATTTTTAGAGAGGTGATAGGACAAAGGAAAACAGCTTTCTAGGTGACAAATATGGGGAGGTAATGGTAGATAAAGGCTAGTTCTAGCAATATTTGTTACGTAGATTCCACTAGTGCTATCTCTGGACTGACAAGGGGCTAGAGTTGTCTATGGTGATTTTTATCTGTTTTTCCTGGTAAAGAGGTGGGGGGACACCTTTACAAATATATGTACTTCTTCTGGGTAAATAGGAGGAAGACAGAGGGCTTTTCTCATACCTGTTTTGTCTCAGTTGCTTTCAACTCAAAATAATTCTTACACCAAAGTGGTAGTTTTGGGGGTGGAATATTCTGTTATCCTTCACTTTCTAGCTAAACCCAGCCTCTATCAGTGTGACTAGGAGAACTTCTCATGCTGGGGATTGTGGGTGATGGTCTGACCTCTTCTATCTTCCTCTGGGTGGAGATGGAGGACCAGCTATGCCTCTGACATACAAAAATAACTCTTTTGCTTCATTTCCCCTATTCCTAGAAAGATGAGGACCACGATATCAACAATATCAACAAACACCAATTTTTATATAAACTATAAATTATTACAACATTTAGCAAGGTCATGACATTTTTTGGTCATTATTAATGTTCTTTGTGTCTTGGCTGACTTCACCACAGTCTTGCCCTTAGCCAGTTCAGGTATAATAATTTAGGTCTGACATGGAGTGTACTTTTCAAAACCCATGTATAGTTAAGGCCTACCTGAGCATACCTGAATCATCATAAAAACTGCCAACAATTATGCCAGCAAAAACTATTTGCTGAGATTTTTAAATATTTCAAGATAGCAGGCTCTAGCACAGTCTGGAAATTATAAACTTATTTTCCAGTACTGGGACCCCCATGAAAATTACCTTTTATTTCTAATCTCTTTCCCATTTGAAACATCTCACTGTAAGCCAATTTTAACTCTTCTCTCACACTTCACTTGCTTATTGCCCAGGCAGGGTCAGTGGATCTGGTAGCTTTTTGCACCTACTGCATCTTAAAGGGCTATGGCTCTGATTATTAATCAACATGTCAGTGGTTAACAGAGTCACTGCTATTTTGATTTTCCTGCTCTTTTCTTCAGTTGGCAGAGGCGGCTGCAGCTTTCCCTCCAACCCCACCCGAGTTTGAAAGGCATCAAACAAATTGAAGAACTTAGACCTTCTGATCTCTGGGTCACCTTATTGGTCACCCAGGGGATTTTGCAAATGTGGACTCATTAAAGAGGAATGGAGAGCATGATCATTGCTATTATCTTGCTTCCCCCAGCTCAGGCTGACCATATGTGGAATTTTTAGAGTTATTATATGCACCAATTCAATGCAGGTTCATTAAGGACCCATCAAAAAACCAGCACTGTTCTAGGAAATAGCAGTGAAGAAAACAGACCACATTTCTGACCTCACAGGATTTACATTATATTTTCTATGCTATTTAAGCCAAGGAGACTTTGCTTCTTTCCTTACTCATCTGGAGAAGGCAGGAACAAAGGAGAATATTGATAAACCTGGAAATAGGGCCGGAGAGTATCAGGGAAGGAGGCCTTCGGGAATGTGAAGATGTGGGAGCCAGTAGTCATGTTATAAAAGGATACAAATCCTACGTCAAAATCCAGAAAAACCCCCACAACCATGGGATGCTCCCTCAGTTGAAGGGATGTTAGAGGAGAGGTAAGTGCCACATAGCCTTTCTTTTTGCACAGTCTGATGGCCCAGAATCCAGACTGAGGCTTCTGTTTCATGCCTATGCCCCTTGGCACATTTTCCAAACAGACTCCTAAATCCCACCCAGTTCCTTCTCCCACATCCACTTCAAAGTAATGTCTTCCTGAAGTGAAGCCTTCACAGCCCAAGATACAAGGTAAGGCACTAAATCTCCTAGAAGAAGCATCAAGATTCTCCTGGGGGTATCCACGAGTGACTTGTCTCCGATCCTCGGACAGAAGCAGTTCGTGATGAGCTGTATCTGGATCCAGAGTCACACTGACTGGGGGTAAAAAAAAAGACATTTTTTGTTGCTGAGAGTACAGTTTATTTTAAATAAAGCCAGCCTGTGTTCAAATCCAAGTGTTGTTTCTTACTAGCTGTGTGAACTCAGCCAAGTCATTCTCAGAGCCTCAGTTTTGTTAATGATAAAGGAGAAATCATATATGTCACAAGGAATGGTGGGGAGGATTGAGCTCACGTATGCTTGGTGCTTGGTAAAATTCCTAGAATATGGCAAGTGCCCTTTAAATGATAGTAGTAATAACAACAATAATAATAATAATAATATCATCATCATCATCCTCTTAGTCACTCAGAGAAGCCAAGGACCAGAATTAACCAGAGTTGACATGGTTACTATCCTCTCCAAAGCCAATGAGAAGCACTAGAGGACACCGTAGGGTAAAAAGAAGCATAGTTTGAAGTATTTAGTACCCCAAGTCTCTTCCAGCTGGCTATGAGTTGGAGAGTCTGCATTTCTGTGCTTCTGTTCATACTCTCCTGTACTTCTAGCTCCCTCCATCTGCCACTGAGGCTTAGGGAGATGATGGCTTCCCACTTATTCCTAGCCCTGGGTGCTTCACTGTTGCTTGCTGACTACCCTCACAAATAAAAAAACTCTAGAGACCAGGAGATCTCTGAAATAAAAGGACTTATTGAGCCATTACAGATGCTAGCCAGAAAATGGACTGAGTCCTAAGACAGGAAGATTCTGCTTCACCTGCAGCCAGGCTAGTTAACAGAAACAACTTGTCCACCAGACTCAAGAAACAGGGGACATTTCTAAGGGGCCTCAAGGAAAGAACATTCTTTAAATTTACATTAGCTACAGATAAGGAAGGCAGGCTAATGCAAACCGGGAAAGTCCTGGGATAGGTTGTAGTCCACAGGCTCGTGGATTGGTTGTTGATGATGGTCAGATACTGTTCATGGGTATCTAGATGATTGTTGAAATGACTTCATCCAAGAACATGGAGTTTCTGGTTAATTATACCCCTTGGCTATTGACTGATGACTTTCCCTTGTCTCTTTCCCTCATTCTCTGGCCCTTATGTCACTTAATTTAGGACAATTCAGAATTTTTCCTTATCATTTCCTCCTTTTCATCAAAATATTTCTCAGAAATCATCACTGATGAATGTCTGTTGTGAATTTAAGTATGTTTAAAATGGACCTTTTATGTTCAGGGTGTTGTTCCACATTGCTAGGAAGGCTCATTCCTAGGAAGTCATGTCCCACAGAGGAGAAGATTTATAAAGAATGAGATAAGAAATCCCAGGCCAATTATGGGCAACCAGAGGGTGAGGAAAAGAGAGAGAGAGAGAGAATCATCAGTTACTCTCCTCAGGTAACTTAAAATTTTTCCTTTCAAAGAGTATCTTCTGGAAAGGTATAGGTGGCTAATTCAATCTGTTGAACAAGCATAATGTTGGTTGAGGTTTGGTTCCTAGACTTACATAATTGGGAAGAACAAGTACAAAGTTCAGATAAAATACACCAAGCAAAATTCAAAATAGGGCAACAAATAAATTCTGAAAGATTGCTAATCCATGAACCCCAAATCATTTTAATATCTCCCCCAAATCAGGGTTAGAACACTCAGGGCCCTTATTTTTGTAACAGCAGTAGCTCAATCAAACAAATCAAAAAAATTTTATGATGGTGCTTGGGCTTTAGATTTCTGTAGCCTGATTGCCCAAATTTAGTGTTAAGAAAGGTAACAGGAAAGGAAATAGAAGGAATATAGATTGGGGTGATTTTGAATCCTTCAGGATATACAGGCCTGGTCCGGACTCTTGGGTAGAAGCAGTCAACTTCAGGATGTCAGCAGCTTCTCTTCCTAGTCAGGTGGAGTTTGAGAATGGAAATGGGAGTGATAGGCCATTTAGGTGGGCTACATTTTTAAGGAAGAAACATGGATCCAGGAGAGAATGCCCTAGAGACTGGCTGCACAGGGATTCAGAAGAAGTACTTGGAATAGACCTTTACATTGGGCTTGTAAAGAACTTTTGCAGAGGTGCCTTTTCTAGTCCACAAAATCTCCAGGTTGGATTCTGTGGGGTGGAAAGTCACTCTTCTTGCTATGGTAAAAATAGTGTTTTATTAAAGAGTGATTTTTATTAACAGCTTTAATAAGCTCTTGGCAGTTAAGTAAGGATTCCCCCTTTTATAACTAAAGAGTCTAAGGCCACAGTGGAAAGATGCATAGGTATTTCTGTTACTATTTCAAAAAGGGGAAAGCTAATGTTTTTCAAAAGGAGTGGACCTCAGATTCAAAAGAGCTATAGGTAAGGTTTTTTGACCAAGAAAATTTTAAGACTTCCACAAGTGTGATGGAGTCTTTATAATTCCATTTATTCTTTTTACTAACCCAGAAAGATTGTAGATGGTATGTGCAATGAAAATGTTGTAATATTAGCTAGATGACACATACTTGCTAAACAATTTGTCCAGTAAAATGAGTTCTCCTATCACTGTATAGAGTGGAAGGGGTTTCCAGGTAGGTATAATTTTTTGTATCAGTATTTTAGCCACAGAGGTGACAGTGGCATGGCAAACAGGGAAAACCTCAACACATCCAGAAACATGCATACAGTAACAAGAACATATTGATAACCCACACTAGATGGCAGGTGAATGAAGTCCAGCTGCAGGTGTTCAAAAGGTTCAGAGGAAGAAGGTAAAACAGAATTTGCCAGGGAGACAGGAAGGACCAAGCTGCTGTCTAGGGTTTCCCAAAGCCCTGACTGCCTATTGACTTTACAATCATTGTTAGTGCATCTTAATTTCTCAGACTGAGGAGGAGACTACTATCAATTTGCAAGGATATCAGAATGGCAAATGTCTGGCAGCAAGGGTCTTTTTTTTTTTCTTGTAGAAGCAGAATGGACTGTATCTACAGGCACCACAATTTTTATAGACTGTTACTGTGGCCTTTTCATGAGTCAGCTGGGGCATTTCCCTGGGGATCAGGTTTAGTTCTTTCAGTGGGAAACTCAATTTTGATGACAGCAATTTCAGAAGATAAGAGAATACTTGCAAGTGATAACATCATACCAGGACATATCTAATATCTAGGAATTCCACATGATTTCTAGAACATTTATATACCTATACAAATACAACAAGAAGACTTAGTATTACTTCTTATTCAACAATGCTTCCCATGTAAGTTTAATAAATAAGTCTAATTAGTTTAAGAATTTAGAATTTGATTTGGGGAAGTTTGTCAGAAGTATTAAAAATAGACCCTTTTGGATCTTAGAAGCTAGGAGATTAAAGATGGCAGCCTGATAGGAGAGACAGAGAACTCCTCCCAAAACCACATATAATATGAACATGTAGTTAATACAACTAATCCTAAAAGAGCACCAGGAAAGAAGGCTGCACCAGGCTGCATATACCTGGAGAACAGAGCAGACCTCACGAAACAGGGTAATGTACCAAAGCCTTGATCCAGCGGGACCCAAGCCCTTCTCCCACCCCAGCTCACCAGCAGGAGGAGGAGAAACAGAGTGGGGAGGGGGTGGAAGCCTAGGACTACTGAACTCCCAGCCCTGGAGATCTGCTTTGGGAACACAAACCTACATTGCATGTTGCTATGGAGATTAGTGGGGTTGGAAAGCTAAGACAGATGGAATACTTGGAGAGATGGGGATTCCAGCCATTTGTGGAGGACAGGGATCCACATCTGGCTGCTCCAGGAAAAAGGAAAGGTGGATGGTCTGAGAGGCTTCCTACCAGCAAGAGGGCTGCTGAAGGTGCAGGGATTGCACAGAGCTTGCTGTTTGGGAGAAAGGAGAGGTGAACAAGATTGTCTGGGCTTGCTCTGCCCAGCAGATTGGGAACTTTCAGGAGCTTCATGCTGGCTGGCTACTCAGCTCTGAGGCCCCCACTATGATACTCAGCCTGCTGAGCATAACTCCTGGCCTGCGGGCCCTGGCTCACAAACTGGCAGTCCATGTCCAGCTGTCCAGCCAGCCAGAGGGCAGCTACAAACACAAAGCACAGAGTCTTACACCTGTGTGCTCCACCCACTGGTTCTGACAGTGGAGACAGGCATAGCAGCCAGGAAGCAGGAAACAGCTCTTTCCTCCCCAGGCACCAGCGCTGCTCCCCTGTGATGCCCAACATCACTCCAGGGGCTGGGCAGCTCCAGAGACTAGAGCTTCTGGGCACTATAGGGTGCCATATTTAAATATGAACTGTCAAAAAAACCTGGTTCAACCCAAAATCTCACAAACAGAAGAAAAAGACCTAGTCTTCCTCAAAGAGAGTTCAAAACAAAAATCATAAACATGCTCATGGAGGTACAGAAAAATATTCAAGAACTCAGGGACAAATTTAGGACAGAGACTCAATCATTAAGAAATTCCATATCTGAAATGAAACATACAATGGAGAGATTTAAAAGCAGATTAGATGTAGTAGAGGAGACAGTAAATGGAATAGAAATTAGAAAAGAGGAATACAAAGAAGCTAAGGCACACAGAGAAAAAAGGATCTCTGGAAATGAAAGAATATTGAGAGAATTGTGTGACCAATCCAAATGGAATAATATTTGCATTATAAGTTAACAGAAGAAGAAGAGAGAGAAAAAGGGATAGAAAGTGTCTTTGAGGAGGTGATTGCTGAAAATTTCCCCAGTCTGGGGAAGGGGATAGTCTCTCAGGCCATGGAGGTGCACAGATCTCCCAACACAAGGAACCCAAGGAAGACAACACCAAGACACATGATAATTAAAATGACAAATATCAAGGATAAGGACAGACTTTTAAAAGGAGCTAGAGAGAGAAAAAAATTCACATACAAAGAAAAACCCATCAGGCTATCATCAGAATTCTCAACAGAAACCTTACAGGCCAGAAAGGACTGGCATGATAAATTTAATGCAATGAAACAGAAGGGCCTCAAACCAAGAGTACTCTACCCAGCAAGGTTATCATTTAAATTTGAAGGAGGGATTAAACAATTTTCACATAAGCAAAGCTAAGAGGATTTACCTCCCACAATAAGCAAAAGCTGAGAGAATTTACTTCCCACAAACCACCTCTACAGTGTATTTTGGAGGGACTGCTATAGATGGAAGTGTTCCTAAGGCTAAATAGCTGTCACCAGATGTAATAAACCCTCAGTAAAGAAAGTAGAACAGTTAGTTACTAAGAAAATGCAAAATAAAATCAACTACCCCAAAGTCAGTCAAGGGATAGACAGAGTACAGATTATGATACCTAATATATAAAGAATGGAGGAGGATGAAAAAAGAGGAGAAAAAAAGATCTTTAGATTGTATTTGTAATAGCATACTAAGTGAGTTAAGTTAAACCCTTAGATAGTAAGGAAGTTAACCTTGAACCTTTGGTAATCATGAATCTAAAGCCTGCAATGGCAATAAGTACATACTTATCCATACTCACCCTAAATGTAAATGGTCTGAATGCACCAATCAAAAGACATAGAGTTGCTGAATGGATAAAAAAACAAGACCCACCTATATGCTCCCTACAAGAGACTCATTTTAAACCCAAAGACATACACAGACTAAAACTGAAGGGATGGGAAAAGATATCTCATGCAACTAATAGGGAGAAAAAAGCAGGAGTTGCAGTACTTGTATCAGACAAAATAGACAAAGAAGGACATTACATAATGATAAAGGGGTCAATCCAACAAGAATATATGACTATTATAAATACCTATGCACCCAACACAGGAGCACCTACATATGTGAAACAAATACTAACATAATTATAGAGGGGAATAGAATGCAATGCATTCATTTTAGGAGACTTCACCAGACCACTCACTCCAAAGAACAGATCAACCAGACAGAAAATAAGTAAGGACACAGGCACTGAACAACACATTAGAACAGATGGACCTAACAGACATCTACAGAACTCTACACCCAAAAGCAGCAGAATACACATTCTTCTCAAGTGCACATGGAACATTTTCAAGAATAGATAATAAACTAGGCCACAAAAAGAGCCTTGGTAAATTTTAAAAGATTGAAATTGTACCAGCCAGCTTCTCAGAGCACAAAGGTATGAAACTAGAAATAAATTATGCAAAGAAAATGAAAAATCCCACAAACACAGGGAGGCTTAACAACATGGTCCTAAATAACCAATGGATCAATGACCAAATAAAAACAGAGATCAAGCAATATATGGAGACAAATGACAACAATAATTCAACACCACAAAATCTGTGGGACACAGTGAAGTCTGTGCTAAGAGGGAAGTATATTGCAATACAGGCCTACCTCAGGAAAGAAGAACAACCCCATAAGAACAATCTAAACTCACAATTAGTGAAACTAGAAAAAGAACAAATGAGGTCCAAAGTCAATAGAAGGAGGGACATAATAAAGATTAGAGCAGAAATAAATAAAATTGAGAAGAATAAAACAATAGAAAGAATCAATGAAAGCAAGAGCTGGTTGTTCAAGAAAATAAACAAAATAGACAAACCCCTAGCCAGACTTATCAAGAAAAAAAGAGAGTGTACACACATAAACAGAATCAGAAATCAGAAAGGAAAAAATCACTATGGACACTACAGAAATACAAACAATTATGAGAGAATACTATGAAAAATTATATGGTAACAAACTGGATAACCTAGAGGAAATGGACAACTTTCTAGAAAAATACAACCTTCCAAAGCTGACCAAGGAAAAAACAGAAAATCTGAACCAATTACCAGCAAAGAAATTGAATTGGTAATCAAAAAACTACCTAAGAACAAAACTCCTGGACCAGTTGGTTTTACTGCTCAATTTTATCAAACATTTAGTGAAGACCTAATACGCACCCTCCTTAAAGTTTTCCAAAAAGTAGAAGAGGGGGGAATACTCCCAAACTCATTCTATGAGGCTAGCATCATTCTAATTCTAAAACCAGGCAGACACCAAAAAAAAAAAAATTAACAGACAATTATCCCTGATGAACATAGATACAAAAATACTCAAAATATTAGCAAACCGAATTCAAAAATACATCAAGAGGATCATAGGCCATGACCAAGTAGGATTTATTCCACGGATGCAAGGATGGTATAACATTTGAAAATCCATCAACACCATCCACCACATCAACAAAAAGAAGGACCAAAACCATCTGATCATCTCCGTAGATGCAGAAAAAGCATTTGCAAAATTCAACATACATTTATAATAAAATCTCTCAACAAAATGGGAATAGAGGGCAAGTATCTCAACATAATAAAGGCCATATATGACAAACCCACAGTCAACATCATACTTAACAGTGAGAAGCTGAAAGCTTTTTCCCCATCTTCATATCCAATTTGATACCAAGATGGGGAACAAGACAAGGATACCCACTCTCCCCAGTTTTATTCAACATAGTTTTGGAGGTTCTAGCCACAGCAGGTAGACAACACAAAGAAATAAAAGGCATCCAGAACGGCAAGGAAGAAGTTAATCTGTCCCTGTTTGCAGATGACATGATATTGTACATAAAAACCCTAAAGAATCCATTCCAAAACTATTAGATCTAATATCTGAACTCAGCAAAGTTGCAGGATATAAATTTAATACACAGAAATCTGTTGCATTCCTATACACTAACAATGAACTAGCAGAAGGAGAAATCAGGAATACAGTTCCATTCACAATTGCATCAGAAAGAATTAAATACCTAAGAATTAACCTTACCAAGGAAATGAAAGACCTATGCTCTCAAAACTACAAGATACTCATGAGAGAAATTAAAGAAGATACCAGTAAATGGAAACACATCCCATGCTCATGGATAGGAAGAATTAATATTGTTAAAATGGTTATCCTGCCTAGAGCAATCTATAGATTCAATGCAATCCCTATGAAAATACCAATTGTATTCTTCCACGAACTAGAGCAAATAGTTCTGAAATTCATATGGAACCACAAAAGACCCTGTATAGCGATAGCAATCCTCAGAAGGAAGAATAAGGCTGGGGGAATTATGCTCCCCAACTTCAAGCTCTACTACAATGCCACAGTAATCAAAACAATTTGGTACTACCACAAGAACAGAACAATAGGCCAATGTAACAGACTAGAGAGCCCAGATATAAACCCAAGCATATATGGCCAATTAATATCTGATAAAGGAGTCATGGATATACAATGGGGAAATGACAGCCTCTTCAACAACTGGTGTTAGCAAAACTGGACAGCTACATGCAAGAGAATGAAACTGGATTATTGTTTAACCCCATACACAAAAGTCAACTCAAAATGGATCAAAGACCTGAAGTCATGAAACCATAAAACTCTTAGGAGTAAACATAGGCGAAAATCTCTTGAATATATACATGAGCAACTTTTTCCTGAATGTATCTCCTTGGGCAAGGGAAACAAAAGCAAAAATGAAATGAACAAATGGAACTACATCAAGCTAAAAATCTTCTGTACAGCAAAGGACACCATAAGCAGAACAAAAAGGCATCCTACAATATGGGAGAATATATTTGTAAATGACATATCTGACAAGGGGTTAACATCTAAAATATATAAATAACTCACATGCCTCAACATCCAAAAAGCAAATAACCCTATTAAAAAATGGCTGGATGATATGAACAGACACTTCTCCAAATAAGAAATTCAGATGGCCAACAGACACATGAAAAGATGCTCCACATCTCTAATTATCAGGGAAATGCAAATTAAAACCACAATGAGATATCACCTCACACCAGTTAGGATGGCCAACATCCAAAAGACTAGGAACAACAAATGCTTGTGAGGATGTAGAGAAAGGGGAACCCTCCTACACTGCTGGTGGAAATGTAAACTAGTTCAACCATTGTGGAAAGCAACATGGAGTTTCCTCAGAAAACTAAAAATAGAAATACCATTGATCCAGGAATTCCACTCCTAGGAATTTACCCAAAGAATACAACTTCCCAGGTTCAAAAGGACATATGCACCCCTATGTTTATAGCAGCACTATTTACAATAGCCAAGATATGGAAGCAACCCAAGTGTCCACCAGTAGATGAATGGATAAAGAAGAGGTGGTACATATACACAATGGAATACTATTCAGCCATAAGAAGAGAACAAATATTACCATTTGCAACAACATAGATGGAGCTGGAGGGTATTACGCTCAGTGAAATAAGCCAGGCAGAGAAAGACAAATACCAAATGATTTCCCTCATTTGTGGAGTATAACAATGAAGCAAAACTGAAGGAACAAAATAGCAGCAAACTCACAGACTCCAAGAAGGGACTAGTGGTTACCAAAGGGGAGGGGTGGGGGAGGGTAGGTGGAGAGGAAGAGAGAAGGGGATTGTGGGGTATCATGATTGGTGCACATGGTGTTTGTGAGGTCATGGGGAAGACAGTGTAGCTCAGAGAAGACAAATAGGGACTCTGTGGCATCTTACTACACTGATGGGCAGTGACTGCAATGGGGTATGGGGGGACTCAATAATAAGGGTGAATGTAATAACCACATTGTTTTTCTTGTGAAACCTTCATGAGAGTGTATATCAATGATACCTTAATTAAAAAAAAGAAAAAATAGACCATTTGGATTGCTTTTTTTAACACTTGGCTGAATAGGATCACTGTGAAACAATACTTAGTTACCTATTTAACCAGTGACAATTAAGACTTCACAGGCAAATATAGAAGGTTACATAGTTGTTAGGAAAACCTAGCTCTTTTAATGTTAAAAAGTCTCAGTTTTCTTAAGAAATCAAAGAACTAATGATAAAGATACTGTGAAACACAGGAAATTATTTTGATAAAACATAGGATTTTGTTTTTTAGGCAATTATTTTAAGGGCAAAAAAAACCCCTTTACAATTTCTTATTATCATAAGCAGACCAAAAGTCCAAGAAAACTTGGTCTTTTTAACAAAGAGAAAAGCAAATTTTAATTTTGCACCAGGTTATTTTGGTATTGAAATCAATTTTAAATAAATTCATTTTAATCTTAGCCAGCTCAATCAGACATTAAAATTCCTTTCCCAAGATTCCTTTTCCTAGACCTTCTACAACTTTTTTTTTTTTTTTTACATTCAGATTTTGTCCTGCATTGTTCCTCTTTAGATAACCAACCTCTCAGTGTTAGGACAAAATTACTTTCTTTTTTTTTTAACAACAACGACAAAAAAATTCATTTCCATTACTCATTCCTTCTTTTACCAAAGCATACATCTAACTTCTTGCATTCTGTGATGTTTCCCTTATTGTTTCTAGTGGCTTTAATCACACTTATTAGAATCCTTAGCTTCTAGAGACCTTAATTTCTGGTGAAAGCTAAGCAGCAAGAAATTATGAATTGTTTATTATCCCACCATTCTTTAGATTGGCAAATATATTAATGCATTCATAATTCCTAAAACATGTATTTCTTCACAGTACAATTTTTCAATAAAGCTCAAACAAATTTACCAACTGACCCAGAATATATCATTAGTTTCTCTATAGTAAGGAGATAAATGTAGATAAGCTTAAACTTGTTTAGCAATTAAGGTTTCAGAATTTCATCTTACTGGAAATGATCTGGATATTCAATGAATTCCCACACCATTTAGTTTAACTTAGCAAGACCTTAAGGTTTCAGGTTACCAAAAAGATTTTGGAAGCTACTTTTAAGTAAAGGTTGTAGCATACCAAGTTTTTGTTGACAATTTTGTAGCAGAGATAACATGAGCTTATACTTAATAAACCTAGGTAGAATAAAAGTGTACTTAATGGTGATAATTCTAAAGACATGTCCATTTTATTAAAGCAACAAACTTAAGCTAGCTTTTATTTACTGAAAATGATCATAGATCACATGAACTTGAGAAACATTTGGGTTGGTATCTATATATTTCTGAGATTTAGAAATGTTTAACTTATCAGCACATGTTTCAAACCAGTTAAACAGAGCTCTTCAAAATTAATTATAGCAATACCATCCAGAGGTAGAAAAATATCACACATATATAGACATATTTGATCAGACCCAGACAGAGACATTACAGTTATTGCTACTCATGGAGAAGATACTTAAGATTTGTGTTTGTCCCTGGCATGCACCTTTATGGAAGCTGTAGGCTTGATTTTGAGCTATGGTGCTTCTATAGCTGTTTGTATTTTTAAAGGCCTCTTTTCTTTTTTTCCTGTCTTAGGAGTTGAGGATGATCTAGTTAACAGCTATAGGTGGGCCTTGATCTGCTTCTGATTGTATTTCTGGTTTTGCAAATATTTGTAAATAAGGACCATTGCCCTCAAATATATTGTCAATATATTATTAAGTATTATTATTAATAAAAATGTACACTCCACTAGGAAGATATCACAGCTCTAAACATACATGCACTAATAATATACCTTTAAAATATACAAAGCAAAAATAAGAGAATTGCAAGGATAAATTAACAACTCTACAATTATCATGAGACATTTTAACATTCTCTTCTCCATAACTGATAGACCAGGCAGACAAAATAAAAATTAAGGATATGGAAGATTTGAACAACCCAACAAGCCCAATCTAACAGATATATATAGAGCCCAACAATTAATCAACAGGTTTTCTCAGGTATAGATGGAATATGTACTGCGTCTTTATTGGCCTCTGACCAACAGAATGTGGCAAAAATGATGGGATATGACTCCTATGGTTACATTTCATTATATAGGACTCCATCTTGCCAGCAGATTTGCTCTAAAGAGTCCCTCCTGAGCTCACTTTGAAGATATAATTGGCTTTGTTGGGAAGCCCATGTGCAAGGAGCTAATAGGTAGCGTCTAGAAGGTAAGGACAGCATCCAGCCAACAACCAGCAAAAACCCATGGCCCTATGTTTCATAACCATAAAGAAATGATTCTGCCAACAGCATGAATGAGCCTGGAAAAGGTTCTTCCTCAGTCTAGCCTCCATCTGAAAACACAGCATGGTCAACACCTTAATTGCAGCCTTGTAAGACCCTAAGAAAAGGACCCAACTAAGTTGTACCAAGATTTCTGACTCACCAAACTTATGGGGATATTATGCATGTGTTCTTTAAAGCTGCTAAATTTGTTTACAGCACTGGGTAATTAAGGCAGCCACCAAATCATGTAGGTTAGGTCTAATTTTGCAGCAAACACGTTAAACATACTTCAGTTTTTAGAGCTTTTTGAATTTTGCAATTGTGGATAAGAGATTATGGAAATATAGCAAGCACTGATTAAGGCAGTCAAGGGAGCAGGAAGCTCAGGTTTTAGAACTAGTAAAATTTGGTTATCATTATGGTTTAACATTTACCATCTGTGTTACGGGCCAAGGCCCAAAAAGAAGTTAAACTACAGTCCATAATACTCACCTACTTTTCTTGCATTGCTCTAAGAGTAGACTGAAATATTACCAATAAGCACTATGTCCCAGACACTGTGATAAGAGCTTTACACGTTGACATATTCATTTCCATGGCAACCCAATGAAGTAGAAACTGTACATTCATTTTTTAACCAGGGAAGCTGAGGAGGTTATTTGCTTGGGATGACACAGCTAATAAATGGGAGAGCAGGAATTTGAAGGGTCTGCACAGATTAACCACTAGGCAATGTTCTTGTCTAAGCACTGGAGCATACTAACAAAGGAGAATGACAGCTCCATTGAAAGACTTAAACAACCTCTCTGGCTTGAGCCTGCCCAGGGACAGGTGGTGAACTTGGTTACCACTTGAGGTGCCTTCCATTCGCAGCATTTAGGGATTCTTCACATACCTTGGTAGCTCCTTAACATTTTCTTCACATCAAAATAAAGCTCAGAAACATTGCACACAGTGTGAATCTCCAAAGAGAGGGCCTCTGGTGTTTCCAGTTTTACAGCCCAACTCCTAGAACAAGCAGAGGCCAGATACTTCAGTGATCCATTCATTCAGCTCTATATAGTCATACCCCTTCCCTCCTGCATTCATACAGGACTCACCTGCTCAAAGTGTTTTTCACATCCTGTATAGGAACAAAGACAAAAGGTGAGAGTGGGAACATTAGTTTTTTTATGGGGCTTAGCACGTGGTCTATTCTTTATAAACACTTCCTCCAAAGAAATGAAATGAATAGGACCCCATCCGTAGATATCAATGGATACTCAG